>NC_054383.1:232500-587500 GCF_017654675.1 Xenopus laevis | reverse complement strand
TGATTGTCAATCAGATCTGGGGGGGTGATCAGGACTTACAGATTTAGGGGGAGCAAATAGTTACATAATTACGTTGGGTTGTAAAAAGTCCATTAAGTTCAACTCCCCCCCAAAGAATCCCAGATCCATATACTCACACTAAATACACTATATACTCATATACTAACTATAGAGCTTAGTATCACAATAGCCTTTGTATTATGTCTGTCCAAGAAATCATCCAAGTCCCTCTTATAGTCATTAACTGAATCATCCCCCGGCAGTGCATTCCCCAACCTCACTGTCCTCACTGTGATGAACCCCCTACTCTGTTCCTTTAAATGAAACTTCTTTTCCTCTAGTCTGAAGGGGAGGCCTCTGGTACGTGATTCTCTTTATGGGTAAAAAGGTCCCCTGCTATTTGTCTATAATGTCCTCTAATGTACTTGTAAAGTCTAATCATGTCCCCTCACAAGCGCCTTTTTTCCCCCAGAGAAAACAACCCCAACCTTGTCAGTCTCCCCTCATAATTTAACTCTTCCCTCCCTCTAACCAGTTTAGTTGCACTTAGTCTCTGCACTCTCTCCAGCTCATTTATATCCCTCTTAAGGACTGGAGTCCAAAACTGCCCCCATACTCCAGATGAGGCCTCACCAGGGACCTATAAAGAGACACAATTATGTTTCATCCCTTGAGTTAATGCCCTTTTTTATACAAGAACTTTATTTGCTTTAGTAGCCACAGAATGACACTGCCCAGAATTAGACAACTTGTTATCTACAAAGACCCCAAGATCCTTCTCATTTAAGGAAACTCCCAACACACTGCCATTTAGTGTAGAACTTGCATTTATATTATTTCTGACATTTAGTGTATAACTTGCATTTATATTATTTCTGACATTTAGTGTATAACTTGCATTTATATTATTTCTGACATTTAGTGTAGAACTTGCATTTATATTATTTTTGCCAAAGTGCATAACCTGCATTTATCAACATTGAACCTCATTTTCCAGTTTGCTGCCCAGTTTTCCAGTTTAGACAAATCACTGTGCAAAGTGGCAGCATCCTGCATGGAACCTATAGTTCTGCACAATTTAGTCTCATCTGCACAAATAGAACCAGTACTTTCAATGGCCACCTCCAGGTCATTAATAAACAAGTTGAAAAGCAAGGGACCTAGTACAGAGCCCTGCGGTACTCCACTAACAACACTGGTCCAATTAGAAAATGTTCCATTTACCACCACTCTTTGTAGTCTATCTTTTAGCCAGTTCTCTATCCAGGTACAAATACTATGTTCCAGGCCAACATTCCTTCATTTAACCAGTAACCTTCTGTGTGACACTGTATCAAATGCTTTAGCAAAGTCTAAGTAAATCACATCCACTGTCATCCCAGAATCCAGGTCTCTACTTACCTTCTCATAAAAAGAAATTAAGTTAGTCTGGCAAGATCTATTACACATAAAACCATGCTGGCACACACTCATAGTATTATGATTTGCTATGAAGTCCAGTATCTTATCCTTTATTAACCCTTCCATAACCATTCCTACCACTGATGTCAGACTAACTGACCTATAGTTTTGAGGCTGAGAGCGGGATCCCTTTTTGAATAGAGGCACCACATTAGCAATTCACCAGTCTCTCAGCACTATGTCAGATCTCAATGAATCCTGAACAATGAAGTAAAGAAATTTGGCAATCACAAAGCTGAGTTTGTTTAGTACCCTGGGATGAATCCCAGGGAGGGGTAGAAGTGGCAGAAAGGCAAGTGTCAGATGAATAACCAGTTCAGTAATGGCCTCAATGCCCAGTTGCTCCGGCTCAGGACTGGGAAGCGAGGAGTTAATATTTTATAGGGTTACTGCATCTGCCGAGCACATTCCTGTGGGAAAAACATTTAGTGATGTCACTGGAATTGACGCAGAGGCTGGAATGATGTCACTGAAGTGTTTCCCACGGACACAGTTTTGTGTCAATCTCCTGAAATAAAACATTAACCAGTGTGACACCGGGGGGGGGGTCATTATTTACACACAAGTGTTTCTTCCTAAGGGACAGAGATTTAACAACACGTGCCCCATACAAGATGGCATAAATAACCCCCTGTTCCCCATCACAGCCCCCAAACCTCCAGCCCTTTCCTTCCCACACTTTCTTATCAATAAAAAGCTCCAGGGTGAGAGTGTGGCCCCTTTAAATAATAATAATAATAATGTCAATATAAAAATAGACAGAAAAGCAAATGTGCTGAATCAGTTTGAGTGAATCCAATAGAGGAGTTAGTGGGGAACAGATGCCTCAACTCAACCTCCTCTGTAATAAGTTGCCTATTGGGGTGCAGTAGTCAGACACTGGGGGTTCAGTAGTCAGACACTGGGGGTGCAGTAGTCAGACACTGGGGTTCAGTAGTCAGACACTGGGGGTGCAGTAGTCAGACACTGGGGGTGCAGTAGTCAGACACTGGGGGTGCAGTAGTCAGACACTGGGGGTGCAGTAGTCAGACACTGGGATGCAGTAGTCAGACACTGGGGGTGCAGTAGTCAGACACTGGGGGTTCAGTAGTCAGACACTGGGGGTGCAGTAGTCAGACACTGGGATGCAGTAGTCAGACACTGGGGGTGCAGTAGTCAGACACTGGGGGTGCAGTAATCAGACACTGGGGGTGCAGTAGCCAGACACTGGGGGTTCAGTAGTCAGACACTGGGGGTTCAGTAGTCAGACACTGGGGGTTCAGTAGTCAGACACTGGGGGTGCAGTAATCAGACACTGGGGGTTCAGTAGTCAGACACTGGGGGTGCAGTAGTCAGACACTGGGGGTGCAGTAATCAGACACTGGGGGTTCAGTAGTCAGACACTGGGGGTGCAGTAGTCAGACACTGGGGGTGCAGTAGTCAGACACTGGGAGTGCAGTAATCAGACACTGGGGGTTCAGTAGTCAGACACTGGGGGTGCAGTAGTCAGACACTGGGGGTGCAGTAATCAGACACTGGGGGTTCAGTAGTCAGACATTGGGAGTGCAGTAATCAGACACTGGGGGTGCAGTAGTCAGACACTGGGGGTGCAGTAATCAGACACTGGGGGTTCAGTAGTCAGACATTGGGGGTGCAGTCGTCAGACACTGGGGGTGCAGTAGTCAGACACTGGAGGTGCAGTAATCAGACACTGGGGGTTCAGTAGTCAGACACTGGGGGTTCAGTAATCAGACACTGGGGGTGCAGTAGGCGGGATGTATTTGGATTGTACCAAAGCAAATACTGTGCCCCAAAAACATCTAACAGCTAATTGTTACTAAACTGGCTACAGGATCGGGTACAGAGGGTGGTTGTTAATGGGACATTCTCTACTTGGAGTAAGGTTCTTAGTGGGGTCCCCCAGGGCTCAGTATTGGGGCCACTTTTATTTAACTTGTTCATTAATGACTTAGGGGAGGGTGTTGTAAGTAATGTATCAGTGTTTGCAGATGAGACAAAACTATCAGCCCAATTAATTCCATCCAGGATGTGGCACTTGCAACAGGATCTTGACTAACTGTCAGTCTGAGATGAAAAAAAGACGTAACTGCTGCAATCTAGGAGGCCAGTCGAAAGAGCTATAGTTTCTGGGATATAGTCCCCCCCCAGTTCACAGGGTGAACACAAACACAAACCCCCCCCCCCAAAAAAAAGAAACTCTGTAATTTAGTTAAAAGGTGTCACACAACTGGTATTCCTTACGCGTTTCATACCCTCTGGTACTTATTCATGGTTATTCCAGTCTATGGAAGTGAAACTGATTATAACTATTAATTTTTTCCCTTAACATGTGGGGGTGCTGAGTGTTTCAGGCAGCAGGGGGCGCCACTCAGTACTTGGTGTTTCTGTATTTAGTGCCCCTCATACAGATGCCCAGAGGCTGCAACTTACACGTTGCTCTTTAGCCAGACATTCCAGGGGCTCAGTGGGTTCTAGTGCTGAGTTTGATTTTTGCTTGGGTGCTTTGTGAGTTATATGTGGGTGCTGTGTGGGTGCTATGTGGGAGCTGTGTGCTATGTGGGTGCTATGTAGGTGCTATGTGAGTGCTATGGGGTGCTGTGTGGGTGCTATGTGGGTGCTGTGTGGGTGTTATGTAGGTGCTATGTGGCTACTGTGTGGGTGCTGTGTGCTATGTAGGTGCTGTGTGGGTGCTATGTGGGTGCTGTATGGGAGGAGTTTGTATGTGAGGTTTTCCAAACACAGGCAGCAGGTTCATTGGCTCCTGATGAAATCAACCCTAGTGTATGTGAGAATATTATAGGGACCTGAAATTGTATCCCCCCCCCTCCTCTTTACTGCTGAGCAGAGACTGTCCCGTCCCAAAGCCTAGAGACCCCCCAGGCACTGAGTAGGGATTGGGCCTGTGCAGCAGCCGTAATGAAGTGCAAGCTCATTGGTCACAGCTCAGAGGGTGTCTCAGTGTTATTGCTGCACACGCAGGATCTGATCAGGGCTGATTTATAGGAACTTTCAAAGGCCAATTAGCTCAATAAATCAGATTGGCCGAAGGAAAGTAAATAAAAGCTTTGCCCGGGTGTGAGACAGTTCCATTCCCAGCCCCCAGGCCCAACTGTCAGTGAGGGAAAGGGGAAGGTGAACTGACAGTTTTATTTACCCCAGTATTTATGGCCTGACTGAGAGTAACTGCCACCCGGACCTTGTGTTCAGCAAATCAGCACCACTGGCTCCTTCCACCCTCCCAACATTACTCTACTCTGAAATGGGCCAGATTGTAAGCTCCATAGGTTTCGCTTCACTGACCCATTCCTTATCCGCAGCACAAAGCAGACTAGGTGGGGGCGCTGTTCTACTGTAGCCCAATGGGAAACAATGGTTGCTGTGACTGTTGGTGGGAAGTGGTATTACAAGTAATCAGCTATTAAACCTTCTCCCCTCTCAATGGAAACTGACCGAGCCCTCGACTGCAAGCTCTCTGGGTCAATTTCTACTTTAATAAGAATTCATACAGTCCATGTTACACTATTAAGGAATGGGGCGCACAGTGCGGCACCCCAGAAATACACAATATAATTACACCCCAGAAATACACAATATAATTACACCCCAGAAATACACAATATAATTACACCCCAAAAATACACAATATAATTACACCCCAGAAAGTGCCCTCGCATTAAAACCTGTGGCTGAGGGAAAAGGTGCTTATTCTATAGATAATGATTGGGAAAGGCTCTCACTTTAGAACCTACAATTCCTGGGAAGGGAATTAAAATGTAGAACAATATTATATAAATGGGATTCTTTGTTTTACAGGTGATAGAATCTCTGCCCTGAGCCAAAGCACAAAGATCTGAACAGTGACCCGGCACAATACATTTCTGCCCAATATTGAGCCATTTTGTCCAAGGCCTGAATATTATTATTAATAAATATTGAAGTATAAATATGAAATATTAATGGAGCTCATAGAAAGGCTCCCAGTTTTGGCTGGTTATTGGGAGGTGCCAATAATGTCTATATAATATGAGGGGTGCAATGTGATAGAAGAGATATTATAAGAGATATATTGAGTGAGTTGTGGGGGTGAATATATACCCAGCTATGTTGCTGTATCATTTCTTGCAATATAAAGGTGCAGGTGAGTAATGCATTAAATGCGTCCCTGATAAGAGAAAGGACCAGAGATTTATGCCTCAAACCAAAACCCCCGCTGGCTCCCAGGGCAGAATCTGACACTTTGGTGAATGTACAGCCCCCCCCCCCAGGCATTTGCTTTGCCCACACATTACTCATTTGGGACTTGCTGTGCCAACAATGTGTCCCAGGGCTCTGACGTCTCCCAACAGCTGCTCCTTCAGTCCCAGCCCAGGGCTCCCCCACATGGCAGCTGTTGGTATTGCAGGGAGCAGTTTCATGCAGTGGGTGCAGGGAGTGCAGTGGGTGCAGGGAGTGCAGTGGGTTGTGTGTCAGGGCCCCTGACTGTAATGAGGAGCTGCCAGTGATTTGTGGGGTGCCACCCGGGCCCAGGCAGCTGTAATGAGATGCCAGTGACACGCCGTCACCACAGCAACACAAGGGTCGATTTCTTGTTGTCAGCTCTGTGGGTGTTAAATTCCCCAGGGGGGGGGAGCTGTGCGCCTCTCATGTGCCCCCTGCTGCTTTCTATGGGGAGAATCCAAGCACCAAAGCTCCGTCTCATAGAAAGTCACATAAATGGAGTGTTTTTATCTTATTTCCATGAAATGATCAGAGGGGAACGCCGGGGGGTCCTGCTCCCTAATGCCCTCCAGCCCCCCTCTCCTTGATGCACCTGCTATTACTGCCTGTCATGTGACCTGGAGCTGACAGTTAGTTGTTTCGCCATTTTATATGTTCAGTGTGGGGCTTTTTAAGACCCCCATACACAGCCGATAAAAGCTGCCGACAGAGCGAGTCGTTAGCTCATTGGCCAAGTGGGGGCCATCAAACAGGCTTCCCCGATCAATATCCCCATCCAGCAGGTTAAATAATCGTCTCGGGTTGTATCTGTGCGTCTGCGCCCGAGATCCCACCACCCGTAACGGATCCATTATGATCCAATCGTTGGGCCCTAGGGATCCGCCCCGATATCACCCACTTCAATGTCCCCATATCGGGAGAGATCCGCTCGTTTGGTGACATCACTAAATGGGCGGATCTCTATGTCTATGACAATGTGCAGTAGGAAGTGAGTTGCCCTTTGGCAGTCAGAACCGACAGTTCACTAGGCAACATTACATTTCACATCAGCCCTGATGCCCCCAGACAAGAGCCCCCACTCTGTGCCTATTACCCCCAGACAGAGAGGCAACGCAGGAGGAGGGTCGTGATTATATTATAAGCAACTCGCATGGCTTTGTACAACAGTACAGCACCCCCACACTGGAATATTAGGGACTTGGTTCCCCCCAGTGTGAGGCTCCAGGTGTTTAACCCCTCGCAGGCGTTGGACTCACTCCCCTCAAACTCATACAATAAACTCACCAGCAACTTCATGGGACAAACACAATGTGACTTTATTGGAATAACTAATGAAACTTTGGATATTTCCCCAAATATCTCCCTATTCCCGGCCCATGAACAGAAAAATCTCCAAAGAAACTCCTGTCTCAAATAAGTAGAAGATAAATAGCGACTAAGGTTCTAGTGGACCCAAGTGGACTCTCTCCTTGTGATTCCTCGTGGCTCTTTCATATCAGACATGCGGCACCCGGAGAGACCCCTATAGAGAGAACGGCAAGAGATAAAGGGGAAATAAAACACAATGGCACTGGGAACACCAGATTGTTGCAGAAATGTGCCCTATGATTGGCTATCGTATGTCACATGTCACTATTAGGCTTTCAGCAGCAACAAATGGCCGACCTGTGGATAAGGGGCATTTTCAGTAATGGGGGCATTTCCATTAATATTCTCAGCCCTGCTTGTCCTGCAGACACAAGTCTCGAGTGCCGCTCTGGTTCTTTTCTATACAAATATACATATATTGGGAGGTTTCCGTATCCTCCAATCACAGGGCACCCAGCGAGCCTCATTATCTACACAAGGGGTGTGCGAGTGTCAATTAAACAACATTGAGGGGAACACGAGGAAGGGGAGAGATGTCATGTGATGCCCCCTGGTGGCAGGACTGTGACATTACAGTGTTTGGATCACTAGTTCTCTCACAATAATGAGGCTCAGAGGATCCCCCAAACCATGAAGGGGAACGGGGGGCTGCATGAGAAAAGAGGGGGGTCAGGTTGCATGTACCCCCAATGTGAGAGCGAGGTCAGACCTCCCTCTGTTTCCTCTACCCCCCCAAACCCCTGTGGTCTGTGGCCCAAAATGTGTCCCCCGCAGGCAGAAGGCTAAAAGGCCGACACTGTAGGTAGCGACTTCTACCAAGCCCTCACTTATAGCCAGTGTTTGTCTCCATAGCACCCAACACCATTGTGATAGCCCCTCCCCCATGTAGACAAATGGGCTTGTGGGAAATAGTCACTTATTCAGTGAGGGGTCCTGTCTCCCCCATATCTGAACCCAACCCATTATATTGTATACGTCCAACTGCCAGATCATTCTATAGACCCCAAACATTACCTGTAGCACATGTGCCCCCCAGCTCGGCCCTGCAGGAAGGCTCCTGTGCCCCCATATGGCAGCACACCCGGGGGGGGGTTATTAGCAAGCACAGTAAGGAAGGAGGTCTCCTCAGGACATGTTGGAGTCTTTGCACTGGGAATACTGGGGAAACTGGAATGTTGTTGGCTTGTTGCTTGGCTGGTACAACTGACCATAGTCTCCTGCAGGGTAGGGGCCTGAAAGCAAAGAGAAAATATACAAATATCAGAACTCAGCTCTCTGGGTGCAGAACCAGGTGATAAGTCTGACACACAGCTGAGATGCCATTGGCCAAGAGGGACAGCCAATGAGCTCACAGCACAGGGGCCTGATTATTATGAGCCAATGACGTCATAGAATTCTATTGAGATCCTCTGGCCAGATCTCATGGAGGGCCACATCCAGCTCTGTTCCTCTTATCAGGGCTCCATATTGAGGGTTTCATATTGAGGGGTCAATATTCAGGGCTCCATATTGAGGGTTTCATATTGAGGGGTCAATATTCAGGGCTCCATATTGAGGGTTTCATATTGAGGGGTCAATATTCAGGGCTCCATATTGAGGGTTTCATATTGAGGGGTCAATATTCAGGGCTCCATATTGAGGGTTTCATATTGAGGGGTCAATATTCAGGGCTCCATATTGAGGGGTCAATATTCAGGGCTCCATATTGAGGGGTTCATACGGCTCAGTCGGTGCAGTTGGTGCCAGACGCCTGTTCCTGTATCTGAAGCATCACAAACTCAATATCTCAGTACTTACACACACACATATATATATATATATATATATATATATTCCCTCCCTGCCCCCCAGTAACAAGGGGCTGTTCCCCCAATTAAACCTGCGTTGGCTCCTTTATACTCAGGGCCACTGTCTCTTGTTGGGGGTAATTTCGCTCAGGGGCAGCTACAGATACCTGGGGATGAATCCTGCCCCATCATCTCTGCCTGTCCTGTTTCCTATTGGATTAATTAAGGCCAATAATGGGGATAATTAGGAGTTAAATGACAGTTATTACCCAGAAGACACTGCTGCCCATACCTGTCCTGTTTGTCCTATTGACACTGCTGGGGGTGATAAGAAGGGGCAATTAGGGCTAAAAGTGCAGATAATTGGGGATTCAATAGAAATGATTAACCAGCTGCCAGGGCTCCTCGTCCTCTTGTTGCTGCTGCTGAACCGGTTCTGGTTCCTGATCCATTTCTCTGCCTGTCCCGTTTCTTCTCTATTTCTCTGGCCGGTGCCACTCGGTGCAGCAGGTGGGGGGTTCATTGGGGGGGCACAGGGGGATCTCGGTACAAAGAAGCTGCTAATGGAACTGGGGAGGGAACCCGTCAATTAGAAGTTGGGGGATTCCCACAGAGCAGAAGCCCAAGCGCTGAGGGAGGGAGATGTTTGAATTGTGAGCGCCTCCCCCGGCCGTGAATGGTTTGTCCCAGGTAGAGGCTCGGGCCGGGGCAGTTGGAAGAGACTAAGGAGAGGGAGGGGAGAGTCGGGAGGAACTAGTTGTGTGGGGGGAGGAGGAGCAGGAGGGAAATGTCCCGCCCACGAGGAGCAAAAGCAGAAAGACGTGACAGTGTCAGACTATAATAATATGTGGGGGGGTCAGTGGAGTAAAGAGGTTCTGCAGCGGCCAAAGCCCGAGACTCATTCTGAATTCTGACTGGCCCTGCGATAAATTCATCTAAACAAACTCGTCTCCTGATTGGTTCTAATTGTTGTTTAACTCTCAGGGCTCCGTGCGGCTCCTGATTGCACCAAACTTCTCTTTTCTATTATATTAATGTCTCGATGTTATTGGATCAGTCGGGGCTCGGGGGGAGGGGACAGAAACCCGCGCACACGGGAGAGATGAAGGCGAAGGGGGCGGAGCAGAAGGAGAGACTCCGATTGGTGATGGAGACACGGGGGAGGAGTCACACGTGGGACTCAAACTGGACATGTGGCCCCTCCCCCTCTGGGAATCAGCGCGAGACTCGAAGCCACAAAGCGTCGCGGTTCCTCGTTATTTGTTTCTATTTGATTCTTCCGTTTCCTTCACTGTGGGTCACGTGTCTGTAGCCTCGCGGGGAGGAGCCAGTTACACATGTGACAAAGTACAGGTGCTGCACTACTTACTGTACAACATTACAGCTGGGGGGCACTGACTGACTTTAATTCATTTGCCCTGAACTGGGGGCTCACATGAGCCAGACTTGCATTTGCCCACAGTCAGGTGACAATATAAAGTGTAATATAAATACAAATAATATGGAATAAGTAGAATTTTATGTGCAGACGACACCCCCATGGGCCCAGTTTATATAGAAGAAGATCAGCGGCACATTTACACCCACTGACACTTACACGGACCCCTTTATACCCCTGAAACGCTGTTCTCTGCCCCCTCACATTTGTCTCTTCCCAATTCATGGGGGGGGCAGTGCCCAATTCTCTAGAGACAGACCCACGTGACACAATCACATCAATAAACAGGAGATCCATTGGCTCAATTGTTTCCTTGTCACAAACACAATCAGTTCTGACTGCCCATAAAGAAACTCAGCAGTCGCATCAATTCACTTTCTCTACTGGTACAACTGTACACTCTATTCACACTATCACACCAGTATGTCAAGTTGAGTGTAAGCTCTGTTGGTCAGGCTAAGAGTTAAGTGCAAGGTGAGTGGCTCAGGTTGAGAGTGTAAGCTCTGTTGGTCAGGTTGAGATTATTGCTCATTGTCCAGGCCAGGAGTTTTGCTCACTAATTCATTATAATGATATAATAATAATAATAATAATATTGAATTTACTCTGTGCACTTTCACCCCCAAGCCCCACCCTCTGGCGCATAATATTTAGATGATGTCATTTCCTGGTTGGTGCCAGGGGGGGGGTGTCTGGGAGTTACAGCAGGACTGGGGGGGGGGGTGGCCGGGAGTTACAGCAGAACTGGGTGTGAGAGGAGATGGGTCTCACCGTGTGGCTGTTGCTGTTGTGCTGGGGGCTCTGTAAGGAGACAGTGGGGCCCCTGAGGGGGGTGTAATCCATGTGCCTGGGAGAGACAATGAGATGTAACGTGTGTTTCTTCTCAGCAGGTTTGTGCCAAGATGGGCGTGTGGTGCAGGTGCCATTACTTTTAGTCGCCCGTGTGGGGGCTGAGATGTCCCTGAGGTGCCGCGTGACTGACAGCAGCTTGAGCAACACCCTGTGGTACAGACAAGGGGGAGACGGGCCGCTCACACTGATTGGTCACACGTACAGGGGGGGCACCCCCAGCATTGAAAGTTCCTTCTCTGGGACAAATATAACAATTAGAGCCGAGAGCACCGACAGCTCCCTCCTCCTCATCTCTGGTGTCTCTGGGCAACACTCTGGCACCTACTTCTGTGCCGGCAGCACCCACAGCGACACGGGGAGGGGGAGACTCTGTGCAGAACTCACACCCCCTAAACTGTGTAACTGACCCCCCCCCCAACAGCACAAACTGCTCCCCTACACACAGACCCCACAACTCCCAGACCCAACTCCCTGCACAGAGGAGCTCGTTCCTGGGGAGGAGCCAATCAGAATAAAGATTTATTATCAGGGGGAGGGGCTGGGGAGCAGTTTGGAGAAACTGAGAGTATTTGTGCCTCTGCCAATCCCTGCACTTGTCTGTCCGTTTGTCTGAGCCGAAGGTTGGTGTGGGGGGTTAGTGATGGCACCCCCCCTACATCTCCTCCTCCACGTGTGGGGGCTGCACTGTGAGTAGAGCTGGGGGGCAGTTCCTGGTGCCCGTGTGTCGTGGGCAGGAGACATATAGGCATGAGAATTAGAGATGCTGAGGGGGGAGACATTTAGGTGACACTCAGGGGCCCACATGGGATTTTTAGGCTCATTTGCATTTTACTGCGATTCACAGAGGCACTTGGGTCAGTGGGAGAGAGTAGTGTACGGTGAGTGTATACTCAGTGTACAGTGAGTGTAGGGTGAGTGTATAGTCAGTGTAGGGTTAGTGTATAGTCAGTGTATTGTGAGTGTAGGGTTAGTGTAGGTTGAGTGTAAGGTTAGTGTAAGGTGAGTGTATAGTCAGTGTAGTGTGAGTGTATAGTCAGTGTAGGGTCAGTGTAGGGTTAGTGTAGGTTGAGTGTAGGGTGAGTGTAAGGTGAGTATATAGTCAGTGTAGTGTGAGTGTATAGTCAGTGTAGGGTCAGTGTAGGGTTAGTGTAGGTTGAGTGTAAGGTGAGTGTATACTCTGTTTAGGGTGAGTGTGTAGTCAGTGTAGGGTGAGTGTAAGGTGAGTGTATACTCAGTGTAGGGTGAGTGAGGTAAGTGTTGGGTCGGTCTCACAAGTTCTGTCTCTGTCCCACAGTCTGTCTCTGTCTCTCGGCTGATGTTGTACAAACCCCCGGACTGGTTGTGTCTCGTCCCGGGGCAAATGTCAGTCTATTGTGTGAACACAAGGACTCGGGTTTCCTCTATAAGTTCTGGTACCGACAGGAGAAACACCGACCTCTGACCTTCATAGGGTCCGTACACACCACCCAGAGGCCCAATATGGACAGAGAGTTTGATGGGAGAATAAAGATCCAGCCCCAGTCTGCCCAGTCGGCTCAACTAATAATCTCCAATGTGTCCCCCAGTGATGCAGCGATTTATTATTGTACCAGCAGCCCCCACAGCGACACGGGGAGGGGGAGACTCTGTGCAGAACTCACTGACACCCCCCACCCTCCCTGCACAACTGTCTCACCCCCCCATACGTACAAATGATGTGATCCAGAGATATTGTCATGTGACCCATGTGCCCAACAGACTTCTTCTGCTTCTGGGGGGTCTTCAGAAGTTCCCCATAAGCGCAGCCCCCTGGAATCTCTGGGTGTTTAGTAAATAACCACAATTTGGGGATGCAGTGACCCTATTTAGGGTGGATTGTACCAAACTGCTGACATGGAGAGTACAATTGAGGGGTGCGATTAATTACTCCCAGGGTTGACAATTCTGTAAGAAACCCCCCTAGTTAACTCACTCCGCCTCTAGGTTTGTTTTCTCCGGCCGTGCCCCCCAGTCTATACAGCGGGACATGTGGGACCCGAGACCCCTAATTTGTATTTGGGTTAAACCCAAAGATTTTGGTCTGTTTACTGGTCATAGGGATGGGGGGGGGGACAAATACTGGGTCTTAGGGACCCCACAATCTACTGCATGTAAATCAGACTGGTAGTGACATAAATTGGCCACTAGATGCCCCCCATGAGACATAGTTGAAGTTTCCCCCATAATAAGATTTTAACGCAGCGATTGAATAGGTGGGACCCCCAGCCCCCCAACAAATAAGAGAGAGTTCTGATCTCCCCCTGTTGAGCCCCCAGTCCCAAATGATGAGAAATATCCACCTATTAATAAAGAAATAAATCCTGAGTTAACCACTAATTAAGGATTATTATTTAATTAATGCAGTAAATACTAATGAGCCATTCGTTTTTTCGCTTTTGCAAAACCCCATAAGATTTATATGAGGGAAGTGGAGTCACTTGGTGTCTGAAATCTCACAATGCGCCTAAAATACATGTTACCCTGGGGCAAATAACAGTTCATGGGGCAGATTCACTGCTGGGCACTTTATTAAGTTCTATATCAGTAACTGGGTCCTAATGTCAGGGCTGCAGGGGCAAAGAAATGAGCAGAAATATTAGGAATTGCTTTGCTTCCCCTTTAACAGTCACTGTCTATCACAATGATGTCAGAAGAGTCAGTGATGTCATTTCCTGCTTGGGGCCCCCATGCATCTCACCTGGTTCAGCCCTCAATGTGTCTGTGGATCTCGGGGTGATGGGACCCTTTTTGTGCCTCTTTCTTGCCCTGTGGGGGCCACAGTGTAAGCAGATGAGTATTAGTGTGAGTAAGTGTGATTATAAGTGTGATTATAAGTGTGAGTGAGTAAATGTGAGTATAAATGTGAGTGTGTAAGTGTGAGTGAGTAAGTGTGAGTGAGTAAGTGTGAGTGAGTAAGTGTGAGTGAGCAAGTGTGAGAAGAGTTGCAGAATTGAGTGTCAGCTCATTACACTCTGTTTCCCAGCAGTCTGTGTGGCGCAGCCAGTTGTACAAATTCCCAGGTCTCTGGTGGTCCGGCCGGGGGGTGACGTCACAATTGAGTGCCAACACAATGACAGCAGCAAGCTCAGCAAGTACTGGTACCAACAGGAGGGGGGCAAAGCGCTGGTGCTTATGGGGTACACCTACACCACCAGTACCATAGAGATGGAGAAAGAGTTCAGCGAGGGGAGATTCACCATCACCCCCAAATCTACACAACACAGTGTCCTGACCATCTCTGGTGTCTCTGCCCAGGATAGTGCCACCTATTACTGTGCCAGCAGCACCCACAGCGACACAGGGAGGGGGAGACACTGTGCAGAACTGACACCCCCCGACCCCTCCTCCTTGCACACACTCCTCCCCCTGCACCCCCATATCCATGATCCACAGTAACTGACAGTTTATTAGATACACAAATAGTAATAACTGTAATTGTACCTATTGGTTGTGATAACGTGGCACAGTGTAAGGAGGGTGCAACAGTTGTTGGGGTTCATTCTTATTTCTGCTTCTAGATTGTAAGCTCTGAGTACCAGGGCCGCTGAAACTGTCAATAAGTTAGAGCAGTAATTACATTAATTAGGATCAGTTTGGTGCAGAACGACACGTGCTACATCCACCATCTCTCATATAACGGCAACACGGGATGTGGTTTGTGGGATTTTTGGTTCTTAGAAATTGCTGTTTATTTGCCTGTCCCCCCCCCCCCCCAGTTAAAAGAGAAAATGAATGAAAAAAAACCACCAGTTCATGAGAATTGTAGGGGCCCAACCACACAGAAGACTGAAGGAGGCTTGGAGTGGAGGGGGGGGATAAAGAGGAGCCCAGGTGCTGGTCTATTGGACAGAGACTCCCTATGACAGTTTAAACTTGGGGCACCCCAGCCGTCAGCACCCATATATGAGACTGGGAAGAAGGGAGAGTTGGGGTGGTGGGTTCCCTACTCAATACTTTGTGCTCAGGACAATGAGGTCAACCAAACTCCTCCTGGGAATGTGATTAAATACACAGGGAATTGCTCATTGTGAGGATTGATAATGTTTCCTGATTTAGGGCAAGAGATGAAGGGGGCAAATGTAGGCGCAGGGTGTGGGGGGCAAGGGGCCCCTGTTGAAAAGAAACCAGGCAGGATGAAAAGAGAAGGGTGACTACTGGCCCTAAGTAACTTCCTGTGGCCCTACATCTTATTGTCATTGGTGCAGCTGTATATAGGGAATGTAGGTGGGCGGGGTATGGATCTTGAAACACTGTCAGTCACACGAGTGGGCGTGGCATTGGCTCAGAACCAATGAGAGTGCTGGTGAGGCATTTAATCAGGGGCCCATGTAACTCAAATTCTTATAACCTGGAGTCCATACACAGCCTGTAGGAGACCCTGGGAAATGGTGGGATTTCTGGGCCAAATTCTGCTCCTGTACATTCCAGCCTGTAAGTCTGACCCAATGGAATAATGGAAGAAGGGGGTGGTGGTGAAGCTTGTACATTAGTAACCCATGGGACCAGACCCATTTGGGGGTGTAAGATGTCAGATTTGGATAAAACAAACCCTGTGACTGTTGGGGGGGGGGCATGAGAGATACAGGGGCCCAATGGGACTCAGAGAATTGTCTTCTTATTATTCTCTTGTTATTCCTCAGGTGTCGGGCAAGTGACGGTGACACAAAGCGAGAAACTTCTATTAGTGAAGAGAGGGGGGTCGGTGCGGATCACTTGTCACCAATCTGCTGCTGATTATTTCAACATGTTCTGGTACCAACAGAAACCGGGGCAGGGCCTGAAGCTCATGGTCTGGTCAACTGGTGCCAATGATGGCAAAATGGAGGGGGAATATGGGCAGAGGTGGCAGTTGCACAGAAGTGACACCCACAATTGTGTTCTGAATGTGACCGGAGCAGAAGCAGAAGATGATGCCCAGTATTTCTGTGCCGCCAGTAACACAGACACAGACACGGGCACAGACACTGGCACAGAACCCACGGGCGACACCTACTGGCACGACTGCCCATTGGCAGGTGTAGGGGCAAAAACCTAAAGTCTGTATTTATAGTAAGTTCCCCTTTTATTCATAATGTTTTCCACACTCACCCCCATGTCCTTCTGATTATACTGGTGCCGCCCAACTGTCCCAAGCCCCCCATTTCTTACTGGTCAATAAATACCCTCCTGTATCTCTTCCCTTTACTCTCGGATCCAGCAATTTCCTTACCCCCAATTCTCCCATACACAGGACTTACCTCCCCTATTTTCTCTTGGATACAGGACCTCTCCCTATACCCCCCGCCAGCTTGTGCCTAAATTCAGCAAAACAGATAAAAGTAACAATTTCTATATTTCGACATTTTCTGTCTGTCCCAATTCATAGGACATTTCATATGACGACATTAAATATCCAGTTAAAGGGACACCACCTCTAAGTTAACTCTTAGCATGTTACACAATGGCTAATTTTAAGCAACATTTTAATTGGTCCTCATTTTTTAAATAGATTCTGAATTATTTTGCATCTGCAGCTGACTCTTTCACTGACCCCATCTAAACACCAAATGCTCTCTACAACAAATGTATTGTTATTGCTACTTTTTATTACTCATCTTTCTGTTCCAACCCTCCCCTATACATATTCCATATTCTCATTCAAATCAATGCATGGTTGCTGGGGTAATTTGGACCCTAGCAACCAGTTTGCTGACGTAAACTGGAGAGCTGCTGAATAAAAAGCTAAATAAGTCAAAAACCAGAAATAATAAAAAACAATTACAAATTGTCTCAGAATATCCCTCTCTACATCCTACTAACAGTTAATTTAAAGGTGAACAACCCCTTAAATAACCTAAAATGAGATACATCTTCCCCAAGAGTATCCAAATTCTTCTCTGTATAATAGATTCTTTACCCTGTCCCCTAAATCATATACAATTTCAATAAATATTGGTTAAACAGGTCAATTTCTTAATTTGCTGTTGGGCCCATTAATCTCTAGTTAGGCCACTGGCCCCACCCCTAATATTGAGTCAGTTGTTCCTCTTATAGGACAAGGGAACCCCAGAAAGACATCAATGTGCCCCAAATGAATCCTCAGAAACTAATTTTCTACAGGAATCTTCTCATTTCTCAGCCTCCAGCAATTTCTTTTTACTGAGAATTCCTTTGAATTAGTTTCTTTCCTTATTTACCCAAGAAGATATTTCTGGAGGAAGAAGCAACAGTCGCCCCCATCGCCGTCCCTCAGACCTGTCAGAAAATCAATTTTATTATTTGAGACTTTTTTTGAGCCTGATCCAGGGTTTGTACAGGTGGGACGGAGGGACAGAGGCTTTCAGTCTCCATTGTTCCCAAAAAGTTCCAAAAATCCAAATTTCTCAACTTGTAGAGTTTAACGTCAGCCAAATGCACGGGGTCAATAGGAAGGCAAAGTTAAACTGGTGCAGAATCACGTTCATTGCTCTTCATTGTTACACAAGCTCCTCCCCAATGTAACAATGGCTCCCATGATGCCAATTTCTTTCAAACATGGCGGCCGGTCTCCCATATAGAAACAGGGGTGACTGGGTCATGACAACTTTGTATCCACAACCTCAGCACTATTAGTATCTCCAGCATGTGACAATCACAAGTCCAGCAGTTTTGCTATAGGATGTCGCATGCTCCGCCCACACAGCTCCGCCCACACAACTCCCGCTGCACATCACTCTGCAGATTTGAGATCCTCCAGCTGTACCGGGGGGCACCACTTTTTCCTCCCTATCAGTAAAATTGGCATCAGGCATCAAACCAACCCACCAGGCAGTAACGTACCAAGGGGGAGGAGCAGTGGGAGGGGCACAGAGGAGAATGTGCTGAATGTTAATCAATAAGTGAATGTATGGGAAGCCATGATAAGGACTTCAGCAGGGGAGGGGCCTGTTCTCACTTGGATGAGAGGGGGAGGGGTATGGTAGCAGGTGAAATAACTGCTGCCAAAAGGGGTGGGACAATAATATATGCACCTCCCCCATGAGTCAAGTAACTGTGAAAGGGGGTGATTCTATTGTGTTTGTCTGTGGGTCCATTTGGATCTATTCCACCCGCTCAGCAGAAGCTTCAGGAGAATGAGCCGGAGTCTGGCAGTGCCCACAGGGCTGAGCTTTCTGTTGTGTCAGTAACACTGGGCTCTAACGCTGGGCTTTAACGCTGGGCTCTAACACTGGGCTCTAACACTGGGCTCTAACACTGGGCTCTAACACTGGGCTGTATGGGCAGGGTGTGTGCAATAGACTGGGTGCAGGGAGTTTCTGTGCTGTACTGAATAGACAGAGAGGGTGATATACAGAACGTCTTGCCGGGATACAGGAGGATAGACTGTAACTATATATTACACAGTACATTCCCAGGATACAGTGGGACATGGGGTAACAGTATATATATATATATATATATTATAACAAGGTACTTATTTATATTCTTACAGGTGTGTGCCAGGGGCTGGTGGTGACCCAAGAGAAAAGGCTGCTGTTGGTACTGGTGGGGGGGTCGGTGGAGATCCCCTGCCGGCAGGATGGAGACAACCTCTACATGTACTGGTACCAGCAGAAGGCAGGAGAAGGGCTGGAGCTCATGGTCGTATCCGCAGGGGCAGATGCCAAACAGACAGTGGAGGGCAAATACGCAGGAAGGTGGAGCCTGAACAGAACCGTCATTGGGAACATGAGCCTAAAAGTGACAGGGGCTGAGGCTGGAGATTCCGCCACATATTTGTGCTCAGCGAGTCTCACAGACACTGAAGCCACTGATCAACCTGCCACAAAACTCTCTCCAATGCAATTCCCCAGTGTGACCTGCAGGGGGAGGCACTTCTGTAACGTTGCACTGAATCCTCCTCTCATGTCATCTTTCATTAGTCGTATTCTTCTTTACTTATACTGCACAGTCCTGCAAACAGACAATATATCAGTCCCTGACCCAGTGAGCTTACAATCTAAGGTCCCTATCACATTCCCATCAGTCCCTGCCCCAGTGAGCTTACAATCTAAGGTCCCTATCACATTCCCATTAGTCCCTGCCCCAATGAGCTTACAATCTAAGGTCCCTATCACATTCCCATCAGTCCCTGCCCCAGTGAGTTTACAATCTAAGGTCCCTATCACATTCCCATCAGTCCCTGCCCCAATGAGCTTACAATCTAAGGGCCCTATCCCATTCCTATCAGTCCCTGCCCCAGTGAGCTTACAATCTAAGGTCCCTATCACATTCCCATCAGTCCCTGCCCCAGTGAGCTTACAATCTAAGGTCCCTATCACATTCCCATCAGTCCCTGCCCCAGTGAGCTTACAATCTAAGGTACCTATCACATTCCCATCCATCCCTGTCCCAGTGAGCTTACAATCTAAGGTCCCTATCACATTGTCATACGTCCCTGCCCCAGTGAGCTTACAATCTAAGGTCCCTGTAACATTCACACACACTAGGGACAATTCTATCAGGAGTTAATTAAGCCGTCTGTATGTATTTGGATAGTGGACACGGATAGACACAGGGAGGACATACACCCCCTGCAGGGTCACAGCAATACAACTGACAAGACTAACCAGGAATAATAATAATAATAATAATGATAATGATAATGACAGGAATAGCAGGACAGGGCCAGCACCCAGTGCTGAGGGAAAGAGATGGACAGGACTGGGTACCTGAGGATTCTTAGTTGCACCAAGAGTTGTGGGCTCAGTACCCTGGGGGCGGGGCTACAAGTGATAGGAAATTAAACTGACCATACAGGGGTAGGTGGGTGTGTCTGTATCTTTATGGGCCCTCCCCTCTCAGGTGGGACTACATTGGTGCATTGCTGCTCCTCCTCTCCCAATGAATCTGCAGAGGCACAAGTTATGATCCAATCAGAATGGAGATGGACAGCAAAGATCTTCTCGTTTGTTGACCTGGTTAATGTGTGTGGCCCTTTAACAGTCATTCCCCAGAGTAATAGCACCACCCATAGAGCTGTGAGTATTAGTACTGATTGTTACCCAAATACACCCCCACTCACCCCCTATATCTGCAGGGGCTCCCCTGAGAGTGAGACTAACCTGTGCTCTGCTGTGACGGGTGTTGGGTGCCCCCTGCTGGTGGCTATTCCCTGTGCCAGGCTCATATGCTGCAGTACCAGTCCGGCTGCCCAAGGGACATTTCCTTTTCTTTATGGCATCCACCCCCCTTCCAAATCTAATGCCCGTTTTAGATTTCTTTTTCCTGCTCCGCAATGAGCCACTCCCCCATATCGAGAGACTCCTCCTCCCAGCTAAGCCACTCCCCTATACTGAGCCACTCCCAGGTGGCTCCTCCCATTGCACCCACATGCATCTCGGCTGAGCAGCCAATGGCACAGGTGGGGTTCCCATTATCCTGTTCTGGGGCATCAGGGGGTGCCATGGACACAAATCATTTATTTTTCCCAATATAAATGAAATATGAAGAAGATGCTTCTCCCCAGTTACACACACAGGGTGACGGGACAAGAGAGGATAGAGGGGGTGGTGATAAAGCCTGGAGGTTGGGGGGCACCTGTGTTTATATTTGAGGTGAGTATGGGGGGCATCTGCACTAAGACTCAGGGACGGTGAGTCTAAGCCCATAGGTTCCCAATAACAGGGACCTAAAACTTCACCAGAACTTCATTAGAGACAATATCTGAATCCTGTAGTTAAATATCCTGATACCCCAGGGGCCACAGTCTCCAGTCCCCCAGTTATAGGGAAGGGGCAATATATTTGTCTTATGTCCTACCTGTGGTTTAATTACAGTAACTGATCATTTCCCAGGGGCCAACAGCAGCCCCTTACACTGTCATCTGGTGGGGGGATCTATCTGGTGGGGGGATCTATCTGGTGGGGGATCTATCTGGTGGGGGATCTATCTGGTGGGGGATCTATCTGGATCCAATATGAAAGTGTTACAAGAATTTATCACTTTACAACAGATTAAATTGTGCTTTTATTGCCACACAACATGTTTCCAGCTTGTGAGGCTCTTTGTCAAGTGTGAAACAACCAATAGAAAATGGAAATTGACTTTACAGAAGTGACATATACAGGTGTAGTTCCACCTCCCCTCATGTACTAACCACCAATGCATTTACATAAGCAATAGAAAAAGTTCAATTAAAGTCAAACATGCAAATAGAGTGAGGGGGTGTAAAGAATAACAATCTGTTTGATTGGAATGAGCATTACCTGCTTCTGCCTCTATATAAGCCAAGCAGCCCATTCAGAGAACCTGTGTATTAGAACAACTTTATATATAACACTGACAAAGGTTCTCATGAATTAATCGTTAAAGCTTCGCCCATACGTTACCGTTAGCCGTATTCTGATTGTTCATGACAATCGACTAGGGCAAGAAATGTAAATCTGGAAAGTAAGTAAAAGAGAGTCATTTTCATACCTCCCAACTGTCCCTTTTTCGGAGGGACAGTCCCTCTTTTGACAGCTCAACCCGCAGTCCCTCATTTGTACTGGAAAGTCCCTCTTTTCTCTGCACTGAACAGCCAGAAAAAGAAACAACGTTTCTCACTTAATTGGCTTTTAGCAGAGAGCCCAGAACAGCCAACAGGTGCAAATAAGAGACTTTGTAACAATTTTGAGACACAAAAACACAGTTTAGATAAGGAGAAATATTTTCAAACTTTCATAACCTGCCAAATTTTGTAAAACAAACATGGAATTAGGGGGTGTGGCCACAGAAAGGGGTGTGGTCAAGAAATTGCTGCGCTACATGCGGGAAAATTTTTTTTGTCCCTCTTTTTACTTCCAAAATGTTGGGAGGTATGTATTTTAGTATTTACATTGCAGTTTATAGGAAGCATTTTCCACTCCATGGATTGACCACATTCAATTTCTTGATCCATTTCTCTTTGTGTTAATGTCAGTTCCAGGTCTCCACCTCTAGGGGGCAACACATACTACTTCCAAGAGCAACCGCTTTAGTTCTTTCAGATTGTGGTTCGTTCCTGACAAATGTATCTGTGTAAGTGTGTATGTTCCCTTCTTATAATTACGGATATTCCCACGTGTTCCATAATTCTTCTTTTCACTGGTCCACCAGTTTGTCCCACAGAGACCTTCCCACACGGCCATTTAAGCAAATAAACGCAGGTATCACAGGTGCATAGTGTTGTAGTTGGACTGGGGGACCATGTTGATTGAACTTATTACTGTTAATAATAGAGGTACAGAATACACATATGTGCCCTTTTAGGTTTACCCAAGAATCTCTAGGCTTTTTTTAGGGGGATCCTTTTGGATGGATGAATAAGTTGCCTCTTTTATAGCTAAATATAGGGGCAGTACTGGAACATTTACTGAGTGTCTTATGTTGCTGAGTAATGGAGTAATATTTAGAAACAATACTCTCTATAGCTTTGCAATATGTACAGTATCTGTTGGTGCTCTTTGCTTTGTACATTGAGGTCTTTCATTTCTACCCGTGACCTCTCGTCTATACATTTGTCAATAGACTTTTGATTATGGCCTTGGCTTTAAAATCTCTCTTTTAAGTTAGTAGTAGACTTTTCTAAATTATTATCATTATTATCTGACGAGATCCGACGGGCTCTTAGGAACTGTCCTTTAGTGATGCCTTGATGACATGTAAGCTGGTTATATGTAGCATGTTCTTTCTATCTGTGTCCTTATGATAAAGGCATGTTTGATCCTTTCCATCTACTACTTCAAGATGTACATCAAGAACATTGAGAGTGTCCCCCCTATTTCAATGTTAAGGTTTTATGTGTCTGGTGTGCTGAGTCCGCCATCTTTTTAAATGTTTCTACTGGGCCGTTCCACAGTATGAGGGTGTCCTGCACATGGGGGTCGTACCGAATAATACGTTTGTTATACCTGCTCTCTAGGAACAGCTTTTCTCCAAATCTTATACTGACACATTTGCAAAAGTGGGTGCGACTGTCGCCCCCCATAGTTGTACCTTGATGCTGCCAATAATACTTCCCTGCAAACCTAAAATAGTTTTTTTGTTAAACAATCAACAATAAAGTATATGAATTGTGGTGTCAGGTTAGTATCCATCAATGCCCCCTGTACCACTTGTATCCCCTCTTCTTGTGGAATGGAGGTGAATAAGCTTCGTATGTCAATACTGACCAATTTCATTTCAAGCTTTTCTAGGGCTTTTATGTTACACAACAAATCAATGGTGTTTCACTTATTACGAGTTGTAAGAAACCCCTAATATGGTAGAAATGGTGGACTCAGCAAAGCAGGCACATAAAACCATAACATTGAAATAGGGGGGGACACTCTCAATGTTCTTGATGTACATCTTGAAGTAGTAGATGGAAAGGATCAAACATGCCTTTATCATAAGGACACAGATAAAAAGAACATGCTACATATAACCAGCTTACATGTCATCAAGGCATCACTAAAGGACAGTTCCTAAGAGCCCGTCGGATCTCGTCAGACATAAATAATTCCAAAAAGTCTACAGCTAATTTAAAAGAGAGATTTTAAAGCCAAGGCCATAATCAAACGTCTATTGAAAATGTATAGACGAGAGCTCACGAGGAGGCGCACACAAGAATAGAGGCACAATACTATCTACCAAATTTCCAGGATTAACAGTCGCTCCCTTAATTTTTCTTGGGGTGTCTATCTTGTGGGGGTGTCTATCTCATGGGGGTGTCTATGTGATAGGGGTGTCTATGTTGTGGGGGTGTCTATGTGATGGGTTTGTCTATGTGATGGGCTTGGGGTAGAAAGGGGAGACCACTGTTTGGGATCCAGGATCTTAAAAGAGAAATTGTGGTTAAAGCCCTGGGGGCCAATTACAGGCAGGGCCCAACTGAGATGTGTAATTAGCCCAATCCTGGCAGAACAATGTTCTATATGATCATTTCATTGGCTGGTCTTGGAGAAAGTGGGAGGTGTCCAGGTTTTCTCGTTTCCTGCTCTGGGGCCCCCCAGGCATCTCAGCTCCTCCATCTCTCACTGAGTCTGAGGCTTCTAATCAATGGGACCCCTATTGCGCCTTTTCCTTACCCTGCGGGGGCTGCAGTGTGAGCAGATCAGTGTGTCTGTCTGTCTGTCTCTGTGTGTGTCTGTCTGTCTGTCTGTCTGTCTCTGTGTCTGTCTGTCTGTGTCAATGGATATTTGTGTTGCCATAATACAGAGAACATAGTGGAGGGTCATTAAGGGACAGTCTCCCCTGACTGTAACTGTCTCTCTGCCCCGCAGTCTGTCTCGCTGCTCCTGTCCTCCAATATCCAACTGTGCAACTGTCTCACCCGGGGGACAATGTGACTGTACAGTGTGAGCACAATGACGGCAGCTACATCAGGAAATACTGGTACCGACAGGAGAACAACGGGCCCCTCACACTCCTGGGCTCAACCTACACCACCCAGGAGGCAACTGTGGAGAAGGACTTTGCTGGGGGCAGAATAATTATCCAGCACAAAACTGCTCAGGGGGCCGTTCTGATAATCCTCCGTGTCTCCCCCCAAGACAGTGCCCTGTATTATTGTGCCAGCAGCATCCACAGCGACACAGACAGGGGGAGACTCTGTGCAGAACTGACACCCCCCAGAGACACCCCCCCCCTCATCCCACAGCACAAGGCACATTATCAGCAGCACCAAGTCAATTGTAATTATACACAAACTGATTGATTTAGCCCAAATATTTCTACTCACTGGGCAACATTTCGGGCTCTCAAGACCCTTTATCAACCCACAGCACAGCGTCCCCCCTTACAGACACCCTCCCCCCTTTCAGACTAGATGGGACAGACATAAGACAGTACTGGGGGGGGGGATAAATATGAGTCCTTAAGGGTTAATGGCAGATTCGTGGAGATAAGTCGCCCCAGCAACAAATCGCCTCTTCTTCGGGGCAACAATCTCCCCAAACTGCCTTCCCACCAGTTATAATGAAATATCCCCAGCGGGATGCCACTCGCAGCTCTTCGTTTCCCAAAGTCGAATCCTGCTGAAAAAGGCCGAATCCTGGCCAAATCCCGAACCAAATCCTGGATTCGTTGCATCCCTAGTTTCCTCGCAAGGCGACTTCGGGCGACTTCAGAAAACAAATCGCCGCAAGTGCCATCCCGCTGGGGATATTTCATTATAACTGGTGGGAAGGCAGTTTGGGGAGATTTGTTGCTGGGGCGACTAATCTCCCCGAATCTGCCCGTGTGCCGTTACCCATAGGTAGATAGTGGAGGCGACAGACTAGATGGGACAATCATTATTTTTTCAGCTCATGCCCCCAGTTTTGCCACATTGTTGGGGAGTCATGTGGACACTCCAGTAGCCTTTGCTGCAGTTGCCCCGTGACCCCATTGGGTGTAAATGGGCCAATAAGATGCAGTTTGTCTGAGTTATTATTAATGATGATGAACTTGGAATGGAATGTGAGGGTTACAGGGAGTTGCAGATCTTTGTGTCGTTGGTGGGAGTGAATGAAAGAAAGGGGAGTGGCTAGTGAAACAGCAGCGGATATTATTGGATATTATAAGAAGCAGATTGTGCCCCACACTGATGTTCCCTTGTGTTGCGGGAGAATTAAGGAGTAGTTGGTACCATGACAAAACAGCTGATTCTGCTCATGGCGCTGATGTCCCCCCACTGTAAGACTAAACACGAGGCATTGGGTGTCTCATTAGATAATGAATCGTTATGTTACTGGGGCCACCGACAGAACCAGTACCATGATGTCCAATGGCTAATTCTATATAAATAATTAATTCTATATAATTAATTCTATATAAATAATTCTATATAAATAATTCTATATAAAGTTTGTGTGTCCCAGGTGTGTGCCAGGGGGTGCTGGTGAAGCAGGAGAAGAGGCTGGTGTTGGTTCCATTTGGCCAGTCAGCTGACATTCCTTGTAATCAGGACCAGTCCACTCACCTCAATATGTACTGGTACCAACAGAACCCCGGGGAGGGCCTGAAGCTCATGATTTACTCTACTAATGAGAAGGAGGAGAAAATGGAAAAAGAATACGAGGAGAGATGGAGCCTGAATAGACCTGACATATACAATTCTGTTCTGAGGCTGAAGGAGGCAAAGATGGAGGACGCGGCGCAGTATTTTTGTGCATCTCAGAGTATCACAGACACAGACACGGGCCCAACGGCTGCCACAAAACCCCCCGACTGGGAACAACCAGCACCTGTGCCCCCCCAGCCTGAAACCTCCGGAAGCACAAGCCCCCCCTGATACTAACTATTGCCTGGAAACATCTGTTATTTACTCCCCTCTCCTGCCCCTTCACTTCCCCCCAATAAACGACTGGCTCCCCTGTCACACACAGTAAGACTCCTGAATCCCATTATAGACCTGGGGCCTATTCCTTTAATGACACCAAACTCCTGGGACACCCATATTCCTTGGCAGCACCTCACCCTCCATGTAGCACCCGAGATGCCTCCTACTCTCTACCCTATTGCTGTGCAGGAAGGAGAATTTGTTCCCATTTGATTGGGCAGAGCAGGTAGAGGCATCAGGTTAAAATGCACTGATTGGCTGTTATTGGCCTGAGTGTAAGGAGAGCTGAGTGTGAGGAGGGGAGTTGAGTGTGAGACGGGAGCCGAAAGTAAGGAGGGAGCTGAGTGTGAGAGGGGAAATGAGTGTGAGGAGGCAAACTGAATGTGAGAGTGGTGCTTAGTGTGAGAGGGGAGCTGAGTGTGAGCTGAGTGTGAGCTGAGTGTGAGCTGAGTGTGAGCTGAGTGTAAGGAGGGGAGCTGAGTGTAAGGAAAGAGCTGCGTATCATAGGGGAGCTGAGTGTGAGAGGGTCAGTAGGACATATTGGACCGAGTGGGAAGGAAGAGCAGATGGGATGAGCTGATTGGTTGTTATTTTGCTGAGTGTGATGGAGGAACAGGAGGAACGATTTAATTGACTGTCAGTTAATTTGCATTGATGAAATTGGAGCCAATTCAACTGAAATTCAAGTTAATTTGCAGGTATATTTGTTCATGTGACAAACTTCTCAATATCCATATAAACCCGAGTATCTGAGAATGGAGACCCCCCCCCCGGCAACTACAGGGGAGAATAATGTGTCTGACCCTATGGGTGCTGGGGGCACTATCTGTAGCCAATCAGGGCTCACAATGAATATGGGGAATGATTGGTGTTTTTGTGGGTGGTTAAAGGGGGCTCTGAAGTTTCATGTTGGACTTCTATATACAGTATATATATATATATATATATATGTCCCACACTGAGTATTGGAGGTATGAGTGTATATGGGAGTGTATATGGGTGTATATCAGTGTATATGGGAGTGTATTTGGGTGTATAATGGAGTATATGGGTGGAGATCAGTGTATATGGGAGTGTATATGGGAGTGTATATGGGTGTATATTCGTGTATATGGGTGTATATTCGTGTATATGGGAGTGTATATGGGTGTGTATCAGTGTATATCAGTGTACATGGGTGTATAATGGAGTATATGGGTGTATATGGCAGGAATAGAATTATAAGTGACTGGGTGATTGGGGGAGTCACCTTCAGTACTTGGTGGCTGTATAGAGTTGGCAGATAGTAGAATATAAGTGACAGTTGGTGGTTGTGGGGGTGTCAGGGCAGGAAACAGAAGGGAATATTATTATGTTTTGTATTTTAGGAGAAGAAAGAACAGAAGGAGCTGTTGGTACCAAGACTATTTGGCTGCTTCTGCTCCTGGCGCTGATTTCTCCTCACAGTAAGACTGGAACCCAAACTCTTTGCCTCTCTCTCTTTATGTTGTGGCCCTTCTGGAAGGGACCCCTGTACTGGTCAGATGTCACATTGAGACACACACAGGAGTTTAGATTTCATTCTCTTGCCCCAGTCTGTACAGTAATTGCCCCTCTTTATGTCTCACAGATGTGTGCCAGGGGGTGCTGGTGAAGCAGGAGAAGAGGCTGGTGTTGGTTCCATTGGGCCAGTCAGCTGACATTCCTTGTAATCAGGACCAGTCTACTCATTTCCCTATGTCCTGGTACCAACAGAACCAAGGAGAAGGTCTGAAGCTCATGGTTTATTCTAGCGGCGCTGGGGACCAGAACATGGAAAAGGAATTTGGGGAGCGATGGAGCCTGAATAGATCCGACGTATATAATTCTGTTCTGACGCTGAAGGAGGCAAAGATGGAGGATGCAGCGCAGTATATATGTGCATCGAGTATCACAGACACAGACATGGGCCCAGCAGCCGCCACTAAACCCTCTGGTTATAAACAGCACGTGTGCCCCCCCCAACCCAAATAACTGCTCCTCTTCCTTATTAGCAGTGCACTCCCACAAACCCCCAGCCTTTCTCCTATTAACCATTGCCTGTCCTACTCCAGCCCCTCCCTGTGCACATCCAATGAGCTCCCCCTGCCATGGTAATAGTTACCCCCTTTGTGCCCCTCACTCACATCCCATAATTCCCATCACTTGTCCTACGTCTCCCAGTAGGGGCACATTTAGTTTTTCTAAAGAGACTGGACCCCTAAAGAGAAGAGAAATTGCCCATACCCATAATGCTCTGGGGGAGATCCTTGAATTAAACCAAGGGTTTCCCTGCAAATGAAGCCTTGTGTGCCGGTATCTTTGTTCCATGGAACACTTCTGTATCCTCTATTACTGAGCACCAGGCTGTTGTCTCCAGGGGTTGCCGTGGGTGGGCGCCTGCTCTATCCTTTTCCAGGAACTTTTGCACCTTGCCATAAAGCACCGTCTCACTGTTGCACTAAATACCTCTTGAACCTCACAATCCTTGCCCCACATTTCCTGCCGTTATTCATTGCTGACTGGTCCCTGCCCTATTAAAGGGTTAAATTCCTGGGGTTCTATCACCAGTGCTCATCTGAGGGGGGGACTGGGGGACATTGGGGGGCTAACAGCACCTTGCAGGGATATTAAGACACTGCTTAGCGTTACCTGCAGTTAATAGAGACGGGGGATGGGAGTGAGGGGCAATAGGAAACCTCAAAAGAATTATGGGGAGGGAAGAAAATGCCCCATAGATTACACTGAGATGATAAAACATGTACATCTGTCCATTGTATTGTCTGTCTGTCTATCCAGTGTCTGACACAATACACACACAGGCTAAAGCATCAGGATATATTGTAACAAATACTAATAACTTGTGTTCCCTATTGGGTAGTGCATCTATGGGGACAACCTGAGCCTCAAGTTAATGTGGGAATGAGACTGCTGCTCCTTTGTTTCACTGGCTGTCTGTCTCCTGCCTGTCTGTCTATACCAGATACTGTCTCTTCTTCCCTTAACTGGGTGACTTGTCTATCTGGACTCCCCCTGACACCCCCCGTCCATGGCTCTTCTTCCCTTATAATGAAGCTGCTGATGTGGGAAGAACCCCAATACTTCCCTGACATTATGTCACATTATTTAGTAACTAACATTTCCCTGTATAACACACGTAATATGAAGGGGGTGGGGTATGTATGAGAGGGGGGGGGAGTGTGGGGGTTAGTGGAGGGAAATGACATTTTGTCTCATGAAAAACTCCAAGTATCACAAGACAAAGGTCCAAGATAGACAGACGGAGACAGAGTGAGAGACAGTGAGAGACAGACGGAGACAGAGTGAGAGACAGTGAGAGACAGACAGAGACAGAGTGAGAGACAGTGAGATACAGTGAGAGAGTGCAGTACAGTCTCACAAAGACCGGCAGGTTCTTCTTTATTGAGCAGAGAGATCTCAGCCAAGATATGAGTGTGCAGATCCCTCTACTATTGACTTTGACTCCCCTCATATGTAAGTCTGGGCCTGGGGTGGCCAAGCTGGGGCAATATATATACAAATGTGACTTTGAAGGGCTGGATGGACTATTTGGGTCGTCTGTTTTATGTGGGGGAGGGTGTAATTCTGCAGTTTTTCCCACTCACTTTGCTTTGTGCCCCACAGCTCTGTGTCAGGGGATTGTGGTGACTCAGGAGAAGAAGCAGCTGACGGTGAATCCTGGAGACTCTGTGGCCCTTCCCTGTCACCATGACGATAAGTCTGGCACCTATGATACTATGCTCTGGTACCAGCAGAAATCAGGGGGGGCACTGATGGTCTTGGCTGTATCCATAGGAAAGAACGATTCCACCATAGAGGAACAATTCAGGGACACTTGGACTATGGAGAGACCCGATATCGAAAACTCAGTTCTGAGCAGGGGGAATGTGGCCCCCCAGGACTCAGCAATGTATTATTGTGCAGTGAGGAAACACAGACACGGAGGCTAAAGTCTCCCCCAACACAAAACTGACTGGGGCACAAACCCATCTGCTCCCACACTGGCCACCAGAAGGCGCTCTGCCCCCACTAGTCTCTCATTCCCCTTATGTTTGGGTATGTATGTATGTATATGTATGTATGTATATGTATGTATGTGTATGTATGTATATGTATGTATGTATATTTTTATTTGTATAGCGCTCCTTGAGGGCAACGCACTGTACAACAAAACAATAAATTAGTAGTAACAAACAAGGGGTCATTAGAAATACAATTCACATAAATATAAAAAATATAATTACAATACAGATTAAGTGCTCAATGTCATGGAAACAAAAGGCTAGAGGACCCTACCCCATAGAGCTTACAGTCTAAATGGGAGGGTAACATACAGACACAATTCAGAGGGGTATTAGAGGGGTATTAGAGAGAGAGAGAGATAATGGGGCTGATTTAGGGAATCTGATACTAAAGTGCAAGTAGCCAATAGCAATTAATCACTAGTTAGATTTAATCAGTTGAATATTTTTGTAAAATAAAAGCAAAGACCTGATTGGCTAATGCCACCTGTTAATACATCAGCCCTTATACACAGGAGCCCCATAGAATCGGAACCTACAGGAAAATCTGATCCAACAACCGGTGCCATAGCTTGACTGATCCCCTTTAATCAGCCACTGGACCCCCACCATGTTCACAGTGTAATGCAATTACCCAACATTCAGTGCTCATATCATTGTACCTTGGCCAAGCCCTACAAACCCAGGACTCTACCCTACACATCCCTAGTGTCCCAAAGCCCCATGGCCCTACAGCTACATTCAAGTGTGACATTCCCAAGCCTGGAGAATAGAACTGGGACAGAACCCAATCTTAGGACAAGTCATTGGGCAGAAAACACAAACAGTATAATTTGTCTTTGGCAACTTTGGTCCAACTACCCAGACTACAACCAGGGCACCATAAGACTCTGTGCATTCCCATTCCTACAGTATAAAATAGATCCCACTGGATTCCCCTTGTTGCCCGTAGCCTTTCCATTGTTCCTCAGCTTTGTGCAACTTCTCCTCTCATCTATTGTAGCTCTCGGGATGTTAAATTGCACCTGGCAAGATTTCAGTCAGTTGGGAGGTTCTATAGGAGTCGTGTCTGGCAGTGAGTGGGGCGGGTGGAGGTTAAGGGAGGTGGTTCTGAAAGGAAATGAATTTAGAGGGAAGTCCCACAGTCCAACTCAAGCTTCAGGCTCATCAGAGAGAGATGGGGAGACAGATCCTGTGGCTTTTCCTCATCAGTGCCCTGAAATGTATGATTTATACAGGGGGGAACCTACTGGGGGTCACAGACATTTCCATTAGTGTGGCCTTGGGGCATGTCGGGCTCTTCCCCCACTCACTTCTCTTTCTGCCCAGCAGGTCTGTGTCAGGGGGTTGTGGTGACTCAGGAGAAGAAGCTCATTGTGGCCCATCATGGAAAGTCGCTGGCCATTCCCTGTCAACATGATGCCACTGACTATCTCAATATGCTCTGGTACCAGCAGAGGCCGGGGAAGGAACTGAAGCTCTTGGCTATATCAGCGGGCAAGGGAGATACCACCATAGAGAATGAATTCAAGGGCAAATGGACAATGGAAAGGCCTGATGTTCTGAACTCAACCCTGAACAGAGATAAAGTGGATGGAGAAGACTCAGCAGTTTATTATTGTGCTTCCAGCCAACACAGAGACAGAAGAAGAAGTCTCAGCCGACACAAAACACCAATTATCTGCTCTCAAAGTCTCCAGCAGGAGGCGCCCTCCAACTTTCTGTCTCTCCCACGTGTCCTGAGCTGGACCAAAAACAATAATGATGTATGATGAATGAATAGTTCATATAAATCAGTATTTATTAGTAATAAATGAAGGTATTATTACATATAGTTATGGCCAGTGAATCTGTTATTTCAATATTATATTCATTATTCTACATGAATTCACTAATAATACATTTATTTTTCCCAATGCACTGACTTTCCATGTGGGAAGAGATTTGGTCGTTATCCCCCATTGGTACCGTGATGTACTGACCAGGACTGGTTGATCTCTGACCTTATTGATCGTTATTGGTTATTGATTGAGTATTTCAGCACCTGCACAGCCCCAGTATCTTCAGACACTTTCATTCTGATGCCAAAATAAGGGCCCAAATAAGTTTCTTGTTCACTCTATTTAGTAACAATCTGCTTAATGACCTCCCACCCATTGCTACATAAGAAAATTGCTCCAGTAATTGATGTCTGATTCTGAACCTCTTGATCTTTCACTGCAAGGTCCTAAACCAGACTCAATGTTGTATCTATTTTGACCATTTTTGAACATTTTCCACTGGGACTGCCCATTCCCTACCTGAGATCAGACTATTCATGTTCCACCTTATTTCCTGCTCAGGGGAGCCCCGTGTCCCACCTAATCTCTTCCCCTACTGGGTTCTATGTTTCTATGGATACTGACCCATCTGGGCTCCCATTCCCTTCCTGCCTGAGATCAGACTATTCATGTTCCATCCAACTTCCTGCTCAGAGGAACCTTGTGTCCCACCTAATCTCTTCCCCTACTGGGTTCTATGTTTCTATGGATACTGACCCATCTGGGCTCCCATTCTCTTCCTGCCTGAGATCAGACTATTCATGTTCCATCCAACTTCCTGCTCAGAGGAACCTTGTGTCCCACCTAATCTCTTCCCCTACTGGGTTCTATGTTTCTATGGATACTGACCCATCTGGGCTCCCATTCCCTTCCTGCCTGAGATCAGACTATTCATGTTCCATCCAACTTCCTGCTCAGAGGAACCCTGTGTCCCACCTAATCTCTTCCCCTACTGGGTTCTATGTTTCTATGGATACTGACCCATCTGGGCTCCCATTCCCTTCCTGCCTGAGATCAGACTATTCATGTTCCATCCAACTTTCTGCTCAAGGGAACCCCGTGTCCCACCTAATCTCTTCCCCTACTGGGTTTGATCCGTTTCGCATGTACAGACTCCTCCTTCAGACAAACAAATAGACACTATAGGGGGAGACTGGAGAGGTGGGTGGGGATAGAGACGGGGAAGCGATCAGGAAACACCTGGCACAGTCGGGCCCTTGGCAGACACTTGCGTTGGGGTTTTTCCCATTAGCAGAAACATTATTGGCTTTAATTGGAGTGAAATGAAGATCCGTCTGTATCTGCTGCTCAGCCTGTTCCCGTGTAAGAACTTTATTGGGGTGTCCTGAGCTCAGTGGAATGAGTGGAGGCAGATACAGGGTCAGCTGACTGGGGCAGATATAAATATATGGACGGAGGAAGAGAATTATAGTAGGGGTAGATATATATAAGATATATGTATAAGAGATATATAAGAGATACAGTATATTTGGCTGGTTGGAGGGGCAGATTTAGTCTGGATACAACAGAAGGGCCTGGAGTGGGAAATATAGTGAATTCCTTGTGGGACCGACTGTCTCTCTCCTTTCCAGATCTCTATGTGGGGGTTGAAGTGACTCAGAAGAACAAGCTCCTTGTGGTTCAGGCTGGGAGCCGAGTGTCCCTAGAGTGTGAGCAGAATGACAAGAGCTATTTCTATATGTCCTGGTACCAGCACAGGCCGGGGCAGGGGCTACAGCTCATGGTTTATTCGGATGATAAAGACTCAGGGAACATGGAGAAGGAATTTACCTCCTGGAGGCTGGAGAGACTCAACATCCTGAACTCCAACCTGATTCTGGAATCTGCTGGGAGTGAGCACTCGGCTGAGTACTGGTGCGCTGTCAGTATGCACAGCAATGGAGCCCGGGGCTGCGGGCAGCACAAAACCTTTTGCATCCAATGGAATCTTTATTATTTCCTTATAGAATATAAGTGAGTGCACCCTCTGCCCAAACTTCTCACCCACTCACTCATGGTTATAACCCTATGGCAGCTCCACCCATACAAACCCTTTGTACCAGGCAGTGACACAGAGTCTCATTCCACTCATATTTTCCTGAGATTTGGGAAAGTTTTATCCTTTTATTTGGCCTCATTGTGCAGTAAGCAGGAAAGCTCTGCACTGACCGGTTGCTAAGGTGAGTACATTTAGCAACCAGCCAACAATGAATTGCAAAGAGAACTTTAATATTAATACTGATATAGTGCCATTGCAGTGTCATACAGAGTATAGGGGTGCAAACACAAGGGGTTACATTTCCCCAGAATAGACACACAGTTACATTTGCAAATTGCTAGGGGGGAAATGGATGATATCACAAGAGCTTACAATCAAAGATGAAAATGATGGGAAAAAGTAAGACAGGAATTTATTGACTGACACCCCAAATCATGCAGTGATCCTGCAGACAGTTGTGGGGAGCAGAGGTGAATGCAGAGGGAACAGGTTGAGTTAATTTTGGCCCCTTCGTGTAGTGACCCACCCAGACCAGACGACCAGTTTGTCCATGAAGCACTGCTAAAGCTCAAAGAGATTTTATAAGTGTGTAACAGGGAAGTTTGGGGAGGGGTGTTGGTGGGGGAGGGGAGACATTTGCTGGGGGAGGAGCCTCTGAGAACAGCTCCAGGGGAATTGGTATAAGGGGAGGAGCCATACAGAGGGAGGAGGAGCCTGTGCATTGCTGTCAGGTGGAGCAACTGAACCTATCGGACCTGCACTGGCTTCTCATTCAGGGAAAGTCAGGCCAATCTTTTGGGTACAATGAGCAGAATCTTTCCTCTGGGTTTAGTCCTGAACCTTCTCACATGTAAGACCTCGGGGTACAGCTGGGGGTAAAGACCCTAATGTAAGCGAAAGGGCACCGGGGGTGTCTATTTGGGTATTGACTGGTAATGGATTTCGGCTTCAGATTCTGCAGTTACAGACTGAGATACAATGTAACTGCTCAGACAGTGAGACACAATGAGACACAATGAGATAGAATAGAATAGAGCGAGACAATGAGACAGTGAGATAGAATGAGATAGAATCAAATAGAGTGAGACAGAGCGAGACACATAGAGACACAGCGAGATACAGTGAAACAAAGTGAGACAGAGTTAAATACAAAGAAATACAGTGAGACACAATGAGATACAATAGTGAGACAGAGAGAGACATCCCCATCAGTCTCACCCACTCCTCTGCTCTGTCTCTCACAGGTCTGTGCCTTGGGGTGAAGGTGATTCAGGAGCCAAAGCTTGTGGTTGTCCAGGCTGGGAAACCAGTGAATGTTGGGTGCAAACATAACGACAGCTCCTACATCCCAATGTTCTGGTACCTCCAGCAGCCGGGCCTGGGGCTGAAGCTCATGGTTTACTCAGCTGGTACTGGATTGGGGGATATGGAGGAAGGGTTCAAGTCCTGGAAGCTGGAGAGACCAGAGGTGCTGGAGTCCAAACTCACCCTGGAATCTGTAGGGAGCAGTAATTCGGCTGTTTATTTCTGTGCTGTCAGTATCACAGCCACAGGGTCCAGGACAGGCGGCAGCACAAAACCTGCTGTTTAGGGTGATGATCCTCTAGATGGAGCTGTTCCCTGGCTGTAGATTCACTCCCTATAAAAGATACAGTTATGGTACAGAGGGAAAACAGGGAAGAGAACCACGTGTGGTTAAAAACATTTTTTGACTTCATTGTTTCTTGGATTCCAAAATAATGGGTTCAGTGCATCCCTAAACAATTACATTTTAATACAAATAATTTAACACAAATTTTTTTTGTAGACACAAAAAATGTATTCACTTTTGTCTTTCAAAATTAATTTTTGTATTCAGAAAATGCATTTTGCTGACAAAATTATTTTTGTAGACACACACTTAGTTTGCATTCATAGAATGAATTTTCAGATTACAACATAGATTGGGCTCATTTACTAAACTAGTATTGTTTGCAAAGTGCAAGATAATGGCACAATGTGTCTTTGCCAACAAATATACAATGTGTGGATTTTGAATTTACAAAATGTATTTAGTGTTTCAAAATGTACTGTGTATAAACAGTGTTCTGGGACTAGTCAATAGACAAACAAAAGCAACATTTGATGAATGTCCAGTTATAGATTAAGGGGCAAAAAATCCTGTTGGGGCAACATTATGGGAACAGATTTACAGGCAGAGCTCAGTGTCAGGGGCAGAGAATGAGATTTTAATGTTTATGTGACCACAGTCTGGATATGGGGCTGTATAGAATCCAGGTACAAAATATCATTATTATTATAAACATGTATTTATATAGCACCAACATATTGTGTAGCGCTGTAAAGTAAATGTGATTATACAACTAAATCACATGAATTCTATACATAGAACATATGGAGTTACATACATCACAATCAATACCGGTACAAAAGGTGAGGAAGGCCCTATGCAGAAAGAGCTTACACTCTAAAGGGAAGGGAGTAATACACAAGGTGTGGGAGTGGGTAAGATCAGAATTAAGTATCATTAGATATTGTTGACAGATACAAAGGGTTCAGTTACAGGTGACAAAAGTCTCAGAATAGTCTCTGGGGCACAGTCTGAACAGTTTGGGATGTGGTTCCCTATACAGAGATATGACTTGGTTTAGTTAATGGGATCATTTTAAAGGGATATTGTATGGGGAACTGAGTCTGTATTATTATTACTGTAAATGACGTCAGAAAATTTTCATGATTCACCCCCAACCCCCAACCCCCAGTTACTTCCTGAGCTGGAATGGAAACGGCTGAGATATTTCACTTGTAGCGAAAATGAATGAGAAGCTTTGAAGCACTTGGGAGAGGGGGTACAGTATAGTAGGGTTAGCCTAAATAACCAATGATAGATAGAAAGAGAGAGATAGAGAAGAGAGAGAGAGAGAGACAGAGAGAGAGAAAGATACAGATAGATAGATAGATAGATAGATAGATAGATAGATAGATAGATAGATAGATAGATAGATAGATAGATAGATAGATAGATAGATAAATAGATAGATAGATATACAGATAGATGGATGGATGACAGATACATAGATAGATAGATAGACAGATATACAGATACATAGATAGATTGTCTTACAATGAAACTTTTACTTTCTCCCAGGTAATGGGATCCCAGAGACTGAGCAGAACAATGAAATTAATCCTATTGCTGTTGGCATTGGACATTCCATCATGTAAGTTTGGTATAAAAGAATAAAAGGGGCTCATTAATTCACATCCCTCAAAATACAAGGTGCAAACCATTAGGGCCACTACATTTGCACCCCCACAGTTCCTTTATCTCTTGCAGGTCTGACCCAGCTCATAAATGTGACTCAGGACTACAGGTTCCTAGCGGTGCCAGAGAGAAGTCCCGTGAAGCTCCATTGCAGTCATAGTGCTTCAGGCTTCTACTCTATGTTCTGGTACCAACAGAAACTGGGCCAGGGTTTGACGCTTATGGTCCTTTCATCAGACACAAAGCCTGGGAACATGGAGGAGGGCTTTAAAGAATGGAGCATGGAACGGCCCGATACCCAGAACTCCTATCTGAGTATTTCTCAAGTGGGGTCTGAACACTCGGCCGTGTATTTCTGTGCAGCCAGTGATCACAGTCACTAACATGGGAGTCAGTCTGGGCAAAAACCTTGAGCTGAGAGACAGAGAACAAGGAGGAGCCTGCCCAGACCAATAGAAATGTATATTCTTACATAGGGCTGAGAGCTGTCGGCCAAATTGCTTTCCCTTTCCTTTAATCTCTATTTACCCCCTGTATCTCCCCATTCTCTATTACCTCCTAAATATTTCTGTCCTTCTCTCTTTTGCACCTGTTCCTCCATTTCTGCAGGTGCTGAAGTCTGAAAGCATAAGTGGGGTGTTGGGCTTGTGGGTAGATAAGGGCTGAGGTTATAGGTGGGGCTACTATATACACTATATAGAGTAATAGTCAACGGCTGTCCCTAATTTGCATGCCCCCCCCCAGGTACTTCCTAAATGGGTAAGGAAGTCGGAAGTGGTGGCTTTGAGATGAAAAAGCCCTTTGTAGTAGAAATGGTTGGAAAGAAGAGAAGCTGAGATACAAGGGGGGAGAGGAGGTACAGTCTGTAGGTTTAACCAAATGGGGGATTGTTGGGTGACATTTATAAGGAAACTGCCATATTGCCATTTTCTTCCAGGTAATGGACTGCCAGGTACTGAGTGGAAGAGCGAGGTCCATCATATTCCTCTTGGTGCTGGATGGTTTCCTTTGTAAGTCATGGGCATAAGAATGGGGCTTATAGGAGTTAGTTGGGGGTTTCCATATTAAAATATTAGTGCAGGATGTTATGGAGAAATGCAATGGGTTACAATGGGTTAAAATCCAAATTGATCTCTGAGAACCTTTAATACTTATTTATAAAGTATTTATAAAAACACTCAGGTTTAAATAAAAAAAAAGATGTAGATATAGAACACTGCCCCTCCTGCCCCCTCACATTCCCTCTGTCCTTTACAGGTTCAGCCCAACAGGTGAAGGTCATTCAAGACCAAAAGTTCTTAGCGGTTACATTGGGAAGTTCTGTGAAGGTTCAATGCAGTCACACTGGGCCGAGCTACTACGCTATGTTCTGGTACCAACAGAAACTGGGCCAAGGCCTGAAGCTTATGGTCCTTTCATCTGACACAAAGCCTGGGAACATGGAGGAGGGCTTCAAAGAATGGAGCATGGAACGGCCCGATACCCAGAAATCTGATCTGAGTATTTCTCAAGTGGGGGCTGAGCACTCGGCCGTGTATTTCTGTGCTGCGAGTGATCACAGTCACTAACATGGGAGAAAGTCAGTGTACAAAACCCTCAGACCCACAGAATGGCCTTGCCCAGACCAGCAGGGGGAGCTGTCGCCCAGTGATAGAACCGGAGCTGTAGGGCTGAGGGTGCCAGAGGCCTTGGGATTGAGCACAAAGTAAACTTTAGGGGCTGCCATGTGACTTTATTCTGCATTTTCCCAAGGGAATTCATATTCTGTCCCAATAGAGATCCAATACACAATGGGCTGCAGAGCATCACACAGCGCTGAGCAAAATGTATTTACAGCATCATAATAATCTCTATTAATAAATCCAGCCTTTAGGGTCCTGTGAATGTTCCTTAGTCCTCAGTCATGAGAGTTGGGCCCACTGGATCCCCACCAGCAAGTGGCTCCATGTCCAACCCTTCATTAATCTTAATTATTGTCTCTATTGTTTCCTTCTTACCTCACTTCTGTCTCTATGTCTCCCCTTCTGCCCCTCTTTATCCATCTGTTCATTCTCTGATTCTTTGTCTCCCACAAGGGGGACATTAATGTTGGGAGACTATTGGAGACTAAGAATAGGGTTCTTTTAACAAGAGTTGTTGTTCGTCATACAATATTTTGAAGTTTAATCGTGTTGTTTGTATCAGTCCATTGTGTAACACTAAAAACACTTACAATTCCTTTTGTGAAGTTAATGGCATAGTCTACCAGGAGAAACTTATACTCCACACACTCTAATTCATTTTGTAAGTGAAAAAGAATTTCTGAGAGTGAAAATTTTTGTGGTTAAGAAATTATCTTGTAAAAACCAAATTAATTATGTGATTCTATAGTTACATTTTGTCCAAACAAATGTTATTTTGTAGTAACACAAATAATTCTTCTTTAGTTACAAAATCAGTTTTATATAATAAAATGTGTCCATTTGTGTTCAAAGCAAAAACAAAAAATATACTGTCCATATGTCAGTTACATAATTAATTTGTCCTGACAAAACTTTTGTTTGTTGACATTAGTTTTTGGAGTTTCTGTAATTTCATGTAAATAAAATGCTGTGTATAGTGTTAAGATGGGTCCCCGGGGGAAGTTGGAAACAGGAAATGAGGCGTTTGCCCAAAACCACTTCCTGCCCAGAGCAGTTCACTGACAGCAGAGGGAACAGAGACACCAGGAAACAGGGAGGGGGTGCAAGGGGTCCATATTTGTACATAATCCAACCCCCACCAGACTAAAGGGACATATCTACACAATTATTGCATCTGCTCTAGAAGGAACAGCAGAAAGAGAAATGCATGCTGGGGGCTTTGTGATCATTATGGGGGCTCTCGCTCTCCCATGTGAGTGATAAAGAAGCCTGGGAATGGGCCCTAACCCTAACCTTGGACCAGGCAGACCCCAATACTAAAGGGAAGATCACTGAGCCAGAGGGTGGGCTTCAGGTCTCTGAGAAAGGATTGGGCGTAGGAGGCAAATGTTTGATGATTGGGGTCGAAATCTACTCCTAAAGTTGCACGACCAAAATTGTGCTGTACAAAGTCTTCAGCTTTAATTAAGCAGGACAGGTAACCCATCAGCTGAGTTAATTCCCAGCAGTATTAGGCAATAGAATAAACCATGTGCTTCTCTCTCTCTCTCTCTGTTTCTTTCAGGTCAGAGTAATATGGAGAGTGTGTTTCAGGAGCACAAGTTGATAGTGGTCCCTGCTGGGGGGCCAGTGGACCTTTACTGTAAACATAATCACAGCAACTCCATGGCAATGCTCTGGTATCAGCAGAAGACTGGGCAGGGGCTGAAGCTCATGGTCTATTCCTCAGGTCCTAATTCTGGGGAAATGGAAGAAGGATTTCAGTCCTGGACACTGAACAGACCTGATATTTTCACTTTCAACCTGAGCCTGAAGGCTGCAGGGAGTAGTGACTCAGCTGAGTATTTCTGTGCTGCCAGTATCCACAGCCACCAAGCCCAGGGATGGAGGCAACACAAAACCTGAATCTTAGCACCAACCCTTAGGCAACCTGAAGGGGCCCAACCTAGAGCTCAGACCCAGCAGTTAAATAATATTGACTGGGTAGGAAATGTGCTGAGAGGTCAGTAGCTTCCGTAGGGGCCCCTTCCCTAAAGATTCAATGTGTCAGGAGTAAAGGTACAGAAATGGGCCTAGGGGTCAACCTGAAATGGCTACAATGTGAGATTAACCCATTGCCTTGGTCCTGATCTTTCTGGTACCACTGCAAAGTTCTGTTGTCAGGGCAGCCCAACCTGGAGTTCTGTAGCCAGGGTCCAGTCTGCTCTTCTGACTGTGGCTCCTACACAAGGGATGGACCCAGTTAGGGGCTGGTTCAGCTCATCTACAGCCTCTTCCCGGATAAGGGCTTCTCTTGGTTCCCCAGCTCTGAGATCTGTTGTTCTGAATAAAGCAAAACCTGCAGAACTAAATGCTACTGATATATGTGGGACAGGCTGTGACTATCAAGGCGGGGGGGGGGCGTAAACCAGATCTTTCCTGTGTATAACAATCAGTAGAACAAGCAGAGACAGGTGGGGAGAGAATTATCCAAAGGAGGTTCCTGGAGGTATCAGGCACTCAGAAATATGTTTCTATAGATGAGTCCTGTTTTATATAATAAAAATATAAATATTGGTCTGTTCCAGGCATGAGAGATGGAGAGATTCCTCATGGTGCTTCTGATTGGGAACTTTGCCAAAGGTAAGAGCGAGTCTCAGGGACTAGGGTTGCCACCTTTTCTGGAAAATATACCGGCCTTTCTATATATTTATCTTTATTCCCTATTAATAACACTGGGATCACTGACCTTCCTATATATTTATCTTTATTCCTTATTAATAACATTGGGATCACTGGCCTTTCTATATATTTATCTTTATTCCCTATTAATAACATTGGGATTAAGGTGGAACAAGAGCGTTGGCTGAAGGACAGGATTATGGAAACACAATGGTGTAGACATGGGCAGAAGATAGTGGGAGGCTTTAAGGTGAGACATGGGCAGCTCTATCATTGTTATTATGGATAATGTTCTTTAATCACCCCCTCTGTCTGCAGGTCAATATTCTGGGGCAAATGTCACTCAATCCCCGAAGTTTCTACTCATCAAACCTGGGGAAAGTGCAGAGATTCAGTGCCACCAAGATAACAAGAACTTTGACTACATGTACTGGTACCAACAAGTGCCCGGGAAGGAGCTGAAGCTCATGATGCTCTCGAGAAATTCAGCTTCTGTAGAGATGGAGAGTCAATATGAGGCCGAGTGGGAGGCAGAAAGAATAGGGGCGATGAACTCCAGTCTGAGGCTGAAGAAGGGGAAGGTGGAAGATTCTGCCACGTATTTCTGTGCAGCGAGTTTACACAGTCACTGACATTCTAGTAACACCTGCCACCAAACCCACGGCCTGGCACAGCTAGAGATGTACCACCGGGCAGCAAGGAGAGTCCAGGCTAGGAAATGATGGGTTAATCAACTAAGTGCCCCTGGCCCTTTCCACCCCTCATAAATGCAAGTTGGTACAGACCTGTCAGATTCTGTTCATTTACAGAGATATTTTATTATTTCATATATTGTTGTACATTTCTTGTTTGCCTTAAATTTCTCAGAGTTCCCTGTATAACTCAGCCTGCAGCCTTGTGTCTTTATATGGTCACAGAACAACCCCTCAGTGACTTCTAATATCCTTATCATTTACAGTAGGGGGTACATTATCCCTTATAATACATGAGTGATACTCAGAGTTCCCTGTATAACTCAGCCTGCAGCCTTGTGTCTTTATATGGTGACAGAACAACCCCTCAGTGACTTCTAATATCCTTATCATTTACAGTAGGGGGTACATTCTCCCTTATAATACACGAGTGATACTCAGAGTTCCCTGTATAACTCAGCCTGCAGCCTTGTGCCTTTATATGGTCACAGAACAACCCCTCAGTGACTTCTAATATCCTTATCATTTACAGTAGGGGGTACATTATCCCTTATAATACATGAGTGATACTCAGAGTTCTCTGTATAACTCAGCCTGCAGCCTTGTGCCTTTATATGGTCACAGAACAACCCCTCAGTGACTTCTAATATCCTTATCATTTACAGTAGGGGGTACTACTGTAAAAACAGTGATGGGTGAGATTTCAACAACTCACATGTGGCCCCTGACTATTTATAAGGGCCCCCCATTATATTGTTGTTGGATACATTTTCTTGTGCCAATATTTAGAATATATATGAGCAGCGTTTGGGGTGTCGGATTCTTTACAGAATGAAATCAGATTAGAGCAATGTAAGTAAATAAAGAAACACAAACAGGAAACAGCACTTCCTGGTGGGGCCCCTAGTATTGGGGGGGGGTAGCCGCTGAGCGTAAGGGCAGTCACTGCTATAAAAAATCCATGGAAAGATTTCACCACTTCCTATGAATAAAACTGAGTCCAGGCCTTGAACCCCACAATATACAATAATGGGCCCAGTACAACAGGGGTGGTGCCGACACATAAAGGAAACTCTGCACCTGCCTCTGGGGGGGGGAGCGGAAACCAGAGCTTTCCTGTATATAAGAATCAGCAGAGCACCGGGGGGGGGGGGTATTGAGAAACCTCCCAAACATGTGTCTGTAAATGAATTCTGCTTCTGTGTAGGGGGGGGGCTGTGTCCGGATTCAGACACAACAAACATTTCGCTTCTATTGTTTGGGGGGCACCAGCCTTACTGTATGACATGGGGGGTTACCTGACTGTGTTGCTGCTACTGAGCCTCCTCGTAGGTAAGAGCGAGACATTTGGGGATTGGGGACATACTAGTGGGGTTCAGTCTCAGGAGAACTGGGTTGGACTTGTTTTTTGGGGACACGGGAGGGACAAGAGCTCAGGAGAACTGGAGGAGTCTTAATGGATTTGGGTTGGGTGGGGGGTGCTGGATTTTAGGAGTGAATATGACACATGGGTGGGATTATAATAGATTAATATTAGATTAATAATGGATTATAGTAAATTATAGGCGACAATTCATTGGGAAAGGTCTGGGAATCATCTCTGGTTTTTGTCTCCCCTAAAGGTCCCAACTATGGGGTGAAAGTGACTCAAGTCCAGAAGCTTCTGATTATCAAGTCGGGGGAAGCTGCAGAACTTTACTGTGAACATGATGACAGCAGCTACTATAACATGTTCTGGTACCAACAGAAACCGGACCAGGGACTGAAGCTCATGCTCCACTCACTAAATGTTGGCTCTGAAGATCTGGAAAGTGACTATAAAGACAACTGGGGGACCGATAGAAAATTTGTCCTGAATTCAACTCTGATTCTGAAGAAAGGGAACGTGGAAGATTCTGCCACTTATTTCTGTGCTGCGAGTATCCACAGTAACAGAGGGCACCGCAGCGCCTGGCACCAAACCCACAGAGAGCAACCAAAGTACAGAGAAGAGCAACTAAACTGATAAAGGGATCAGTTATTAGGAAAGAGTTGGGATTGGTTACACTGGAGAAGAGACAGTTAAGGGGATATGATCACTATATATTAATATATAAGGGGATATGATCACTTTATATAAATATATAAGGGGATATAATCACTATATATAAATATATAAGGGGATATGATCACTATATATAAATATATAAGGGGATATGATCACTATATATAAATATATAAGGAGATATGATCACTTTATATAAATATATAAGGGGATATAATCACTATATATAAATATATAAGGGATATGATCACTATATATAAATATATAAGGGGATATGATCACTATATATAAATATATAAGGGGATATGATCACTATATATAAATATATAAGGGGATATGATCACTATATATAAATATATAAGGGGATATGATCACTATATATAAATATATAAGGGGATATGATCACTATATATAAATATATAAGGGGATATGATCACTATATATAAATATATAAGGGGATATGATCACTATATATAAATATATAAGGGGGATATGATCACTATATATAAATATATAAGGGGATATGATCACTATATATATAAATATATAAGGGGATATGATCACTATATATAAATATATAAGGGGATATGATCACTATATATAAATATATAAGGGGATATGATCACTATATATTAAATATATAAGGGGATATGATCACTATATATAAATATATAAGGGGGATATGATCACTATATATATAAATATAAAGGGGATATGATCACTATATATAAATATATAAGGGGATATGATCACTATATATAAATATATAAGGGATATGATCACTATATATAAATATATAAGGGGATATGATCACTATATATAAATATATAAGGGGATATGATCACTATATATAAATATATAAGGGGATATGATCACTATATATAAATATATAAGGGGGATATGATCACTATATATAAATATATAAGGGGATATGATCACTATATATAAATATATAAGGGGGATATGATCACTAATATATATATGGGATATGATACTATATAAATATATAAGGGGATATGATCACTATATATAAATATATAAGGGGATATGATCACTATATATAAATATATAAGGAGATATGATCACTATATATAAATATATAAGGGGGTATGATCACTATATATAAATATATAAGGGGATATGATCACTATATATAAATATATAAGGGGATATGATCACTAAATATAAATATTTAAGGGACAGTAATGAAATAGAGAAAGTACAGAGAAGAGCGACTAAGCTGATAAAGGGAATGGAAGGGATCAGTTATGGGGAAAGACAAGTTGGGATTGGTTACACTGGAGAAGAGACAGTTCTTGTGAATTTGGGGGGTATATTTGAGACCCCTCATTACAGACATTGCAGCTTTGCTCTTGTTTTGCCTCTGTAGAAGTCTGGGTGCTGTTCCGCATCCTCATATTTTTGTCTTGTTTGTTATTGTCGAGGGCAGAGTGTGAGTGAGACGTGCAGAGGGAATGGGGCAGATTAACACCTGGGAGTTCCCATGTCCGTCAGACTCCCGGCAGCCTTGGAGATATAAAGAGAATCAGTAACATTACACAAGTCTGGTCTGTCTGTATCACACCTGCAAATACCCCATTACCTCTCCCTGAGACTTCAGATATTATAGGGGACATTACACTAGGGCCCCTCTCACCCCCATTGTATTGAGTGTCAGTAGGACAGGACTCCTGGGGTAATAGCACAAACCCCACACTAGGGGGCAGCAGTTGCTCTAGGGAAATTACTGGGGGAGTTGCAGCACATTGAAGATACATGATCACCTGTCCAGTTTTTCTGGGGATGAATTAATGTTGGGGGTGTTTTTTCATCTAGTTTGTAGTGACTTATGGGCAACAACATTTCAGCTTCTCATTTTACTTGACTTATATCCTATTTATAACAAACATTACAAGTATTTAGTATAAATTTTACACAACCCCTTGGTATATTACCATTAAACCTGTATTTTCTATGTCTTTAATGGATTGTTTACTAATGGATTGTAAATACCGTTTAGCCAACATGGGCCACTAGTAAGCTCTTGTTGTTTAGACTTTACTCTGCTTCAAACTGAAGTTCTGTTCCTCTAGTCTGAAGGGGAGGGGGGTCTGGATCCTTGTTCTTGTTCTATCTCCCAATATCTGCCTATAATGTGTAATGTATATGTGTTTGTATGTTATTTACACTGCCTACAGGGACACAGCTTGTTATCCACAAATCCCCCCAAATCCTTCTCAATTAAAGGGCTACACATTTAAATGAACTAGTATGATGCAGAGAGTGATTTTATTTTAGGTTTTTTTTTTCATTCATTTGTTTCTTGTTCAGCTGCTCCCTAGTTTGGAGTTTGAGCGTCTGGAAAATAAAAAGGAGACGCCCTGAATATAAAGATAAGCAATAAAAAGTTTCAGTAATAATAAAATTATAACTATCACGGAGCAATTTGTTTTTGGCTGAATGGGTCAGTGACCCCTATAGGAAAGCTGGAAAAGAAAATAATTAAAAACTAGGCCAATGGAAAAATTGCTAAAAATGATACTTCATGTGAGCTTCCCCTTTAAGTACACCTTATTGCATTTATCAACATTATCAATACGACTGTGTAACTGGACTACTGAGGGAACTTTCTCTACTTGGAGTAAGGTTCTTAGTGGGGTCCCTCAGGGCTCGGTATTGGGGCCACTTTTATTTAACTTGTTTATTAATGACTTAGGTTAGGCAAATCCTTGATGGAGAAGGAGCTGGGGTACTGGGGTACTGGGGTACTGGGGTACACTCCCTCTATTTCTTTCTCAAGTGAGAATTCAATGACTCAGGGTCCAACACTGACTTTGCTGGAGCTCGTGTGCTGCTGTGTCTGTTGCCAAATGTGACATTAAATCACTATTTTACCTTGTGCTCAATAATCCTTAGTGTTTAAAAGGGGAACTAAACCCTAAAAATGAATGTAGCTAAAAAAATTTCCTATTTTATATAGTGAACTTATTGCAGGAGACTAAAGTTTGAGCTTGTCAATAGCAGCAATGATCCAGGACTTCAAACTTGTCACAGGGGGTCACCATCTTGGAAAGTGTCTGTGACACTCACATGCTCAGTGGGCTCTGATTGGCTGTTGAGAAGCTAAGCTTAGGCTCGTCACTAATTATCCAGCAGAAAATGAGCTTCCCTGGCTGTAATATAAGCTGATGCTACAGGTTTGCTGATTATTCAATTCTGATGCTAATTGCACTGGTTTCTGTGCTGCCATGTAGTAATTATGTGTATTAATTAGTGATGGGTGAATTTATTCGCCAGGCGCAAATTCGCGGCGAATTTGTGGCGAATTTGCGCGATTCACCGTCAGCGAATAAATTCATGAAATGCCCCTGCGAATAAATTCGCGAAACGCCCGCGTCAAAAATTCGCCGGCGTCAAAAAAAAATTTCCGAAAAAACGGGCGCCGGCGTCGAAAAAACGGGCGCCGGCGTCAAAAACGGGCGCCGGTGTCAAAAATGAGACGCCGGCGCCATTTTGCGAATTTTTCACCGTTTCGCGAATTTCGCGTAAAATTTGCAAATTTTTCGGCGAAGCAAAACGGCGCAAATTCGCCCATCACTAGTATTAATTACTAATCAGCCTTATATTGTGACATTTCTATTCTATGTGTACTGTATATTGTGAGTGGCTCCCTAAGCTCAGTAAGTGACAGCAGCACAGAGCAAGTAGAAGTAGTAACCTCGGCTGTATGCTGCAAATGCACGGAGTTTGTCAGGTAAAATGGGAGACCTGGAATTAATTGCTCTAAACATTATGATATAATTGGTATCACTGAGACCTGGTGGGATGAAACATGTGACTGGATTGTGAATTTAAATGGTTACACCCTTTTTAGGAGGGACAGAGGGATTAAATAGCGGGTGGAGGAGTGTGTTTGTATGTAAAGCCTGAATTAAAGCCATGCGCTAAAGAAATAACAATAGCTGCCACTGGTGAGGGTGTAGAATCCCTCTGGGTAGAGATTTTGACTGGGCAAAAGGTAACAAAAAGAATTCTCATTGGTGTATGTTATAAAACCACCTGGTATAAGTGTCGAGTATGAAGCCCAGCTACTCTTGCAGATACAAGCGGCTTCACAGCTGGGTCACGTTGTTGCTATGGGTGACTTCAATTATCCAGACATTGACTGGGTAATGGGGTTGCTAAGACAGAAAAAGCTAGTAGGTTTGTAAATATGCTGAATGACAACTTTTTATTCCAGCTCGTTCAAGAACCTACTAGGAATAACTCTCTTTTGTACCTTGTAATAACTAACAATACTGAACTCATCTCTAACATTTGTGTGGGTGAGGGGCATTTAGGGAATAGTGATCATAACATGGTCTCCTTTGAGATTCTGTTGCAGAAGCAATTCTATAAGGGAGTAACTAAAACACTACATTTCAGACGTGCAAACTGTGACAGTATAAGGGCATCTCTGCAACATATTAAGTGGGAAATGCTTTTCACAGGGTTAAACACAGAACAAAAAAAGTCTTTATAATAAATCTACTTGTCAGTATATTCCACTTGTAAGCAAGGAACGTCGTTGCAAAGCAAAACCTTTTTGGTTCAATAGAAGCGTTGGTGTTGAGGTGGGTAAGAAAAGACCTGCTTTTAAGGCTTTCAAGTTATCTGGTACAGCCGAAACATTTATAAGGTACAAGGAGGCCAATAAATCATGCAATGAAGCTATAAGGCAAACTAAAATTGCTATAGAAAAGGATATTGCAGCAAGCAGTAAAAAAAATCCCAAATTATTTTTTAAATATGTTAATAGTAAAAAAGATGAAGCAGGAATGGGTGGGACCCTTACTATCAGAGGGGAGTCAGCTGGTTGATGAAAACAAAATAAAAGCGCAGATTCTGAACTCGTATTTTTCATCTGTCTACACAAATGAGGAACCAGTAAGTGAAGGTTTCCTTATTAACAGTCCCAATTCTAGTAATACAACTAATGATGCATGGTTCACACATGAGGAAATTCAAAAGAGACTAGAACATGTTAAGATTAACAAAGGTTCGGGGCCAGATGGTATTCATCCCAGGGTAATTAGCGAGCTTAGCTCTGTGATTGCCAAACCTCTTTACTTAATTTTTCAGGATTCATTGAGATCTGGCACAGAGCCGAGAGACTGGCGAATTGCTAATGTGGTGCCACTATTCAAAAAAGGATCCCGTTCTCAGCCTCAAAACTATAGGCCAGTTAGTCTGACGTCAGTGGTAGGAAAGCTTTTCGAAGGGTTAATAAAGGGTAAGATACTGGACTTCATAGCAAATCATAATACTATGAGTGTGTGCCAGCATGGTTTTATGCGTAAGGCTACAAAGATAGACTACAAAGAGTGGTGGTAAATGGAACATTTTCTAATTGGACCAGTGTTGTTAGTGGAGTACCGCAGGGCTCTGTACTAGGTCCCTTGCTTTTCAACTTGTTTATTAATGACCTGGAGGTGGCCATTGAAAGTACTGTTTCTATTTGTGCAGATGAGACTAAATTGTGCAGAACTATAGGTTCCATGCAGGATGCTGCCACTTTGCACAGTGATTTGTCTAAACTGGAAAACTGGGCAGCAAACTGGAAAATGAGGTTCAATGTTGATAAATGCAGGTTATGCACTTTGGCAAAATAATATAAATGCAAGTTATACACTAAATGGCAGTGTGTTGGGAGTTTCCTTAAATGAGAAGGATCTTGGGGTCTTTATAGATAACACGTTGTCTAATTCTGGGCAGTGTCATTCTGTGGCCACTAAAGCAAATAAAGTTCTTGTATAAAAAAGGGCATTAACTCAAGGGATGAAACATAATTGTGTCTCTTTATAGGTCCCTGGTGAGGCCTCATCTGGAGTATGGGGGCAGTTTTGGACTCCAGTCCTTAAGAGGGATATAAATGAGCTGGAGAGAGTGCAGAGACTAAGTGCAACTAAACTGGTTAGAGGGAGGGAAGAGTTAAATTATGAGGGGAGACTGACAAGGTTGGGGTTGTGAGGGGACATGATTAGACTTTTCTTTTAATTCAGTTTAATGGCGATGTAAACCTGACCCTTCCAATAGCTACAAATAAAATCAGTTACAAACAACCGTGTGTTTTGTGGGATCACACAAGTCTGTAAGGTGCAAAACAGAAATAATCTCCATAGAACCAATTAAATGTATCGCAGATGGCAATGAGCCCACTCCATCCATACAGATTCCATAAGCAGAACAAGGTCACTGATAGGATATTTATGTTCTATATGTGGCAGCTGGGACAAATTTCCATGTTGGGGAAAAACACACATGATAAGTAAAAGGAAAAATTGATATGGTCTGTCTCACATATAAATACAACTCTCTTCTCCACCATCACCACCTCACAAACTGCTACTGATCTCCACCATGAAGTTTCTTTTGCTCTGTGTCCTGCTGGGAGCGGCTGGTGAGTCCTCAGCCTACTAGAAATGAACAACCTTTTTACTGGCAAATACACTGCAAATGATATTACTGCTGGGCAATTCATTAGTAGGGGTGTAAAAGAAATGTCATCATTTGTATAGAAGGGGTTCATTACTATAAGGGCAGTCAGGTTATGGATTCTCTACCAAGAGAGGGGAATGAGTGATTCATTGGTGGGAAGGAAAGGAGATCTCACCATCAGCATAGGAAGGGGTTCTTTACTGTAAAGGACAGTCAGGTTATGGCATTCTCTACCAAGAGAGGGGAATGAGTGATTCATTGGTGGGAAGGAAAGGAGATCTCACCATCAGCATAGCAAGGGGTTCTTTACTGTAAGGGCAGTCAGGTTATGGGATTCCCTACCAAGAGAGGGGTATGAGTGATTCATTGGTGGGGAGGAAAGATTTCACCATCTGGCTGAAAATGATCCAGATATCAAGTGGGAAGGTTTGAAAATCCTGACAGACAAGGACAGCATTGCTTTGTAGACTCATCTTTCAATGGGTCTCCATGATCTGGCCTGAGGCATGGGTGGCTGACTAGACATTGGTTCCCAGACTGTGGAACAACTCACTCTGGAAGGGGCAGTGAGGCTCAGCATGTTAGGGTAAGATGGGTGGAGAACACTTTGTTGCTCCTAGATACCTTAGATACTTTAGATACTTGAGAAAACTTACTTGAAGTGAAACTGAAGTGACAGTTGGGTTAAAACGTATTTGCTGCCACTCAATTCTCTCAAAATTCTCATTGCTGTAACTAGTCACCAGGCTTGATTATTGAAAGTGAGAATTGTCCATATGGACATAGCAGCCCTATGAAAGCAGATCTGTAGGTCCTACCACTTGCTTCATACCCTATGGAGATGCACCACTCTCTGCTTCTGTCTGCTCAGATGGAATTACTCATAGACTTGCCTTGGCACGGCTGGAACCCAAAACACTTTGTGCCCATAGAGTATCATTACAATTGTCATTTTTGCAGCAAGTGCATTTTTTCACGTGGAACATTCAGATTTCTTATACAGTAAATTAAATAAGGTGATTACAAATGTGGGAAACAGAATGAAATTCTAGATGAGACTATAGGCTGTGCCAGTGCCACCCAGCGATTCATGTACCTGTGACCGACTCACCACTCATTGACTTTCCTTCTCTTCCCAGCTGCCTTTGATGATGATAAGATCATAGGGGGCGCCACCTGCGCCAAGAGCTCTGTCCCCTACATCGTCTCCCTGAACTCCGGGTACCATTTCTGTGGGGGGTCCCTGATCACTAACCAGTGGGTCGTGTCTGCCGCTCACTGCTACAAAGCGTAAGTCATGGACATTATGGACTTTTAAGGTTGGAGACCTTTAGAAACGTTCCTCAGAGAGTCGTTGAGAGGAATGGATACTTCCATTAACTCTTCTCTCTCTGGTTCTATGTGATTGTGTCACATCCTATTTAGAATACTGGGGTTCTATGGAAGTGAATGAAGTTAAGAAGAAATATTAGCAGCAACTGTCAATGGAGGGCTTGAAGGACACAAAGTCCTTATCTGGAAATAACCTCAATGCTCTGTGATGCACATTTATGTTCTCATGTCCTTCTCTGTCTATAAATATATTGATCTGTACCTGTAACCTCCTATTAACCCTTTCCTTGCAGGAGCATTCAGGTCAGACTGGGGGAACACAACATCGCTCTGAGTGAGGGAACCGAGCAGTTTATCAGCTCCTCAAAGGTCATTAGACATTCTGGCTACAACTCTTATACCTTGGACAATGACATTATGCTGATCAAGCTCTCCTCTCCTGCCTCCCTCAATGCCGCTGTCAATACCGTGCCACTGCCCTCCGGTTGTTCTGCCGCTGGTACCAGCTGCCTGATCTCTGGCTGGGGCAACACTCACAGCAATGGCAGTAAGTCAGCAACTCACTTACAACACAACGTTCACAAACAGGGGAGCAGTAAGACTAAAGCAGTGCATCTTTTAATGAATGTGTCCTACCTTTAGGCAATTATCCTGACCTCCTGCAGTGCCTGAATGCCCCCATCCTGACTAATGCCCAGTGTAACAGTGCCTACCCAGGGGAGATCACCGCTAACATGATCTGTGTTGGCTTCATGGAAGGTGGCAAGGATTCCTGCCAGGTAAGTCTCCCCATCCCTGTAGTACTGATTCCCCATGAGTCACAAGGTGGCCCTCATGAGGCTCCCAGTTGAAGTCCATGGAGGGAAATGTCAAAATGTCATTGAAAGAAATTCTATGGGTTTTTTTTGTAAAATATGTGCTGGGTCCTGTTGTGTTTGTTTCTAATAATTCCAATAAATTCTACAGGAATTTGCCCAAATACTATTTAGATACTGCTGAGAGTAAGCTGTGCCTCGCCAAGGTTTTACCAAAGATACATAGTATTCCCATTCATTAGTACAGAGGCAAAAGCAAGTATTGTGCAACAGTCACCAGACAATTAGAGGGCAGCTTAGAGCCACTAACAAGAGCTCATGTTGTGTAGACATCAACCATGGAACATCCATCAACCATGAAAGGTCCAGTTAGGAAAATTTTCTTCTAAGATAGGAATCTGCAATCTGCATGTGCCACTCAGGCTTAAATATATATATCAGCAAGTCTCCAAGAACTTTATCAGACACCCAAGAACTTGTCAAAAGCTCATCCTGGACATAATTGTCCCATCATGCAATGTAGCAAAATATCTTCTATTCTTACATTTTTCAGCATAATCTATAACGGTCTATCTTTTTCCCCAGGGTGACTCCGGTGGCCCCGTGGTGTGCAATGGGCAACTGCAGGGTGTGGTGTCCTGGGGCTATGGCTGTGCCATGAGGAACTATCCTGGTGTCTACACCAAGGTCTGCAACTACAACGCCTGGATCCAAAACACCATTGCTGCCAACTAAATCCCTTACTTTCCTCAATAAATACATAATAAAGTAATGATTTGCCATATTTTGGTTTTTATTCAACACAATGCAATTTGTTAGCTAAAGAATCAAGAAAACAACACACATAAGGAGATATCTCTGAACATTGCTGATGTATCCATACACTTCTATATGAAGATAGAAAGTCATTCTAGGGCAGTTCTGGGTAAAAGCGACTGAAGGACAACCCTAAGGATATAAACTACAGATCAGATACAGATCTATAACAAAAAAATTGGTCCCTGTAGTTGGGAAGGAATAAATAGACCACAGATCTCACACTTTCCTAAATGTCTCGTATTTATCTGTGAGTAAGTTAGTTAGTCTTTCATTATGTGCAAGAAGGATCAGTGATAGTGATTAGACAAAGTAATGAAGTAGTTAAAGTAAAAAGTTGTGTGACCTGCAACACAAGGAATGTCATTTATGTGGAAAGTTGTAGTTGCGGTTACCAATATGTGGGGGAAACAAACAGGCCTATTAAACGTACAACATTGGAACATGGAAATGGTATTCTTAACATTATGTCTTTTATTAAAGGGGACCTGTCACCTTACAGGAGAACTAAACCCCCCGTTAATCAAAAACCCCCATCCCCTTCCATCCATTGCCACCTCACTGCTTTCTCCCTCCTTAGTAACTCTGTAGAAAAAGTGTCATGTACCTTGTCATATTCATGCAGAGTATTAGGGTAGTGCAGCGGAGCTCTCGGGCGCCATCTTCTGTATCTTCTGGTTCCCAGTGGAAGTGAGCGCCGGCAGGGAGCTGTTCCGCACATGGGCAGTTGGGACCATTCTGGTATTTGTGCCTACTGTGCATGCGCGGAAAGCTCCGAAGATTGCCCAAGGAATTATAATTATAACAAGCAGACAGGAGCCATATTGTGGGGACACAAGTCTTGTATCATCTCAGAATCTTGTTTGTGCAGCAGAATGGGGGAGCTGATGTCCATCCCCATGTCCTGGTTACACAATTAAATGGTGAAGAGATTGGGGGAATGTGGGGAGAGCAGTGACATGTAGGAAGTGCTGAATGGAAAGTGAAAGTAATTGACTGAGACATAGAGGAGGGGCAGGCGATATTTGATTGACAGCTGAGATTTTTAAATGTGTTTACAACAGCTATGGACACTTTAATAAAAAAAAGAATTTTGGATTTCATGTTAAATTTGAAAAAGACTTTTATTATACAGTTTTTTTATGTGTGGGTGACAGGTATCATTACATTCTTCATTTGTTAACTTTCCAATTCCACTATATCGATAGCAAAATGCTATCTCTTGTGGTAGAGATTCTCTTTTTGGCCGTTTTAAACACCTAGTGTTGTCAGGATAGTGCCTGACAGATAATGAGAAGTCTGCCTCCTTGTTTTGATTGACACCATGAAACGTTGAAAAAATGTTCAGCTTTTCATCCTCAACAATCAATAGAAAGTGTCGATCAGCCTCCAAACTCTTCTTTTCAAAAACCCTTAATGAACTTGGGGGTGAAGATGTCCCCTCGCATGGTTCTTCTTGAGTTTCTTCAGCAGCTGTCATTAAGGATGAATTATCTGCTGGTTCCATAGAAATATCTTCATTGTGTGATGTTTCCTCTGTAATGTCTATTCTCAAAATAATGAAGAACAAGGTGACTCAGAAGATTCAACCTCTTCAGGTAGAACATCAAGATCTACTCTCCCAGCTTTCTCAAAATAGCTCTCCATTTTTTGTCAATGTTCTGGTTCAATACTTTGCCTTTTAGCTTTTTCTTATTCAAGTTTGTGATCAACAAACCCACTAAGCTGTTTTCTTTTGTCAGTCAATATCAAAGGAAAGCTGGAAGAAAATACTCAATCCATGAATGCAATGGCCTCACACAAAACACAAAATTCCCATCTGCTGATGGATTTTAAATTAACAGTAGATAAGGGAGAAAAAAGACATTCAAACCAGTGATGTTGTCTATTCCCAGTAGAAGAAAGGAGGTTCCGGTGAAATATGCAGAAGGGATTGTTACAGGGAGAGCTGTGAAGATGTGGAATTGTACAGGCTGATACATTAGATAGGTATAAGGAAGGGTCGGATGCTTTATTCGCCAATAGCTCCTCCCAGCAGACAGGAGGGAGCCAATGAGATTAGAGGAGGGAAAGGGGTGTTACAGGGAGAGCTGGGAAGTGAATCAGGGGTACAGGCTGATACATTAGATAGGTACAAGGAAGGGTCGGATGCTTTATTCAACAGTAGCTCCTCCCAGCAGACAGGAGGGAGCCAATGAGATTAGAGGAGGGAAAGGGGTGTTACAGGGAGAGCTGGGAAGTGAATCAGGGGTACAGGCTGATACATTAGATAGGTACAAGGAAGGGTTGGATGCTTTATTCAACAGTAGCTCCTCCCAGCAGACAGGAGGGAGCCAATGAGATTAGAGGAGGGAAAGGGGTGTTACAGGGAGAGCTGGGAAGTGAATCAGGGGTACAGGCTGATACATTAGATAGGTATAAGAAGGGGTTGGATGGTGTTTAGCAAGTGAGGGAATACAGGGATATGGGAGATAGCTCATAGTACAAGTTCATCCAGGGACTGGTCCATTTTGGAGTCAGAAAGGAATTTTTTCCCCTCTGAGGCAAATTGGAGAGACTTCAGATGGGTTTTTTGGATTAACTGGCAGTTAGGCAGGTTATATATAGAATTAAGGTTGAACTTGAAGGACGTGTGTCTTTTTTCCACCCAACTTTCTATGTTACTGTGTAAATGTATATTTTCCCCACACATCTCTAAGGAGGATGAATTCACAAGTCTCCTTCAGTGAACTGAATGTCCTTAGCCACTGAGTCCTCCCTGGACACCTGAACAATATTGGGGCTTATAGAGCAAATCAGCATAAAGCGCCACCCTCACAATCAGCACCAGCGTCTGTTCCTCAATACTAACAGCTCTTTAGAACATCACATCCAATGTCCACATGTCTTTATAGCCAATTCATTTGCTAGATTGTACATGTTGTTCAAGTTCAGCAGCACCTTTTTAATATCTATGCAGAGATCTGTCCCTTGTTTTCATAATCCCCAGCTTTTTGCTCCAGTGTCAGTTAAATATTAATTATAAAATAAAAAGCCCCTTTTTTCAGATTTGGATTTTTAGCAGCTTTGTATAATGAATCTCTAAATATCTGAGGTTTTTGTTTTCCTTTAAAAAAACGTTTTCCCTGTAAAATTGGAGCTTTAATAGATAGGCGTCTAGATGTAAGAGGTGTCCGCTTGCCACCCCTAAACATCTCGCAGCCCTAGGCCGGGACCTGGTGGCCTATTCCCAAATCCAGGCCTGGAAGAGGCAGTAGAATTGTATTAACTAATCATATAAAATGTATAAGAAGTCTAGTAATTAACATTAAATGGCTGAATATCCAATTCTTGTGAATAACTGGAGGAGGAAACACTTGGGCTCCTTCACTGTAAGATCTTTATTGGGTTATTGATCTCTATTGAGGCAAAGAAGAGACAGTGGTTGGTGACCATCAATACACCATCAATGTTCAATATTAAACAAGCTGAACCTTAGCTCACAAGTAATTATTTAAAGATACAATACACACATTAAACTCTTACTTGATTATTCTCACCCCCCAGGAACATAATTATCTAATGAGACTTTTGGGGGAAGGTATGGCTTCTCCAGCAGGCGCATTACACCCGCTCTTAGTCCCGATCCATTTATATTCATTGTTACATTTCTAGATTAAACACTCATAAAGTACTAAATGTTCCCTCCCAATATAACTATGAATGCAGAGGGGCAAATGACCCAATAATCCAATAATCTGGCCCCTTGGTAGGATTTCAACAATTATTAGACAATTATCAGGTTCATGGCTATCGTGTGAATGAGAAGGAAAAGTCTTTTTCAGTTGAAGCCGAGTTCTCCATAAATCAGTTCATTTTGAATGTTTAAAAAAAAAAAGGAAATTAATTTTGATTTTTAAAAAAGAAGGTTTTTGACTTTATTCTCACTCATCCAATGGTTTGTTTAAGTCTTCCAGAAGAGCTTTGGAGAAGCCGCACACCACACAAACCCAAAGATTCTTATCCTGGTGCCCAGCGATAGAGGAATCGGCCACCTCACAACAAGAGTAAGAAGAATTTCACTGGCCCACAGGAGTGTGTATATCAGGGGCCTTAACTGTCTGCTCACATAAAGCAGTGGTAACTCAGACAACCCAGAAACAGCAGGTCCCTGGTTCAACTCCAGGCAGGAGATCACTGACTCTTTCTATTCTGATATCGGGTGGGTTTTTTCTTTTGCAGAAGGCTACTTTCTGTAGTTAAACTGCAGAGAATCAGTCCAGCAAAGCCACTAACATTTTTGGTATCAATTTGAAACATAATATTTGTACTTGTATTTGTACCTGGATAGAGAACTGGCTAAAAGATAGACTACAAAGAGTGGTGGTATATGGAACATTATCTAATTGGACCAGTGTTGTTAGTGGAGTACCGCAGGGCTCTGTACTAGGTCCCTTGCTTTTCAACTTGTTTATTAATGACCTGGAGGTGCCATTGAAAGTACTGTTTCTATTTGTGCAGATGAGACTAAATTGTGCAGAACTATAGGTTCCATGCAGGATGCTGACACTTTGCACAGTGATTTGTCTAAACTGGAAAACTGGGCAGCAAACTGGAAAATGAGGTTCAATGTTGATAAATGCAGGTTATGCACTTTGGCAAAAATAATATAAATGTAAGTTATACACTAAATGGCAATGTGTTGGGAGTTTCCTTAAATGAGAAGGATCTTGGGGTCTTTGTAGATAACACGTTGTCTAATTCTGGGCAGTGTCATTCTGTGGCTACTAAAGCAAATAAAGTTCTTGTATAAAAAAGGGCATTAACTCAAGGGATGAAACATAATTGTGTCTCTTTATAGGTCCCTGGTGAGGCCTCATCTGGAGTATGGGGGCAGTTTTGGACTCCAGTCCTTAAGAGGGATATAAATGAGCTGGAGAGAGTGCAGAGACTAAGTGCAACTAAACTGGTTAGAGGGAGGGAAGAGTTAAATTATGAGGGGAGACTGACAAGGTTGGGGTTGTTTTCTCTGGGGGAAAAAAGGCGCTTGTGAGGGGACATGATTAGACTTTACAAGTACATTAGAGGACATTATAGACAAATAGCAGGGGACCTTTTTACCCATAAAGAGAATCACGTACCAGAGGCCTCCCCTTCAGACTAGAGGAAAAGAAGTTTCATTTAAAGGAACAGAGTAGGGGGTTCATCACAGTGAGGAGGACAGTGAGGTTGGGGAATGCACTGCCGGGTGATGATTCAGTTAATGACTATAAGAGGGACTTGGATGATTTCTTGGACAGACATAATACAAAGGCTATTGTGATACTAAACTCTATAGTTAGTATACTGTAGATATTGGTGTATATATTTGAAATATGAGAAATGTGCATGTAAATATGTACAGTATAGTTCAGGCCAACGTTTCAGTCTCCATCTAAGACCTTTGTCAAGACCCTACAAAGTAATTATTTTTAATAGTTAAAAGTTCCCGGTGTGCATCTGTTTTTCAAGGATTTTTTTGTATAGCTGATAGCACCCGGGTCATTTGGTATTCAGCGTGGAGTGCTGGAAGTATTTTTGGATTATATATTTATAAAGTACAGTATATATATATGGGTCGGTGTGAGTGCATGTATGGGCACTGGGTTTCATTTGGAGGGGTTGGACTTTTTTCAAACCAACTTAACTATATAACAATTTCTTCTGTAGAATTGACACTATGTGGCCAAATGTTGTCTGCCAAGATTCTATTTCAGGATTAGTCTTTTATCATTTTAAATTGAGAAATATATTGACCTCCCCAAGGCTAAAAACAGGACAACACAGTTGTTTCCTGTGACTCTATGAGTTTGAACAGCAAAACATAAATAAACTCCATAGAAAGGACAAAATTAGAAGCAGCTGTCAAAGAAACACCTTTATCTCTATCTACAACAAGGTCACTGATAGGCTTATACTCATTTATGTTCTAAATACGGCAGCTGGAAAATATTTCCATTTTTGGGAATAACAAAGGTGAAAAATAAGAGGATGAAAATATCTGTTTAAGTTAAAGTATAAATACCAAATGTTTCTCCACCATCACCATCAACTTCTGCTACTGATCTCCACCATGAAGTTTCTTCTGCTGTGTGTCCTGCTGGGAGCGGCTGGTGAGTCCTCAATCCAAAAGGGTCGGGACAATTAGACTGGTAGAAATACAAACTGAATCCTACTGTAAGAGGGTGGGGCAAGAAATGATTTATTGGTGAGGGGATAAAAGAACATAAACATAAAAAGAGTTTCTTCACTGTAAGGAGACTCCCTACCAAGAGAGGGGAAGATAAAAACATTCTTGAATGGAGAGGAATGTAGATTTAACCATCCGCATAGGAAGACATTCATCCCTGTAAGGACAGTCTGATCATGGGCTTCCCTGTCAAAATCGGGAGTATTCATTAATGCAGAGTAAAGGTGGGCCCAGTTACCAGTTGGAGCCATTATAATGTTTGTAATATACCACATTAGCTTGGAGGTACAGATGGGCCTGTTTCCCCATTTATACATTGTACATCCAGAGAATCTCACACAAAGTCACAGACACTTTTAGCAGATGAACCTTCAGATGTAACCTCCCCAATATTTAATAAAAAAACTAGGAATCAAGTATGCTATTAAATATATATATACAAATAAACTGTAGTATATAAAGAATCAATACAGGAACAATAAACTATGTAATTATACAATTATATAATTACAGTTATTAGTCCATTTAAAACATCTCCTCTGGTAGATAGATAAATAGACAGATAGATAATGATTGATAGATAGATAGACATATGGATGACAGATATATGATAGATAGATAGATAGATAGATAGATAGATAGATAGATAGATAGATAGATAGATAGAAAGCTAGACCGACTGACAGACTGATAGATAGATGGACAGACAGACAGGTAGGTACTTTATAAAACAATTATAAGATTTAAAGAGAACATTACAGTAGATCTGAATACCAGCTGTACCCCAATGCAACAATAATGCAGTTGGTTGTGGAACAAACCCAAGGCAGCAAGTTGACTGCAATACTCATTGGGTGTGTGACACACTTGACAAAGGGCTCCGCCCGAAACATGTTGTGTAACTCTACCTCCCAATAAAGAGTATTGCAGTCAACTTGCTGCCTTGGGTTTGTTCCACAACCAACTGCATTATTGATACATTGATTTGGGATATCGAACACAGGATAACCCGTGGAACTAAACCAACAAAGACTTTTGGTGAGCCGCACCCATTCCTTTATTTGAAGTACCCCTATGCAACCCAACCTCTTTTATTCATAGACTTTCCTTCTCTTCCCAGCTGCCTTTGATGATGACAAGATCATAGGAGGCGCCACCTGCGCCAAGAACTCTGTCCCCTACATTGTCTCCCTGAACTCTGGGTACCATTTCTGTGGGGGGTCCCTGATCTCTAACCAGTGGGTTGTGTCTGCTGCTCACTGCTACAAAGCGTAAGTCATGGACATTATGGACTTCAGTGAAACATTCAGATTCCCTTTAAGGCTGGAGACCTTTAGAAACGTTCCTCAGAAAGTCGTTGAGAGGAATGGATTCTTCCATTAACTCTTCCCTCTCTGGCTCAGTTCTGTGTGATTGTGTCACAACCTATTTAGAATATTGGGGTTCAATGGAAGTGAATGAATAAAGTTATGGAGACATATTAGCAGCAACTGTCAATGGAGGGGTTGAAGGAAACAAAGTCCTTATCTGGAAATAACCTCAATGCTCTGTGATGCACATTCATGTTCTCATGTCCTTCTCTGTCTATAAATATATTGATCAATACCTTTAACCTCCTATTAACCCTTTCCTTGCAGGAGCATTCAGGTCAGACTGGGGGAACACAACATCGCTCTGAGTGAGGGAACCGAGCAGTTTATCAGCTCCTCAAAGGTCATTAGACATTCTGGCTACAACTCTTGGACCTTGGACAATGACATTATGCTGATCAAGCTCTCCTCTCCTGCCTCCCTCAATGCCGCTGTCAATACCGTGCCACTGCCCTCCGGTTGTTCTGCCGCTGGTACCAGCTGCTTGATCTCTGGCTGGGGCAACACTCTCAGCAATGGCAGTAAGTCAGCAACTCACTTACAACACAACGTTCACAAACAGGGGAGCAGTAAAACTAAAGCAGTGCATCTTTTAATGAATGTGTCCTACCTTTAGGCAATTATCCTGACCTCCTGCAGTGCCTGAATGCCCCCATCCTGACTGATGCCCAGTGTAACAGTGCCTACCCAGGGGAGATCACCGCTAACATGATCTGTGTTGGCTTCATGGAAGGTGGCAAGGATTCCTGCCAGGTAAGTCTCCCCATCCGTGCAGTACTGATTCCCCATGAGCCTTGGTGCACATTTCTTTTCCCCTTGAAATCCACATGATAAAAAGGCTTTAAATAGACATTTTCTGGGTGTCTCACTTTTCCAGCATGTGTGCACGATCCTTTTCAATGATACATAGTATCCTATGCTCTATGTTCTTAATAATTCCAATAATCTTGATACTGGAATATGGCATCTTAGAACCCCAAAACAAGAGCAAACACACATGTCTCCAGCAACTCTCCAAACCCCATAACTACTTCATGTCAAACTCTCATGCTGGATGTAACTGTCTCTCTTGTAAAGCAATGGAAGGTGCTGTGTCTCTTTCCTTCTCTCCTTGTCAGCATTTCATAATCTATAACGGTCTCTCTTTCCCCCCCAGGGTGACTCCGGTGGCCCCGTGGTGTGTAATGGGCAACTGCAAGGTGTGGTGTCCTGGGGCTATGGCTGTGCCATGAGGAACTATCCTGGTGTCTACACCAAGGTCTGCAACTACAACTCCTGGATCCAGAGCACCATTGCTGCCAACTAAATCCCAGAACTTTCCTCAATACTGTGATTGTTTCCCATATCTTGTCTCATTCTTTTTGTAAAATGTCTCAATAAAGGAAATCACACTGATGTGCCCATATACTGTACGTGTCATTTACGCTACAATACAACATGTTCAGAATGAAATATCTTTCCTTAAATAGGAAGGCAAAGTAAAATATACCGTATATACTCGAGTATAAGCCGAGTTTTTCAGCCCCCAAAATATGCTGAAAAACTCTACCTCGTCTTATACTCGAGTCAAGCGCAAAAACGGTCGCCGGCGTCTAAGAATAGTCACCGGCGTCCAAGAATAGTCTCCAAGAATGGTCCATGAATGGTCGCCGGCATCCAAAAACGAGACGCCGGCACCTCCAATGGGAGCAGAAATCCTCAATTTTTTGATTGAAACTTACCAGAAGCTGCTGCATTTCTCACCCTCGGCTTATACTCGAGTCAATAAGCTTTCCCAGTTTTTGGAGGTAAAATTAGGTACCTCGGCTTATACTCGGGACGGCTTATACTCGAGTATATACGAAGTATTATGGAATTTGTTGTTCTGCCCCAGCTGACCGTTACACATATTTTTATCACATATCATATCAAAAGCATTGTCTTTACTTGGTTGGTTAAGGCATTTTGCGTATCTGGTAGAGAAGGCAGAAAAGTTTGTACCTAGCCAGACTTAACTTCTAAGCTACTTCTTTTTTTTTTTGTTTGAAATATTTTTTTTTGGTTTTCACAACAAACCATAAAAATCATTATGATAACAAATAGTATGCAAAATAAGAAGATTAATACAATGACATATTATACCGAATGAAGTAATATGTAAAATAAAATAGAAACTAACAAGAACTAACTATCACTAACTAAGCCAGTGGACGCATAGACATTCTGAAAAGAAAAAGAAGAATACTTCTGTTTCTTAATAACTCAGATGTTTGATTTGAAGCATTTCACAACTATATGCTGTTAATAAGGGGTTACTAGTCAACGTTGCTCCTTTAATTATACTTAAATTACATGACTCCATGATGTGACCACAAGCAACTACTTAAAGTGACAATTCACGTGGAAATGACCTTTAGTATGATACAGACGTTGGAATATTAAGGGTAATTGCAACTGGTCTTTGTAGATTATATTATTATGTAGTTGCTAGGATCCCCTTTACATTAGCAACCAGACAGTGGTTTGAATGATGCACTGGAAGATGAACAGGAAACAGACTGAAAAAGACAATAAATAGAGAAAAACATTAAAGGGGAACTATTGCGAAAATGAAAATTTAATATAAGCTTCCTCATACTGAAATATAAATACAGTTAATTAAATATTCTGCATTGTTTCTGAAATAATCAAGTTTATCTTCACTATTCCTCTCTCAGCATCTGTTTCTCTTCATTCTGTCTTCATGCAGCAGTTGGGTGTCAGATATTCACTGACATAAATCCTGCATGTAGAGAGACATGATGTCTGGTGATTCAACATGATCCCCCAGCATACCCTTGTAGAACCAGTCTCTTGCCCTAATGGCTGCTATAAGCCATCCACATATTTGGCTATTTTTACAGCTACAGCTAAGAAACATGTTGGATGATGCCTGATTATTCGGCTGGATATCAAGTGAGCTGAGGGATGGTTTATACATGGACCTGTCATATACACATTACATAAAAGTCATAAGAATTTAACACTAGTGATGGGCCAATTTATTTGCCAGGCACAAATTCATGGTGAATTTCTGCGTTTCACCACCGGTGAATAAATTTGCTTGTGAAAACGATTAACGGACGCCCATTGACATTAATGGGTGCCGGCATCAAAGTTGACTTTGTTGATTTTGTACATGTCATTGGCAACATAAGCCCTGGGGAATTTCCCATTTGTTACCATGGGTTCCCATCGGCATGGCGCATGATTCGGGCATAAAGGCACTCAGGTAATTGATGAATGGTAATCAGTGATGAGTGAAATATTTTGCCATGTTTGCAGCAAAAAGAAATGCCCATAGACTACAATGTATTGTAAATAAAAAGTTGAGCAGCTTGGAAAAAGTTGGGCAAAAAACACCTATTGATATTAACTAATTTTGCAAATGTTTACTCATTTTGCACATTTTTGGCAAAGCAAAATGGGACTGAGTTGCTAGACTAGTAATATAAGGGTCCCCCAATTGAATTTGTACATCTTGATTGGAATTCCTACTGTATAAGAATTGTTTTAAATCAAATTTTCTTGTAGTTTTTGGGCACTGCTAAGGGATCCAGTGTGGCACCCTCATAGGCCCATTCCTTTATGCATATATACAAAGCCTGTCACTTACTGGGCCACCCGCTGTTTCATCAGAATGGGGTTTATTATAGGCACTATATAGACAAACGATTTTTTCTGTGGTTTGAGTAATTTGAATCAAATACTGTATCTTCAAAAATAAATGATTCACAGTGAATACAGACGGTCACTGCATGCAATTTCTGGATGCCATGGTATATAGAAAGACAGGGTCGCCTATAGGCTTCAGACTAAGTTCTATCAATAGCCTCTGATAGGAGCAGTTTCCTTCACTAGTTGTCGCCAATAACATCTATTGGACTCGCTACCCACGTCCCAGATGTTACATGACTTGTGACAATCAGGAAAGAACTATATTATTTTAGAGAAAGTCACCCTTTTCCTTCAATAAAATACCATATTAAATCAATTACCCTACTATAGGAGATACCTCTACTTGGCTAATTGTACAGAAATTGCCCTCAACCCAGTACCAATTTGTGTCTCACGTGTGTATAATCAATTCACAAGTTCATGAAATATAAATAAAAATATGGAACAATAAACCTTTAAAATATTTCATGAACTCAATTCATGAACACCAATTAATAAATACCCTACGGAAATTAATTGATACCCATAATGAATTAATTGCAAATCTATCTGTGTCAATGAAAGTGCCACATTTTTCCAAAATCACAAAAATGCCAGTGCAATAATAGACTGATAATTGATTCAAGTTAAAAGAAATTATCATGAATTATGCCAGACAGAAATCACCTTAAAGGAGAAAGGAAACCCTGTAGAAAAAACCCTGTACCCCCCACCCCATGTAGACCCCCCTCCCTCCTCCCCCATACTTTATACTTACCCCTCATCACACATTCTGGCAACGGACTTCATGGCATCCATCTTCTGGGTCCTCGGTAAACTGACTAGGAGATCGGTATGTCGGCGCATGCGCAGTTGGCACGATTTACCGTGCATGCGTCGAATTTGACGGAGATTGCTGATCTCTACAGGGTTTCCTTCTCCTTTAATAAATAGGATAAGAATAGAAAAATTGAAATAAAATAATGGTGGAGCTGTTCCCTTAAACTTCTATCCTCAGTTTTGCTAATCCCTGGGAATGAAGCCAATGGGCTGCGGTCACACAAATGACCTTTCCTAAACTACATGGGAGAGACTGTTTAACCTACAAAACCACAAACCCCATGGTTCTTAGAGGGAGAACAGCTTGAAGTAAAAGAATCAGGAGATCATTTCTGGCACTTTTATGATTGTGGAAAAACGTGGCACTTTAATTGACACAGATATATTTGCAATTATTTCATCAATTAATTTCCGTAGCGTATTAATTAGTCGGTGTTCATGAATTGAGTTCATGAAATGTTTTAACTATTTATTGTCCCACATTTTTCTTTATTTACATTTCATGAACTTGTGAATTATACGCGTGAGACACAAATTGGTACAGGGTTGAGGGCAATTTCTGTACAATTAGCCAAGCAGTGTCTGTGTGAGTGTTGGAAGATTTAGAGAGACTGTTATTTGCAGAATTCTGATCCTGCACTGGTAGAAATGGTGGTGGAACTCTGCTATAGTTTATATAAATAAACTGTTGCGTAGCCATGGGGGCAGCCATTCAGTTTGCAGTTGGGCTGTAGGCCTCTTGGTTGTACAGAAGATAACAGATAAACTGAGTAGAGTACAATGGCTTAAGTGGAGATAAATAGGGGCTAAGATGTCATTAATTCTTCCCTATGCATCTCTAAGAGGGAACAGAAATTCTACAAAAGGAATTTCACAAACACCTTCCTGATAAGTCTGAAACTGTATGGAAAGTTGTTTGCCCCTCTGTGTACTTTCCATCATCATCGTCCCAAGGCCACTTATATTTATACTCTGCGCTTCTATATATAGACATAGAAAGGTAAAAAGTCAAGGGCTGATCTTTAGGTTTGGGTATAAATATCAAAAGTTTCTCCTGCAGAACATCTACTTGGACACATCTCCACCATGAAACTTCTTCTGATCTGTGTGCTCTTGGGAGCAGCGGGTGAGTCCTCTTGCCAAATGTCTCTTACTTAATTAGTCTCTTATTCTCGCCTTTCTATTTTATGGTACAAGAGTACCCTATTATGTTATTGTTGTATTTTAGGGGAATGTCCTTACATTGGGTAAAGAGCTTTTAGCCATTTGTTAGTGCAATCTATTATTTTCCCTACTCTTCCACCATTTGCTTAACTACTATAAGTTTGAATAAATGTGACTTCTCTTCCCAGCTGCCTTCCCAGCTGCCATCGATGATGACAAGATCATTGGAGGTTCTACTTGTGCCAGGAACTCTGTCCCCTACATCGTCTCCCTGAACTCTGGGTACCATTTCTGTGGGGGGTCTCTGATCTCTAACCAGTGGGTTGTGTCTGCTGCTCACTGCTGGAAAGCGTAAGTATAGAGTCCTACATAATATGACCAGAACCATGGGGTTCTACTGGAATGATCAACATCATCATTTTACCAAAAACCTTATACAAATTATTCCTTTGCCATGTTAATTTCCAAGCTTATTCCCCAAATACAATCTCCTTTCCTGTGTATAGTAAATTACTCCATACATTTCCTTCTCCATTGACATTAAATTTCTGTCTATTTTACTTTACCTTAAAGGAATGTACAGGTCAGGCTTGGGGAACACAACATCGCCCTAAGTGAAGGAACAGAACAATTCATCAACTCTGCCAAGGTCATCAGACACCCCAACTACAACTCCAGGACCATCGACAATGACATCATGTTGATCAAACTTGCCTCTCCTGCCTCCCTTAACTCCAATGTGAATGCTGTGGCTCTGCCTTCTAGTTGTGCCGCCGCTGGTTCCAGCTGCCTGATCTCTGGCTGGGGGAACATTTCCACCACTACCTGTAAGTTATCTGAACAAGAATCTGTAATGAACAAATACCCACTTCTGTGGGTCAAAGTCTTAAAGAATAATTATACTGTAGCATAAGATTCTGCCCCTTGAACCTACAGCTCAGCCACAGTCCATGTGAGGTCAGATTCACGTCCCATTCACATACATATAAATTCTTCTTTATTTCTGAGTGGATAACTCTTTATCAGTCATGTATTGTGGGTCTCTGAGGAGAAAGTAAAAGAAGGTCCACAAAAATTAGAAACTGCCCAGTTTGTAAAAGATGTATTTCCTTTGTAGTTTGCCTTTAAATTCCAATGTAGATATCCTTGTAGGAACAATTGGAAAGATGTATTAAAAATAAATTCAAGTTTTTGAAAAACATCATCTCCAAAGATAAAAATAAATTGAATAAACAAATGTATTTGTTTTCAGGCCCAGTGTTTTGACTTCGGTCATTTCTTTGTTACCAAGGCACCTGCCCAACTGGCAGTGATGGGACAAGTCTACGCAAGGAAATTAGTAGCTGTTCCCTGAAGCTGCTTCTGAATAGGGTTCCTTGCTTTCGGTGGGGGAATAATGAGTGACTTAGAGTTAAGCTTTGTTGTCTAACCCACATAAAACAACAAACAGCCTATCTCTATGAGTGGCAGAGATTGGTGACAAAGAAGTCTCCCACAAAACTGACCCCATACAGAGACACAATCTCTACCAGCTGTGCGTTCCAGGGAAGACTGAAATGAAGATTCCCCTGGCAGAATCATTACACATTTTACTTACATTTTATAGGAATATAAACTAAAATTAATCTCTACTCAGAAACTGAACAAATATGTCTACTGTACAGCTCAACATGGGGGGTAAAATATGTACATCTCAGTTAAATGCTACAATATCTAGTCATTTAACTTTTTATTTTTTAGCCAATTACCCCGACCTTCTGCAGTGCTTGAGTGCCCCCATCCTGACTACCGCCCAGTGTTCCGGTGCCTACCCCGGGCAGATCACCAACAACATGTTCTGTGCCGGATTCTTGGAGGGTGGCAAGGACTCCTGCCAGGTAACATTCCATCTCAATAATGCCCCAATACTTAATTCTCTTATTTCAGTAATGCTTAATGCAGTTTTCAAGGTGACTCTCAGTCATCACCCATTTGCCTGAAGGTTCATCTTCCATAAGAAGTACAGCAACTTAATGTGAGACCTGTTCAATAACAATCTCTCCTGTTTTTAGGGTGATTCTGGTGGCCCCGTGGTGTGCAATGGACAGCTCCAGGGTATTGTGTCTTGGGGAATCGGTTGTGCCCAGAGGAACTATCCTGGTGTCTACACCAAGGTCTGCAACTACAACTCCTGGATCCAGAGCACCATTGCTGCCAACTAATCCTTTAACTTATTGGAAAGTATAATCTTTGGTTCTTGGCACAAATAAAACTCGCACAAGACTTGAAACAAATAAATATTTTAATGTCAGAACATTTACTGTTTTGTCTTCTTTGTATGTTAATTTTTGTAAGTCTCTTGTGTTTAGACCTGCAGCCAGAAATACTAAGAAACCAACAGGTATAACACACTTTCCGACCAACCAAATGCTGTTAATGAAATATCACTACATAGTTACATTTGAAAAAAGAGTTGAAAAAAGGCAATTCATGTCAACCCCTCCTAATGACCCCCAACACATAGACATACAGACTTACTGATACACTAAAGATCACTACAGTCTTGGGTATTCTGCTTGTCCAAAAAAGTTATCCAAGACCCTCTTAAAGTCATTTATAGAATCGGACATGATAACATCCTGGGAGGGCATTTTCCAACCTCACTGCCTTCACCATTTGCGATACTTCAAATGAAAGTTCAGCTCCTCTTGCTCTTTGTTCTCTTCTATTTCAAATTAAGTTTCTATCTGTCTATAATGTCCTCTAATGTAACTGTAAAGACTAATCATGTCCCCTCGCCAGTGCAGGACTGAGATACAAAGTACGCCCTGGTATTTCAAGTGGAAGCCCAGACAGCTCCCCGAAGTTCAAAATAGTGATTTTCTATGGCATTTTACAGTAGACCATTTTGCGTTTGCCAGAACCTACAGATTTCCAATAAGAGCCTGCCCCACGCGAATGTCTTTTCTCTAGAGTGACAACCTCAACCTTTAATCACAGATTCACTGCTCCATTTATTTTGCCAGTTTCCCTTGTTAAGAGCTAGAGCCCAAAACTGCACCTCATACTCAAGGTATGATCTTACTAGGGATCTATAAAGAGGTCATTAAAGGTAATGCCATTTTTTAGGGTTTTTCAAGTTTGGTAACACCCAGGATAAGACATGTCTGTTCAACTCAGTGTCCCAACCATGTATTTGCTGCCTTACATATTCTTGAAAACTGTGGTTGAATGACAAATACACTATTTTTCTTTGTATCTGTTATTTGATTAAATGCTAAGGCAAAAGTTTGAATCTCTGAGGGGAGCTTGAGTGGAAAAGTCAGACAACAGCAACAGATAAGGGTAAATAAAAAGTTAACCATTAGAAATCTCCCACAAGATAGAATTTATTGGAACTTCCAGTATGGTAAAAATAAAGGAAAGGGTCAGTTGAAGAGAATTCTTCTGCAGTCAGTTCAAAATAACATTAAGAAGAGTTGAGTTTTTAAATCAGCCAAAACTTACAGCTTGATTATACATTTTCAATAATATCCTGCAATTCTAAGACAACATTTTAGAATATCTTCATATACTTTGGAGTTTGCAAAATCCAAGGATTAAGTAGAATCCTTTCTATAGGGATTGCATAAGAGATATAATACTAATTATCAATATATTCCTTTTCTTCCTGTACAGAATAATTCCAAATGTAATGCTTCTTCTGCTTGTCCTTTTCTCCTATCTTGGAAAACAAAAGGCATCAAATTCATAAAACCCATTGTGGATGTTGATAATAGGGATTTGTCATCATGGCAGCCCCTTAAACTCCCAGATGGAGGTAAATATGGGTTATTACCAACCGAGAGGCTCCCACAAATCTATACTAAGCCCTAAGTGGTTGTCTTTATGTCTTTATATCAACATCCCATTTGGAAACCGCTTGCTACATTTATAGATGATCCAGCTATTGTTAATATCTGAAACTTAACTAATAATTTGTGGCTTCTTAACAGCGACCAAAGATTCTTTTTGGATGAAACCAGTATAAAATGGTCTCTATTTCTGGGTACTCCTATATTACCTGAGCATTTGACTTCATTTTTGAAGGCCTGTAACAAATTAATTGATACTGAAATATGGGAAGAACACAATTTTAGTTTTATACATTTAGCCATTAAAACTTTCAAAGTACAAATACTAATACTAAATACTAAAGTCATATTAATAATGTTTGCCCTGCTTTAAATATCTAAACTAAATCCATTAATATGTCTGCTTAACCTTCCAACTGATATCAGCAAATCATTTTAGTTTAATGGGAAAAGAAATCCAAATCCAGAAAAATTCCTTCAGTGTTTCTTTGAGCCAGTGTTTATAAACACAAGATCAATCCCCACCCACCTAGGAAATTGGATGTTTTCAAATATCTTTATGAATTATGTTCATCTGAGAGCATCACATTTAGATTTGGTAAATAGAGAAAAGAATACATGATAAAATGTTCTCCAGACTTTGACTTTTTTGAGTAATAAGGACAGAGAACACATTTCTCAGTTAAGATTCAATTATTCATTTAAATTATTTATTCAGTAGTTATGACAAAGCTTTTTCTATTTGGATTTAATGACCTTTGCTTGTATTAATTATAACTTGAAATGTTCAGCAATATTCATATTGCAGTTTCTGATGTGTGTGATAAGATCAAGCCTGTTTGTATTGTTCTTATTTGATGTTTTGTGGCATTTTTTTTATAAATGGCAAAACAAATTATTGAAAATGAAATGATATCCTGCAATTCTAAAAATGTTTTATCTACAGGCACTTACATCTTTAAGGATTTTAAGAATATAGAAAGATTCACTTACAATCCAGAATCTCAATCAAATAATAAACTTAAATTAAAAAAAAGGAATCCTTTCAAACAAAAATCCAGATCTTACAGATAAAATTATCTGTTACAAAAACCCTAATGTTACTGGCAATATCAGCATTTTCAAGAAAATTCCCAGAGAAATATCCTTTCTGACCATACAGTGATAGAGATATGACTCAAAACTGTTCATCTTCCATTTCTATTGTTGAATTTGTCTATAAAGATTCTCATTCATGCCGGTCATGAGATACAGTATCTAGTAGACTTTAAAACTTTAAGGGGGGAATTGACAAAAGTGGAGAGAGACCATTTTTGGAGTAAAAGTGGTGGTAAACTGGTTTAAAATACTTTCTTCATATTCACAAACAGAAATCCGCCTAAATTCCCACTCAACCACCACTTTTAATTTTTAGTGAAAGAAAGACAGTTTACAGACACTTTTATGAATTTTTCTTTCAAACAACATAAAAATGACATTTTAAACAATATTTTTCTCCCAACATTTTAAAACATGGAGTAAAGCTCATTGTAACTCTTCCCCATGTGTCAGATCAAGTCTAAAATAATTTGCTCTGCTTTGGTTCTCCCAATATTCATTTCACACCTCTTGCAGGTGCCCCATTGTTGAATTAGCATATTAATAGGGATCAGTATTTTATAGGCAGGGCACAATTTTGTGTCTAATCCTATAGGTGTAAAAGCCTCAATAGTAAAACACTAGTGATGGGCGTTTCGCTTCGCCGAAAAATTCGCGAATTTCGCGAAACGGCGAAAAATTCGCGAAACGGCGCCGGCGTCTCGTTTTTGACGCCAGCGCCCGTTTTTTTCCGCGAATTTGCGCCTGCCGATTAAATTCGTCCATCACTATAAAACACTGAGTAAACAAAAAAAGTGTATTTTATAAAATTTGATATGTAAAAAGTTTTTAACTCACACTTGCATTATTTTACTAATTTGAGGCAATATTAGCAATTTGAGTGAATATATTATCTAAATATTATCCCAGCCATTTTTTTAGTTTTAGCAGCACTTAGACACGTGACCTAAAACATATTTCTGATACAAATCTGTATATTTTTATATTTAGAGCCTTATATCTTGTTACAGAATTGGAATTACCCAATGTCGGTAGATTTAGAAATCCCAGGTTATCCTGAAAAATGATGTATACTTTTCCTAGGTAAAATAAACCCCCTCCTCTGGAAATTCCAATTTGTTGACTGACTGACAGGTTTAGTAAGAGCTAAAGACAAATTCAGAAAAAATGTCATTAAAATGTTGTGCGAAAGACAAAATTTGAAAACTGTTTGTTTAAAAGACAAATTCACAAAAGTGGAGATAGAGGTTTGTGAATTTGGTGGGAAATCCAACATTCTTATCTTCATCTTTTATTTTGTCACAATATTAACACTTTTGTGAATTCACCACTTTTCTTGAAAAAGTTTTAATCCACACCCGAGCGGCTTCTTCAGATGAGAGATGTGAAAACGTTTTCAAGAAAGCTTTAAAAGTCCAGTTGCCCTTTGACTTTATTCTACTACATTCTGTCTATTGTAGAATTATATATTATTTGAGATTTAATTCAAATATTCTTATTGGTTAAATTCTATTAAGAATGTTTATTCGGTTTCTTAAGGAAAGAAGTGACGTTCGATATATTCCTACATTGTTACTATACATCTATATATAAGTATCTATATATAGTACATCTGAGTATATTAACTGAATATTACAGTTTCATCATTTTTAATGTAGTAATATTGTGTGGAACAGTTACCTAAGTATATGTCCTAGTCACTTGTGCCGGTAAAAAATTATTTTTTGTATTACTAAAATTATTATACAATCGTCACTTCTATTGTCCACTATAAATAAATCATCTCAGTATCTTCTAATGGAATGTAAATAGAATCAATTCACCTATAAAAAGATCCAGAATTTGACAAGTATTGTAAAGATAAAGATGTAGAGCAGGCGTAGCTCTTCTTCAGGACAATCACTTAAATCATTCAGAACACAATAAACCATAAAAAAACAGCCAATGGAACTATACCTGTAAATCATTCCTTGTTCTATAGGCTTAATGGCAGCTAGAAGCTACTTAATTGGCTTGGGCTTAAAATCTCCGCGCTTTCTCACTACAGCACCTGAGTTAAGGGTAAGTGCACCATGGTCTTACTACTCAGTCTACTCAGTTTGCTGCAGGATCTGATTTTAAATGCACTACAGACTTAGGGGAATATTTATCAAAGAGTTAAGTTAAAGTTCACCACAGTCCTCTAGAGTGAAATTCTGCCACTCTCCATTCATTTCTATGGGATTTTTAAAAGAGTATTTATCAATGGGTGAAAGTGAAAGTTCATCCTTCGATAAATATGGCATTCAAAATCCCATAGAAATGAATGGAGAGTGGCGGAATTTCACTCTAGAGGACTGTGGTGAACTTTAACTTAACTCTTTGATAAATATACCCCTTAGAATGCTAATAGACAGTGTAGGACTCCCTTACAATGTGTAGTCTTGACCTGGCACGTGAGCTTACATATTTTGGCCAAAGTGTGGTACTAACACCTGATTTTTTGTAATAATTATTTTTAAAGGCAAACCATGCCTGGCAATCTCTTCCTTCTTTTTGTATAGAAATAATGGCTTTATTGTTCCTAGCAGTTGGTCAACTCCAAAATGTGGGTTAGACTGAGTACTGGCAATTTCTTTCTTTGTTTCATGCATTTTTTTGTGCTTCACGTTTTAACATTGATAAAATCGAGTTATGTCTTTTCATTTCCCCAAAACGCCCTTAGTTGCATTTAAAAAAAGCTTTTTTTTTTAATTCAAATATCCTGTGCTTTTGTTTTGGAGTTAAGTATCTGCCACAAAACACACAAATGACAAAGATGGATATTTATGGCCTACATTGCCCAAAGATTTATAATGAGTAAGGAAGAGCTAAAAGTTAAAAACAGATAAAATAATTCCATATTAACAATGGAAATGGACGAACCATTAAATAATCAGTTTTTAAATAGAATTAGAAGGATTAAACTGACTGAAAAACACCTCCCATGGATAAAATGGTTAAAAAATGGTTAAATGATCTACAATTTGAAATTACAACATGTATGTTAATATATTAATTTTAAACAATTAATTAACACTTTTCTGCAAAAAATGGTTGTCTTAAATATGGACATAAGCTTCCCAAAGTTTGACATGATCTTTAAAACTGCAAAGTAACAAATACATTCTGGAAGACACAGAGACTTATAGTAACGGTAACACCAGGACCCAAGTGTCTTTGACGTCACAACTAACCACACTCAATATTAATAACTACAGTGTTAGAAAATATGTCGTCAATGAAGGACAGATTGAATCTAGAGTAGAATTGAAGAGCAGAATTTCACAAATGTAATGATAAATTCTACACTGCATTTATGTTCAAATGGAAAAGATTTTTGAATTTCATGGATCATATCAATAGAAAAGAGATCCATTATATTATTTATTATTCTACAACAAAGATCTAATTCTTTAAGATCTTCAATAATATGATTTGTAGCACATGTGTTACTAGGCTTTTTCTTACTTGTTTTATCCTCTTGCATTTACTTATTAACCATTGTATGGATGTTTATTATACTTTCAATTTTACTAAATACAGTATCTTTCAGGCAATGGTATTATATTGTTAATGAATTTATTTAATAAAACCTTTATAAATATATCTTGGATGAAAACAAAATGATTATAAATGAAAGATTATGGGGCCGATTCATCAAGCTCGAGTGAAGGATTCGAAGTAAAAAAACTTCGAATTTCGAAGTGTTTTTTGGGCTACTTCGACCATCGAATGGGCTACTTCGACCTTCGACTACGACTATCGAAGGATTCGAACTAAAAATCGTTCGACTATTCGACCATTCGATAGTCGAAGTACTGTCTCTTTAAAAAAAACTTCGACCCCCTAGTTCGGCAGATAAAAGCTACCGAAGTCAATGTTAGCCTATGGGGAAGGTCCCCATAGGCTTTCCTAAGTTTTTTTGATCGAAGGATATTCCTTCGATCGTTGGATTCAAATCCTTCGAATCGTTCGATTCGAAGGATTTAATCGTTCGATCGAAGGAACAATCCTTCGATCGTACGATCGAATTTTCTGCGCTAAATCCTTCGACTTCGATATTCGAAGTCGAAGGATTTCAATTCCTAGTCGAATATCGAGGGTTAATTAACCCTCGATATTCGACCCTTGATAAATCTGCCCCTGATTATTGAAAGTAGTTCTCATCTGGGTTTTGCTTTTATTAGGCTACTCATTAAGGCCTTGGGGGAAGACCATTAAGGGGCCTATTTATTAAATGTTGTTCGAGGTTTTAGAGGGGAAAACTCAAAATTTTAGAGATTTTTTTTACCCCAAAGCTGCTAAAAATCCAAATCCAAAAATACTCCAGCTAAAACCTGTCAAGGTCATGTAGAAGTTAATGGCAGATGTCCCTTTTACAATTTGTTGATGTTGCGATCTGTGTTGGTTTTTGTACCACGTTCTGAAAAAGTCGGGTTTTTCAGATGACAACTCAAAAAAATTCGAATTGTTTTAGGATTTTGTAGAGACTTTTCCCACACCAACTTTTTCGAGCTGATTTAATAATAATTGTGGATGGGAGTTAGGTGGACTTTGTTTTAATTAAAAAAGTTAGATAAATTTGAGTTTTAGTAAACCGTCCATGTTATCACTGACATCATAGTGTCATGCTGTGGGCATTGCAAGGCAATTATACTGTATTCATGCATCTTGCGTGTCCTTTTCACAATTTGTTATGTGTTGTATCAGCAGCAATAACATCAGAACAAACTAATTAACCAATTGGCTGAGTTTGGATGAAAATATTCATGTTGTGGTTGTTTGCTAAGAATAAAGTGTTTCAGTGCATTTCACTAATATGTTCTCTGCTTAGCCAAGTGGGGAGCACAGAAGGAGGGATTATTATTCAAGCCCATTGGTTGCAAGAAGAATCCAGGCTGAGAGAATGACTTCTCTGCTTTCTTTTTGCTGATGATACTTGTGAGCAAGTTATTGAGACATACAATTTTTCTACTTCAGGAAAATCAACAACCATTGCTGTAAAAAAGAACAACTGAATCAAAACATGGAAAACTGGATTCATTTTATGAATGGGGGGCATGCATTCTACTTTTTCCTTGCTATAAACAAGCATCAGCTCCTCGGGTACAGATCTTGTCTGGTAAGAGTACCCATATGTATTTGCATTTCTTATATGAAGAACCCCAAACAAAGTAACACAACTGTGAATTATATTTAAAAAGAAAAAACAGTGAGACTGTAATGGCAATCTGCATGGAAAGAATTTCACAAACACATTCCTGATAAGCCTGAAATCCTCTGGAAAATACAAGATTGTGAGTCCCTCTGTGTCATTCCCATCACCCCCAAGGCCACTCATATGCATACTCTACTTCTATTTATAAATATAGAGGTGAGCTATGAAGGACTGATCTATAGGTTTGGGTATAAATACCAGAAATTTCTCCTGTAGAACATCTACTTGGACACATCTCCACCATGAAACTTCTTCTGATCTGTGTGCTCCTGGGAGCAGCGGGTGAGTCCCTTTGCCAAATGCCTCCTTCTTCTCAACCTCATATTTGACTTTTTTTCTGAGAAATCTTGAGAGCTTCCATTCTTCTACATCTACTGCTATGCGGGTTTCATAAATGACAATATTACTGTGAAGGTAAATATTTAGACAACATAAATGAATGTGACTTCTCTTCCCAGCTGCCTTTGATGATGACAAGATCATTGGAGGTTCCACCTGCGCCAGGAACTCAGTCCCCTACATCGTCTCCCTAAACGCTGGCTACCATTTCTGTGGGGGGTCTCTGCTCAATAACCAGTGGGTTGTGTCTGCTGCTCACTGTTACCAATCGTAAGTATAGAGTCCTACTAACCATCACCATGGGGGTTGACAGTATACTCACATACTCACAGATCCTAAAAAGGGGGGAAATGCATCTATAGAAATCTTTATCATAAATTATTATTATTACATTTAGACTGTATAATGAGTCTCTTCAACTAATTGTTTGTGGGAAATTAGATGTTATTGAAATATATCATTATAAAATATAGAGACAAATGAAGATTCTTTCTGAGTATAATAACCAACAATATTCTTCTTATTTCATATTAAACCCAAGCTTGTTCTCAATTAAAATCTCTTTTCCCTTGTATGTTGAATCTTCTCACCCCATTTTGTAATTCTACTTTCCCTTGAAGGAGCGTCCAGGTCAGGCTTGGGGAACACAACATCGCCCTAAGTGAAGGAACAGAACAATTCATCAACTCTGCCAAGGTCATCAGACACCCCAACTACAACTCCAGGACCATCGACAATGACATCATGTTGATCAAACTTGCCTCTCCTGCCTCCCTTAACTCCAATGTGAATGCTGTGGCTCTGCCTTCTAGTTGTGCCGCCGCTGGTTCCAGCTGCCTGATCTCTGGCTGGGGCAACACTTCCACCAGTGGCTGTAAGTTATCAGGACAAGTCATGTAGATTCTGTAATGAACAAATACCAATTTCTGTTGGTCAGGAATAATTATACTGCAGTGTAAGAATCTGGCCCTGAACCTCCAACTCCAGCCACAGTCTGTGTGAGGTCAGATTGCACATAGATAGATTATTGTTATTGCTGATCCACTAGTGTCAGGTACCATGTCTACTATTAAGCTCAGTATCTATTTGGTAAATGTGTGATTCTCAGATATTTATTCCATAAATATTTAATATCTACATTTTTATTTTCAGCCAATTACCCCAACCTCCTGCAGTGCTTGAGTGCCCCCATCCTGACTACCGCCCAATGTACAGGTGCCTACCCCGGTCAGATCACCAACAACATGTTCTGCGCTGGATTCTTGGAGGGTGGCAAGGACTCCTGCCAGGTAACTCACCCCATTCCCTTGACGCCCCAACATGGAATTCTCCTAATTGGGTAATATTTTTAGAGTGCCCCACCATCATCACCTATCTGCCCGAGGATTCATCTTCCATAAGATGTACTGCAACTCATTGTGATATCTGTCTAATAACAATCTGTCTTTTCTTTAGGGTGACTCTGGTGGCCCCGTGGTGTGCAATGGACAGCTCCAGGGTATTGTGTCTTGGGGAATTGGATGTGCCCAGAGGAACTATCCTGGTGTCTACACCAAGGTCTGCAACTACAACTCCTGGATCCAGAGCACCATTGCTGCCAACTAAATTTTAACTTATTGGAAAGTCTCAGTTTTGGTTCTGATTCTATGGCACAAACAGGATTTTCAAATAAATATTTTATTTAACAAGTGGGCTGTCAGATCATTTATTGTTGGGTCTTTCCTAGATAATCAGGGGCATCACTCAGAACCTCCAGGAATGTCCATTTGTACTGACATAAAAGGAATTTGTGTTAATTTCTGTAGCTCTCTTGCATTTGGACCTACAACCACAAACACAAAGAAACCACATTAGTAGTATTAGTAATGTAGTGACATTTTCATTGTGCTGGAGACATTCTGGTAGCAAAAATGTCTATAGACAAATACAAGAGTCCTCTGTACTCAACCCATTATCAATATATTTAAGACAGAGACATTTTGTGCTACTGCTACTGAAAAATGCCTTACCCTTTAAACAACACAGGGATTGTTTGTCCATATATTGCAATATATTTAATAATAAACTCATCCCATATCTGGCCAGTCCTACACTCAATTTTATCTGATTCATTAAGAATTCAATTGCTTCATTATACATTTTACAAAGGGATTAAGTTTTACCTGCAACTTAACTTGCTGCTTTCAAAGTAAAACTCCCAAACTTGGCTGCCCTTTTATTAGACACCAGTGGGATCACCTGACTATAGCTGGGAGGGGTGGGAGCTAGGGATCTCGCGGACTGTTCGCCCGCGAACTAATTCGCGCGAACATCGACTGTTCGCGTCCGCCGAATGTTGGCGAACGTCGCGCAAAGTTCGCCAATTTGGGTTCGCCTTAGCTGGCGCTTATTTTTGACCTCTCACCCCAGACCAGCAGATACATGGCAGCCAATCAGGAAGCTCTCCCTCCTGGACCACCCCCACACCCCCTGGACCACTCCCCTTCCATATATAAACTGAAGCCCTGCAGCGTTTTTTCATTCTGCCTGTGTGTGCTTGGAAGAGCTAGTGTAGGGAGAGAGCTGTTAGTGATTTGAGGGACAGTTGATAGTAAGTTTGCTGGCTAGTAATCTACTTGATACTGCTCTGTATTGGAGGGACAGAAGTCTGCAGGGATTTGAGGGACATTTTAGGTTAGGTAGCTTTGCTGGCTAGTAATCTACCTTCTACTGCAGTGCTCTGTATGTAGCTGCTGTGGGCACTGATCTCTTCTGATCTCATCTGCTGACTGCTGTAATAACCCAATAGTCCTTGTAAGGACTGCTTTTATTTTCTTTTTTGTTTTTTTACTTTGCTACTATAAGAGCCCAGTGCTATTAGTCTAGCTGTGTTGGGGAGTGGGACTGGTGTGCTACTGTGCTGCTCCTAGTAGTTCAGCAGCACCAACCCGAGTAATTTTTTTTTTTAATATACATATATATATTTTTTTATTTTACTTATCTTACTGTTCTTTAACGTGTCCAGTGCTGTTTGCTGTTCTTCATAGTAGTGCACCAATAGTAGTGCACTTGCAGGCATTATTTGCCCAGTGTGTTCTTCAAACAACTGCCACCTAGCTGTGTGAGCTTGTTCACATTCTGTCTAAATATCAATAATAATACCGTCTCCAGAAACACCACCTGAGTGACGTTTTCCAAGCAGCAATAATATATTCCGTATCCACTGCTGTAGTAGTGTATACGTTGACCTTGCAGACATTGTTTGCCCAGTGTGTTCTTCAAACAACTGCCACCTAGCTGTGTGAGCTTGTTCACATTCTGTCTAAATATCAATAATAATACCGTCTCCAGAAACACCACCTGAGTGACGTTTTCCAAGCAGCAATAATATATTCCGTATCCACTGCTGTAGTATATACGTTGACCTTGCAGGCATTGTTTGCCCAGTGTGTTCTTCAAACAACTGCCACCTAGCTGTGTGAGCTTTTTCACATTCTGTCTAAATAACAATAATAATTCCGTGTCCGTAAACATCACCTGAGTAATGTTTTTACAGCAGCAATAATATATTCCGTATCCACTACTGTATACGTTGCCCTTGCAGGCATTGTTTGCCCAGTCTTTAACCAAGTGCCACCTAGCTGTGTGAGCTTTTTCACATTCCGTGTCCAGAAACATCACCTGAGTGACGTAGTGTGATTTCTGCCCTTTACAGCACAAAACGCAGCGCTGTGTCAACAATGGATTTTTCAGAAACATTTTTGCCCTTGATCCCCCTCTGGCATGCCACTGTCCAGGTCGTTGCACCCTTTAAACAACTTTAAAATCATTTTTCTGGCCAGAAATGTCTTTTCTAGCTTTTAAAATTCGCCTTCCCATTGAAGTCTATGGGGTTCGCGACATTCGCGAACCGTTCGCATTTTTGACGCAAGTTCGCGAATATGTTTGCGAACATTTTTTCCGCCGTTCGCTACATCCCTAGTGGGAGCTACAACATGGAGCTGGTCACTGCTCCTGTAGAACTATAACAAACAAGGGAAAGCAATAGAATTCTTAATGAATCAGATGAAAATTAAGCGTAGGACTGGCCAGATATGGGATGAGTGTGACGTAGTTGTTCAGCTTAAATATATTGCAATATATGGACAAACAATCCCTGTGTTGTTTAAAGGGTAAGGCACTTTTCAGTAGCAGTAGCACAAAATGTCTCTGTCTTAAATATATTGATAATGGGTTGAGTGCAGAGGACTCTTGTATTTGTCTATATATATTTTGTGGTCACAGCCTCCCCCCGCCTAATGGTTTTAAAAATTAGTGGTGAGCACAACTTTCCCTTGTTTGTTATAGCAAAAATGTCTGTCAAAGAGTAATGGGTGAGACATTTTCTCAGCAATATCATACTTGCAATTTATAGATAGACACTCCCACTTTTAGGGGGTTATTAGCTAAAATCCAATCTTATCTGATTTTTCATTGAACAAAGCTTGACCAAACTCCCACCCTCAATTTTGCCTTATTTATCATTAAAATAACTGGAATAAAATTAAAAACTAAAAAAGATTTCGGAAAAACTTGATAAATTCTGGAAAAAACCTGACTCCTGATACGATTTTTGCTGACTTTTCTCCTGAATCGCTTGATTATTTTGGTTATTGCCAGAAAACCCCATATTTTTGGGATTATCAGGCTAAACCCAGTGCAAACTACAATATCTTCAAATTGGAATAGTGACATCTGCCATTGACTTATAAAGGAGCTTGACAGGTCTTGAGATGGCAGATTTTCTAATTCAGGCTTTTTGCAGCATCAGGGTAAATAAATCTCGAAAAATTTAAGTTTTTACTCTAAAAAGGCCGACCAGAAAAATTTGAGTTTTAGTAACTAACCGTTTAATGTCATATTTTGCATGGGGTAGGTAGACAGCACTTTATTTCATCTACTAACTACTCAATGATATAATGGCACACTTGAGAAATGGTTGGAGAAAATAAGCAACTTTATTCCATCCCAGTTATTAACAGAAACATGTTGCCTTAAAGAACTGTCATGCACCAACGGAACCTTTCCAACCAATCAAAAACAGTTTATTAACCAGGCCCACCTCTGTTGACATCTCAGTAGGTGGCCATTTAATCTGATAAACTCCGACTTTAACAACGAGGCCCCAGAGCTTGAACTTTTTCCTCCATTTCAAGACCCTCTAACTTAGGTCTTGGCCTCCCTCCAAATTGCAAATGCTTTCTCTATTGCTTCCTGCAATCCCATGTTGAAAATATCGAGACCAATGTATATTAAATGTAAATTGCAGAAAAGGCCTGGATCCTGTGCTTCCAGCTGGACATGTCGGTAGGTTGTCATGTTGATGGTTCTCACAAATTTGGCCATCCTGAAGTTCAGTTTTCTTCTGGCTGTCTCCAACGGACGCATTTCTGCCATTTGCCAGCAAGGTCTAGGAATGACCTCAGACCAAACAACCAAAATGTCCGGCAAATACTGTCTCATTTCAGTGAGGTCACTTATAATTGCTCTTGTTAGGACCACTGATCTAGTGTGACCTAAATCATTTTCCCCCCAGATGAATTAAGATCAAATGTTGTAAAGACCATTTGTTCAGCATTTGGATAAGGGTCTCCATAAACTGTTTCCATCTGAGGCCCCTTAATCCCATCCAGTTAACAAAGGACATCTCTTTGTTTAAGTCCAAGTTAAGTTTGTATGGCTGCTTCCGGCCCTCCTATATGAGTGGCCAATTATCCATATTATTATGACCTGTAAAATGATACAAACTCGCTAAATCTCGCGTAAATCTAAAATCTCTCCGATGCCCATCTACCAATGCATTTTATCATGGCATCAGGAAGCCCCCATAAAGCGGCCTGTGTTGCTGCCCCTATCTGGAAGGAGTGTGATTGGTATAAACCTGAGGCTGTTTGTAATTCCTCTGGCCTCTTATTTGCAATACCCTTATTTACAATACCCTTATTTGCAATACCCTTATTTGCAATACCCTTCATGATCTACCCTGGTCTCTTAGTGATGTCTGTCTGGCCTGACAGCCTCAAAAAGAATGAGATTCTCACTAGTGATGAGGGTATAAATTCGCCAGGTGCGAATTAGCGGCTAATTCCGCATTTCGCCACCAGTGAATAAATTCGCAAAACTGGCGCTAAAATTTTGAGGCTCGTCAGAAAAAACGATTGCGTCAAAACCATTGTGTGCAAACATTATTCAGACGCCCATTGACATTAACGCCAGCATCAAAATCGACGCAAGCATCAAAATGGATGTGGGGCTCAAAATTCATGCTTTGCAAATTTTCATAGTTTCACGAATTTCCCTGGAAATGTGCGGATTTTTTGGCGAAACGGGACAAATTCGCCCATCCCTAATTCTCACCAATTTGCTCCTGATCGTGGCTGCTGAGTGCTGAGCATGATAATGTTCCAACACAAACAAAAGTATTAAGTCATTGTCACTTAAATTACTTTTAATAAGATTTACTATGGAGGCCAGAGTAGACTGCAGACATACTCTGGACATGGTGTCCTTTCTGCTTCCACATCTCCTGGCAGCTCCCGAAAAGCCTCTAACTGGAATTGAGATAAGAAATCAGCTCATTTGTTATCCTTCCCTGGTAGGTGCTTTGCTTTAATGTTCATATTCAGCTGCAGGGTTCTTAGTACAAAATGATGTGTCCCCCCAAATATCCATAGCTACTACTTTTAGTAAAAATTGTAGCAATACTAAGTTCTTAGTTATGCTTCCATTCATCAGGCCATGGTATGATAACCTCCAAAAAATGCAGTTCCAAATTGTGTGCAAATGAGGACCTCCTTTATATCACAAGTTATCCTAATGTGAGAATAGGGGGTAGAATGACCTTCAGTTAATGCTGCCAACCTCCTATTGAACACTCTCCCCATGGGCCTAACCAGAGAGGCAAAACTGAGATGCCCAATAAGAGACTGCAGTTGTTTAAGAGTGATTTACTCAAGGACCAAAGCTGAATCAACTAAACTGTCTCTAGGCCGGCAGAACCCAATTGCTACTCTGCCAATTTCTATGCCCAGGAATGTGATAGTAGTTGTTGGGGCTATTGTTTTATACTGAGCTAATGTACTGGCTAGTCAAATAGAAGTGTTCAATCATTTCTGGCAGTGCTGTGAATTACTGGGACCAACAACAAACAAAAAATCATCCAGGTAGTAAATAACCAGGTCCAAACCTGTCTCTTTACTCACTACCCACTCAACAAAAGATGAAAACATTTCTACAGACAGGACAGTGAACAGACCATAGGCAGGGACGTAAAAATAACCATCAAAATGGAAGCCCAGTCATCTAAATCACTGCGGGTGAATGGGAAGAAATCTAAAGGCCGATTCAATATCTGTTTTTGACATTAGTGTAACTGGGCCACATTTGTTGAGCAAAGATAATGCAGATTCAAATGATGTATATGATACACAACATAATTCTCTATCAATTCCATCATTGATTGAGAGGCCAATTGGATAGGATAATAATGTATAAGGTGATATGAATTAGATTCCTTTTTAGGTACTAGCCCAAGTGACTAAGATTGAATATTAGTGCCTCAATAAATGGCCCTTGAACTCTGCCCAATGCTATTTCTATAAAAAAAATTCCCGCACAATCGCTGGATTCATTTGGACTGACTTAAAGTTATTGGGTATAATTTCAGAGAATCTTGTTTCATCACATGGAGGGAACAGTGTGTGAACCAGATGGGGACATAGCAGGCCACCCCCGCTCCCCACATATCCTGAAGCTCCCCCTTTCTTTGAACTTCTTCAGTTACCGCTGCAAAACATACTGACAAAAGCCGCTCTTGCGCTGCCTTTTATACTCAGACGGCCTCAAAGGCTATGGGCAGTTGGGGGCAATTCCTTGGTTATGTCATTATCAATGAAACAGATAAAAGCCCTGGAGTTGATTTGAGGGGGGGGGTGTATGTGGAACAGACAACATGAGGACAAAGGAGCTCTCCATGCAGGTGAAACAAGTCCTCCTTAAGCTGCAAAAACAGAAAAAACCCATCCGAGAAATGTCTCCAATATTATGAGAGGCAAAATCTCCAGTTTGGTACATGGTGAGAAAGAAAGAAATCACTGGTGAACTCAGCAACACAAAAAGACCTGGACGTCCACGGAAGACAACAGTGGTGGATGATCTCAGAATCATTTCCATGGGGAAGAGAAAGCCCTTCACAAGAGCCAAACAAGTGAAGAACAGTCTCCAGGAGGTAGAGTCTCCATATCCAAGTCTACCATAAAGAGAAGACTGCATGAAGTAAATACAGAGGCTGCACTGCAAGGTACAAGCCACTCATAAGCATCAACAATACAAAGGCTACATTGGACTTTGCTAAAAACCATCTAAAAAAGCCGCACAGTTCTGGGAAAATATTCTTTGGACAGTTGAAACCAAGATGAAGCTCTAGCAGAATGATGGCAAGAAAAAGTCTCGAGAAGGGTTGGAGAGCTGATGATCCAAAGCATAGCACAGTTGTGTATAAAACATTTGGGGGGCAGTGTGATGGCTTGGGCGTGATTGGCTGCCAGTGGCACTGGGACACTAGTGTTTATCCATCATGTGACACAGAAGCACAAGAATGAATTGTGAGCTCTTCAGAGACACTGTCTGCTCAAATCCAGCTAAATGCACTCACATTGATTGGGAGGCGTCTCATAATGAGCCAAAACATAGAGCCAAAGCAACCCAGGAGTTTAATAAAGCAAAGAAGTGGAATATTGAGCTGATGTGAAGCCAATTGAGCTGCATTTCACTTGTTGAAGACTAAACTTGGGACAGAAAGGCCACAAACAAAGAGCAAGTGAAAGAAGACGCTGCAGTAAAGGCCTGGCAGAGCATTAAACAGGAGCAAACCCACAATCTGCTGATGTCCATGAGTTCAACACTTCAGCCTGTCATTGCCAGCTAAAGGGTTTCTACCAAGTATTAGAAATTAACATTTTATTTTCAGTTTTTTAATTTGTCTAATTATTTTTGGGCCCCTGAAATTAAGTTAATTCTTCACATTTTTATGCAATCTCTTTGTATAACCCACTGAATTACATCTGAAAGTCTGCAGTTCAACTACATCTGAGTTCTTTCATTTAAAATTCATTATGGTCATGTACAGAACCAAAATTAGAAAAAAGTTGTCTCTGTACAAAGATTTACGGAACTAAATGTACCTGTATGTCTGTCTGAAATGGAAACAACTAAAATATGGACATAATAAGGTTCAATAATCCTGTCAGTCATTACACTATAGAAAACTGTGAGCCAGAACCAATGAGACAAGAGATAATATCAGGATGTGACCGCTCAGATTTGCTGGACCATGGAATCAATGAGGGAAGAGATGTAATAAAGTGGTCTCCAATACATGAAATAATGAGATCCTTATAATAAAGAGATACAAGTGATAGAAGAAGACAGGAACCACCAAGTCTTGTTCTACTTCCAATGCTTCAGTCAGGGGAAAAGGAAAATGAATGGATTTTAGGCAAACTGATCATTCATCTGACACCCAACTTCTGAATGAAAACAGAATGAAGAGAAACAGATGCTGAGAGAGGAATAGTGAAGATAAACTTGATTTCTGAAAGTGTACAGAATATTTAATTGATTATATGTGGAAAGTTTCCTATTTCACTATGCAGAAGCTAATATTCAATTTTAATTTTTGCAATAGACCCCCTTTAATGATTGGTCAGGTAAGAGGAAGTTAAAAGGAGGAGGAGGAGGAAAATGAATGGATTTCAGGTAGAAGATTCAGCAGAGGCAAAAGAATAGACTAATTGACTAATAATAATGTATTTCCTCCTTCTCTGATTGCTCTCAACTCTAACACTAACCCATCCCAATTCATCTTTATTTGGTGCATAAAAACCTCATGCCAGGCAGTTTGTCAATCTAAATTGTATCCACAGTGGGAAATAGGACAGAACAGATGGTCAAACTGGAGGACAGACATCAACACTCTAGAATGACTGGAAAATCTAAAGGTTTAGGCTTTACTTGAAACATAAGGAAAATGGATTTTTGATAGTGCCATCAGAAAGCGAAAGGTTAAAGAGGTAGGTAAGCGCCAGGCTTAGTGTAGAAAAAATGGGTGAAACAGGTGACAAGGTATGGAGACAAGGAGCAGGTTTTGGAGCAGAGCAAGATAATTCTATTGATTGTTGCAGAGGTGAAAGAGTGTAAAGTAGATGTGAATGTTCTGCAAGTTAATTTGAGGTTATCAACCAATGTAATGCTGAGTCTAATGAGGTCTATTTTGCACTCCCAGTCCATCATGATACAATGTGCACACTTGTGCAAGATACAAGAAAAAGATTGTGTCAATGTATAGAGTTTTGTACCTTGAGTAAGTATGAAGCAGAGGGTTGGAAAGTAATTGAGAACAATAACTAAGAATCCCTCAGTATAAGGATAAACCCCCACAGCTGAGTCTATACATAAAGGCCACACTACTGTTAGTCTTTTGCAGGTGCTCATGGCTATTCAATCTCACAGTCTTCCAGACTCTTAAGGGGGGTTGAACTCATAAAAACGTCAATAATAAAAGAATCATCATTGATCATTACATTTATAGATAACGATGTTCCACTTCTGACAAATTCACAGAGCAAATTTCCACTATTTTCCCAATGTGTGCACCAGAAATCTTGGTGAAGTGAGCAGGGGTATTTAGCAACAATTCTGCAGTCATTCTGCTTTTCCACAATCCATCTCTTCACAATGGAATAAAATGATAGAGGGGGTGGAACACAGAGTTTATTCACCATTTCTACATGACCCAAATGAATGAGCTCCATCAGCTCTTGATAGAATTCTACACGTCTCTTAATAACTTGCTTCACAAATGTCAGCTATTAATTCTATGAATACTTCTCATTAGAGGCATACAGAGCCATACAGATATAGGATATTTTACTGATTAACCCCCAGGGTAGTTCAGCTTTATTATGATGTAGAAAGGGATATTATGAGACAATTTGTAATTGGTAGAGATGTCGCGAACTGTTCGCCGGCGAACTTGTTCGCGCGAACATCGGGTGTTCGCGCTCGCCGGAAGTTCGCGAACGTCGCGCGACGTTCGCCATTTTGGGTTCGCCATTGTTGGCGCTTTTTTTTTGCCCTCTCACCCCAGACCAGCAGGTACATGGCAGCCAATCAGGAAGCTCTCCCCTGGACCACTCCCCTTCCCTATAAAAACCGAAGCCCTGCAGCGTTTTTTCACTCTGCCTGTGTGTGCTGAAGAGATAGTGTAGGGAGAGAGCTGCTGCCTGTTAGTGATTTCAGGGACAGTTGAAAGTTTGCTGGCTAGTAATCGTTTTGATACTGCTCTGTTATTGGAGGGACAGAAGTCTGCAGGGGTTTGAGGGACATTTAAGCTTAGGTAGCTTTGCTGGCTAGTAATCTACCTTCTACTGCAGTGCTCTGTATGTAGCTGCAGTGGGCAGCTGTCCTGCTTCTGATCTCATCTGCTGACTGCTGCAATAACAGTAGTCCTTGTAAGGACTGCTTTTATTTATTTTTTTGTTGTTTTACTACTACTACTACTACTACTATAAGAGCCCAGTGCTATTAGTCTAGCAGTGTTGGGGAGTGGGACTGGTGTGCTAATCTGCTGCTCCTAGTAGTTCAGCAGCACCAACTTTAATTTTTTTTTTTAATATTCATTTTTTTTTTATTTTACTTTTTTTTATTTTACTACCGCTGTAGTAGTGTATAAGTTGACCTTTTAGGCATTATTTGCCCTGTAGGCATTATTTGCACACTGTTTTCTTCAACCCGCCATCTAGCTGTGTGACCTTGTTCACATTCTGTCTAAATATCCATAATATTACCGTCTCCAGAAAAAACACCGGAGTGACTTTTTTCAAGCAGCCATAATATATTTTACGTAATCCGTATCCACCGCTGTAGTAGTGTATACGTTGACCTTGTAGGCATTATTTGCACAGTGTTTTCTTCAACCCGCCATCTAGCTGTGTCACATTTTGTCTAAATATTGATAATATTATCGTCTCTAGAAAAACCACTTGAGTTACTTTTTTTCAAGCAGCCATAATATATTTTACGTAATCCGTATCCACCGCTGTAGTAGTGTATACGTTGACCTTGTAGGCATTATTTGCACACTGTTTTCTTCAACCCGCCATCTAGCTGTGTGACCTTGTTCACATTCTGTCTAAATATCCATAATATTACCGTCTCCAGAAAAAACACCGGAGTGACTTTTTTCAAGCAGCCATAATATATTTTACGTAATCCGTATCCACCGCTGTAGTAGTGTATACGTTGACCTTGTAGGCATTATTTGCACACTGTTTTCTTCAACCCGCCATCTAGCTGTGTGACCTTGTTCACATTCTGTCTAAATATCCATAATATTACCGTCTCCAGAAAAAACACCGGAGTGACTTTTTTCAAGCAGCCATAATATATTTTACGTAATCCGTATCCACCGCTGTAGTAGTGTATACGTTGACCTTGTAGGCATTATTTGCACACTGTTTTCTTCAACCCGCCATCTAGCTGTGTGAGCTTGTTCACATTTTGTCTAAATATTGATAATATTATCGTCTCTAGAAAAACCACTTGAGTTACTTTTTTTCAAGCAGCATTCATATATTTTACGTAATCCGTATCCACCGCTGTAGTAGTGTATACGTTGACCTTGTAGGCATTATTTGCACACTGTTTTCTTCAACCCGCCATCTAGCTGTGTGAGCTTGTTCACATTTTGTCTAAATATTGATAATATTATCGTCTCTAGAAAAACCACTTGAGTTACTTTTTTTCAAGCAGCATTCATATATTTTACGTAATCCGTATCCACCGCTGTAGTAGTGTATACGTTGACCTTGTAGGCATTATTTGCACACTGTTTTCTTCAACCCGCCATCTAGCTGTGTGAGCTTGTTCACATTTTGTCTAAATATTGATAATATTATCGTCTCTAGAAAAACCACTTGAGTTACTTTTTTTCAAGCAGCATTCATATATTTTACGTAATCCGTATCCACCGCTGTAGTAGTGTATACGTTGACCTTGTAGGCATTATTTGCACACTGTTTTCTTCAACCCGCCATCTAGCTGTGTGTATTATCGTTTCCAGAAAAACCAACTGAGTTTTTGTTGTTGTTGTTGTTTTTTTAAAAATAATGCCAGGCAAAGGCAGGCCGCCACGCAGAGGCCGTGCTAGGGGCCGTGCTGCTATGCAATCCTGTGGCCCTAGCAAATTGCCCAGTTTTAAAAAGCCAATGACCCTGAACTCCCAAAATGCTGAAGAGGTAGTTGACTGGCTTACACAGCACACCCCATCCTCTACCGTTTCTAACTTTACCACAACATCCTCCTCATCCTCCACTGCTATGGCCACCCCACGTAACACTTCCTCCACCACCGGTGCCCCTTCTTCACTGGGGTCAGAGGAGTTATTTTCCCATGAGTTTCTTGAACTGAGTAATGCGCAACCATTATTGCCAGAAGAAGATGAAGGAGATGAGGACCTTACACCAGATTTAATTCTGGCAGAGAACACGATAGAGATGGACATAATGAGTGATGAGGAGGAGGTCCCCGCTGCTGCTTCCTTCTGTGATGTGTCAGAAGAAATTGATGCATCTGAGGAGAATGATGATGAGGAGATTGATGTTTTGTGGGTGCCTAGTAGAAGAGAGCAAGAGGAGGGTAGTTCAGATGGAGAGACGGAGAGTCAGAGAGGCAGTAGGAGAATAAGACTTAGAAGAAGCAGGGAGGACAGCCCGCAGGGATCAGTAGGGCAACAACATGTATCGGCACCTGTGTTCAGCCGGCCAACGCACCCGCCATTGCCGCCAATGCCGCCAATGCCGCCAACTTCTACTGTTACCGCCAGATCGCACACTTCCAAAAAGTCAGCAGTGTGGGATTTTTTTAATGTGTGTGCCTCTGACAAAAGCATTGTAATTTGCAATGAGTGCAGTCAGAAACTGAGCCTTGGTAAGCCCAACAGCCACATAGGTACAACTTCTATGCGAAGGCACATGAGCGGCAAGCACAAAGCACTTTGGGAGCAACACCTCAAAGGCAACAGGCAAACTAAAAGCCACACTCCTTCTGGTCCAGCATCTTACTGCTCTACCTCTGCTCTCCTTGACCCGTCTGAACCACCCTCCACTCCGCCTTCCACCTTGACCACCTGTTCCCATTCCCAGTCATCTGCCACCAGCCAAGTTTCTGTGAAGGCCATGTTTGAGCGTAAGAAGCCAATGTCTGACTGTCACCCCCTTGCCCGGCGTCTGACAGCTGGCTTGTCTGCACTCTTAGCCCGCCAGCTTTTACCATACCAGCTGGTGGACTCTGAGGCCTTCCGCAAATTTGTAGCAATTGGGACACCGCAGTGGAAGGTACCCAGCCGCAATTTTTTTTCTAAAAAGGGAATACCACACCTGTACCAACATGTGCAGAGCCAAGTTACCGCATCTCTGTCACTTAGTGTTGGGCCAAAGGTCCATATGACTACTGACGCATGGTCCTCCAAGCATGGTCAGGGCAGGTATGTCACCTACACTGCCCACTGGGTGAACTTGGTAATGGCTGGGAAGCAGGGAATGGGTAGCTCAACAACAACAGTGGAGTTGGTGTCACCGCCACGGATTGCACGCGGTTCTGCCACCACCTCTACTCCTCCATCGCTCTCTACCTCGTCTTCTTCTTCTTCTTACTCTGCTGCTGGGTCCTCCTTCTCCTCCTCCACACCTGTGCACCCCAGCTCCCCCTAGGCTATTCGACGTGCCAGGTACGCCGTTGTCACGCTGTCTTGGGGATGACGTGCCTGGAAAGCAAAAACCATACCGGATCTGTACTCCTGTCATCTCTGCAGTCACAGGCCGATCGGTGGCTGACCCCACACCAACTGCAGATCGGAAAAGTGGTGTGTGACAATGGAAGCAATCTGTTGGCAGCGTTGAGACTAGGCAATTTAACACATGTGCCCTGCATGGCACATGTGTTAAATTTAATAGTCAACGTTTTGTCTCCAAGTACCCAGGATTCCAGGACGTTCTCACCCAGTCCAGAAAGGTGTCGGCCCATTTCAGACGTTCCTACACAGCCATGGCACGCCTTGCTGACATTCAGCAGCGCTACAACATGCCAGTCAGGCGTTTGATTTCTGACAGCCAGACTCGCTGGAATTCAACGCTCCTTATGTTGGAACGTCTGCTGCAACAACAAAGGGCCGTCAACGAGTACCTTTTTGAACTGGGTGGTAGGACTGGATCTGCACAGCTGGGGATTTTTTTTCCCCCGTTACTGGGTGCTTATGCGCGATGCCTGCAGGCTCATGCGACCTTTTGAAGAGGTGACAAATATGGTCAGTCGCACGAAGGCACCATCAGCGACCTAATACCCTTCGCTTTCTTCCTGGAGCGTGCCGTGCGACGAGTGACAGATGAGGCTGTAGACCAGCGTGACGAGGAGAGCTGGAAGCGCACGATTTCTGGTCGGAATCACCAGAACGAACCCAGGCACCTGCTGCAACGCAGGGAGAGGTGCCAGAAGTGGAGTCAGAGGAGGAAGGTGGCTTTGTGGAGGAGGAGGAGGAGGACCAACAGGAGCAGGCTTCCAGGGGGCTAGTGGTGACCTTTTGGGGACCCCTGGTCTTGTACGTGGCTGGGGGGAGGAGACCGTGGATGATGCAGTCCTTGATAATGAGGAAGCGGAGATGGATAGCTCTGCATCCAACCTTGTGAGAATGGGGTCTTTCATGCTGTCATGCTGTTGAAGGACCCCCGTATCAAGAGGCTTAAGGAGAAGGACCTGTACTGGGTCGCAACGCTACTAGACCCTCGGTACAAGCATAAAGTGTCAGAAATGTTACCAACATACCACAAGTCCGAAAAAGATGCGGCATTTACAAACCAGCCTGCAAAACATGTTGTACAATGCTTTTAAGGGTGATGTCACTTCAGGAACTCATCAACATTCCAGGGGCAGAGGTGCAGTAATCCTGCCACGAGCACACCTGCAAGGAAAAGCCCTTTGGCCAGTCTGTAACGTCAGACATGCAAATGTTTTTCTGTCCAAGGCAGCGCCACAACCCTTCTGGATCCACCCTCAAAGAAACGCCTCGACCGGCAGGTAGCGGACTACCTGGCATTAACTGCAGATATCGACACTCTGAGGAGCGATGAACCCCTGGACTACTGGGTGCGCAGGCTTGATCTGTGGCCAGAGCTGTCACAATTTGCCATGAACCTCTTGTCTTGCCCAGCCTCAAGTGTGCTCTCAGAAAGGACCTTCAGTGCAGCAGGAGGGATTGTAACTGAGAAGAGAACTCGCCTAGGTCACAAAAGTGTCGATTACCTGACCTTTATTAAAATGAATGAGGGGTGGATCTCGGAGGGTTACTGCACGCCGGAAGACTTGTTCTGACTTCTATGCAGCTGTCCTTCTCTTCAAGCCTCATGACTCCACACACAGCTGTCCTTTAGCGTCCTCCTCCTCCCTCCGCCACCGTTACAAACTAGGGTGCAAACCCTACTGGTTTAATTTTTTCTGGCCTCTGTGCTTCAGTGGCTGCAACCAAAAAAACTGGGCAAACAATGTCTACAAGGTCAACGTATGGCAAAAAATGACTATTTTCAGCATTTATATGGCATATTTTTTCTGGCAACTGTGCTTCAGTGGCTGCGTCCAAAAAAATGCATATTTTCTGCATTTATATGGCATAATTTTTCTGGCCTCTGTGCTTCAGTGGCTGCAACCAAAAAAATGCATATTTTCAGCATTTATATGGCATAATTTTTTCTGGCCTCTGTGCTTCAGTGGCTGCAACCAAAAAAATTTATATTTTCAGGCATTTATATGGCATAATTTTTCTGGCAACTGTGCTTCAGTGGCTGCAACCAAAAAAACTGGGCAAACAATGTCTACAAGGTCAACGTAATGGCGAAAAATGACTATTTTCAGCATTTATATGGCATATTTTTTATGGCAACTGTGCTTCAGTGGCTGCGTCCAAAAAACTGGGCAAACAATGCCTACAAGGTCAACGTATGGCAGTTGTTTAAAGAGAACAGTAGATTACTAGCCAGCAAAGCTACCTAAGCTAAAAATGTCCCTCAAATCCCTGCAGACTTCTGTCCCTCCAATACAGAGCAGTATCAAGCAGATTACTAGCCAGCAAACTTACTATCATCTGTCCCTGAAATCACTAACAGCTCTCCCCCTACACTATCTCTTCCAAGCACACACAGGCAGATTTTTCAGATACATTTTTGCCCTTGATCCCCCTCTGGCATGCCACTGTCCAGGTCGTTGCACCCTTTAAACAACTTTAAAATCATTTTTCTGGCCAGAAATGTCTTTTCTAGATGTTAAAGTTCGCCTTCCCATTGAAGTCTATGGGGTTCGCGAACCGTTCGCGAACCGCTCACGTTTTTGCGCAAGTTCGCGAATATGTTCGCGAACTTTTTTTCCGACGTTCGCTACATCCCTAGTAATTGGTTTTATTTTTTATTATGTGTGGCTTTTTGAGTTATTTAGCTTTTTATTCAGCAGCTCTCTAGTTTGCTATTTCAGCCATCTGGTTGTTAGGGTCCAAATTCCCCTAGCAACCATGCACTGATTTGAATAAGAGACTGGAATATGAATTGGAGAGGCCTGAATAGAAAGATGAGGAATAAAAAATAACAATAAGGGGCACATTTACTTAGCTCGAGTGAAGGATTAAAATGAAAAATACTTCGAATTTCTAAGTTTTTTCTGGCCCAATTGGCTACTTCGACTACGACTTTGAATCAAACGATTCGAACTAAAAATCATTTGACTATTCGACCATTCGATAGTCGAAGTACTGTCTCTTTAAAAAAACTTCGACTAAATACTTCTCCACCTAAAACCTACCGAGCACCAATGTTAGCCTATGGGGACCTTCCCCATAGGCTTTCTAAGTAATTTCCGATTGAAGGAAAATCGTTTGATCGATGGATTTTTCCTTCGATCGTTCGATCTAACTAAATGCGGTAAATCCTTCGACTTCGAAAGGATTTTACTTCGATGGTCGAATATCGAGGGTTATTTTCTCTCAATATTCGACCCATAGTAAATGTGCCCCTTAAGTGTAGCCTTACAGAGCATTTGTTTTTAGATGGTGGTCAGTGACCCCATTGAAAAAGCTGGAAAGAGACGAGGGAGGCAAATAATTCCAAATCTATCAAAAAAAAAAGAAATAATGAAAACCAATTGAGAAATTGCTTAGAAATTTCCATTCTATAACATTCTAAAAGTGAACGGCCCCTTTAAGAGTTTTTTCCATTTATTGAGGTATAACTCAGATACAGCTGTTCATAATGTCTGTAGCTGTTAGATGATCTTATCAACATCAACATCTGATATGAACATATAGGAGGTGAGAGTCAGAGAACAAACGAGGGGCCAATTACAAAATGAACAGAGTTATTATATAGAGGTACCGGATTATCTCATAAAATAGGAAACAGGGTCAATGAAGGTCTTATTGTCTGGAATGTTTCCACTTTCAATTACTTGCCAGAGGTTTTGCTTCACAATTCTCTTATTTCTTCCAATGTTTAAGTCCATTAGAAGTTAAAATTAAATAGATTTGATTAATGGATATATTTTTATATTTTATTCTCTACCCCCCTGTGCAGAAATAATAGTGAAATATGTTGAAACACAGTGAGACTGAGTACAAATTGCTTCATGTATGGACAAGGAATTTCACAAACACATTCCTGATAAGCCTGAAATCCTCTGGAAAATGGTAAAGATTGTGAGTCCCTCTGTGTCATTCCCACCACCCCCCAAGGCCACTCATATTCATACTTTTTACTTCTATTTAAATACATAGAGGTGAGAGGTGAAGGGCTGATCTGTAGGTTTGGGTATAAATACCAGAAGTTTCTCCTGCAGAACATCTACTTGGACACATCTCCACCATGAAACTTCTTCTGATCTTTGTGCTCCTGGGAGCAGTGGGTGAGTTCCTTTGCCAAATGTCTCTTACTTAATCTTTATATTATTTGTTACAAGAGTTTATTGTTGTATGTTAGAGGAAAAGCCCTTACATTTATCTATTCATTTTACCCATTTGTCTATATTACTGTGAAGATCAACATTTACACAATAAGAATTCATGTACCTTCTCTTCCCAGCTGCCTTTGATGATGACAAGATCATTGGAGGTTCTACCTGTGCCAGGAACTCTGTCCCCTACATTGTCTCCCTGAACTCGGGGTACCATTTCTGTGGGGGGTCCCTGATCTCTAACCAGTGGGTTGTGTCTGCTGCTCACTGCTGGAAATCGTAAGTACAGAGTCCTACATAACATGACCAGAACCATCGGGTTCCACAGGAAGTAAATCTTTATAAACATTTAATGACGCACCAAAGTTGATGTTACAATAGTCAATTATATCAAGTGATTAAAAAGTTGAATCCTTTCTGGGACAACTGAATACGAAACAACATTATACTTATTATTCCTTTGCCATGTTAATTTTCAAGCTTATTCTCCAAATAGAATATCCTTTCCTGTGCCAAATGACTCCATCCATTTTCTTCTTCATTGACATTACATTTCTGTGTATTTACTTTCCCTTAAAGGAGCGTCCAGGTCAGGCTTGGGGAACACAACATCGCCCTAAGTGAAGGAACAGAACAATTCATCAACTCTGCCAAGGTCATCAGACACCCCAACTACAACTCCAGGACCCTTGACAATGACATCATGTTGATCAAACTTGCCTCTCCTGCCTCCCTTAACTCCAATGTGAATGCTGTGGCTCTGCCTTCTAGTTGTGCCAACACCGGTACCAGCTGCCTGATCTCCGGCTGGGGAAACACTCTGACCAGTGGCTGTAAGTTATCAAAATAAATACTGTTAATTCACAAATATCAATTTCTGAAAACTTTCGAGACCTGGGGAATAATTATAAATATAGTGCAGCAAGATTCCACCCAGAAACACTCAGTTCCAGCCAAACTCAGCCACTTCCCTGTCTTATACAAAAAAATGTTCTTGAATCCTCAATGGGTTAATATTTATTTTTAAATGGAGGGTGGAGAAAAAAAAATCTCACATTTTGTACTTATTGATTAACCATGCGTGTTTAGTATTAATTTGAATTTGAGGAGGAACAAGATTCAGAAATGCTCCAATTACAGATAATGAAAAGATGCTGTGACATTTGGGAAGGAGCAGTTTGCCTGTAAATGATTCTATGGGTTTCCCTTGAACACCTAAGACTCAGTGTTGTCCCTTCTGCAGAAGATCCATTTCATTGTTACTAACACAGTAGCTCATGTTCATGTCCAATCACTGATTAGTAGCTGCACCTTGTAACCAGATAGAACCATGGGGGGAATAACTTGCAACTTACTCACATAAAACAACAAATGAGTCTCCCACAGAGACTTTATCTCCACCAACTGTGGATTACAAGGAAGAATTAAGGCGCCGTTGACAAAATCACTTCTAATTATTCCCTGGTCATTACAGATTCTGGTGCCTTATTGCTGATTCACTAGTGTTACTGTAGTTGCTGTGTCGTTGTCTACTGTGCAGCTCGGTATGGAAAAAATATGGAGAGTCTCACATAAGTGTTGCCAATATCTTGTCATTTAGTATCCAAACTTTTTATTTTTTAGCCAATTATCCAGACCTCCTGCAGTGCTTGAGTGCCCCCATCCTGACTACCGCCCAGTGTTCCGGTGCCTACCCCGGTCAGATCACCAACAACATGTTCTGTGCCGGATTCTTGGAGGGTGGCAAGGACTCCTGCCAGGTAACTCACACAATCCTTCTGATGTTGCATCACTGAATTCTTCTAGGTGGTAAATACTGAACTTTGTTTTCATGGTTACCCCTAATAATTATCTGTCTGCCTGAGGATTCATCTTCCATAAGAAGTAATGCATTGAAATGTGAGATATGTCTAATAACAATCTCTCTTTTCTGTAGGGTGACTCTGGTGGCCCCGTGGTGTGTAATGGAGAGCTGCAGGGAGTTGTGTCCTGGGGAATCGGTTGTGCCCAGAGGAACTATCCTGGTGTCTACACCAAGGTCTGCAACTACAACTCCTGGATCCAGAGCACCATTGCTGCCAACTAATCCTGTAACTTATTGGAAACTCTTAGGTTTTGGTTCTGATTCTATGGCACAAATAGGATTTTCAAATAAATATTTTATTTAATAAGTGGTCTGTCAGATCGTTTAAATTTGGGTCTTTGATAAAAATCAGGGGTATCCCTCAGAGCCTTTAGGAATGTCCATTCATACTTACATAAAATGGGACAAGTCTTGTTTGTAGCTGTACCTCTGTTGGGTTTGGAGCTGTAGCCAGAAACACAAAGAAGCCACCAGGAACCATACATTGTCCCACCAAGAACTTGATCTATCCAGTAAGTGTCATTGTTGCAGGGGAATTTGCACAGATGATCTTGTTGTCTCGGGACAGTTACAGATTTGGCACCGATGCATTTGTGGGTAGTTTACTTCTGATCCATGTTTCGTAAAATAAACCCACCAATGAACTGCTGGTTTTAAATAGATGACCAGTAATGCTACCTAGTAATTGCTTGCTATGGGCTGCAACCATCAACATCATACAGGGGCTGAATCTTATGTTAGAAAATAAACAACACTGCACAAGAACATTTTGGAAGAAACTAATGGATAAACTTAAGAGACCAATACTAATATTAGAGCTAAAGGGACAACAACAAACGGATAAGATACTGGACTTCATAGCAAATCATAATACTATAAGTGTGTGCCAGCATGGTTTTATGTGTAATAGATCTTGCCAGACTAACTTAATTTTGTTATGTTTTTGTAGCCGAGGATGAGTACAGTACAACAGTGCTTAATTAGCAGGCTCATGCAGCCATTACACAACAGTAAGCAACTCTAACACCACAAGCTGTATAGAAAGTATGCACAGTACAAGTCTTGAGCACAGTGACATCTACAGGCCATTTGTATAAACACCACATATTCCCCCTATAGTAGGAAAGCATTTGGACAACTGTAATTTTAAAACAATATTATACATTCTTCACATCACAAAGTCCTTGGTCCATTCTTCTTATTATTATTATTATTAACATGTATTTATATAGCACCAACATATTGTGTAGCACTGTAAAGTAAATTTGATTATACAACTTAATCACATGAATTCTATACATAGAACATATGGAGTTACATACATCACAATCAATACCGGTACAAAAGGTGAGGGAGGCCCTATGCAGAAAGAGCTTGTGGATGTGATTTACTTAGACTTTGCTAAAGCATTTGATACAGTGTCACACAGAAGGTTACTGGTTAAATGAAGGAGTGTTGGCCTGGAACATAGTATTTGTACCTGGATAGAGAACTGGCTAAAAGATAGACTACAAAGAGTGGTGGTAAATGGAACCTTTTCTAATTGGACCAGTGTTGTTAGTGGAGTACCGCAGGGCTCTGTACTAGGTCCCTTGCTTTTCAACTTGTTTATTAATGACCTGGAGGTGGCCATTGAAAGTACTGTTTCTATTTGTGCAGATGAGACTAAATTGTGCAGAACTATAGGTTCCATGCAGGATGGTGCCACTTTGAACAGTGATTTGTCGAAACTGGAAAACTGGGCAGCAAACTGGAAAATGAGGTTCAATGTTGATAAATGCAGGTTATGCACTTTGGCAAAAATAATATAAATACAAGTTCTACACTAAATGGCAGTGTGTTGGGAGTTTCCTTAAATGAGAAGGATCTTGGGGTCTTTGTAGATAACAAGTTGTCTAATTCTGGGCAGTGTCATTCTGTGGCTACTAAAGCAAATCAAGTTCTTGTATAAAAAAGGGCATTAACTCAAGGGATGAAACATAATTGTGTCTCTTTATAGGTCCCTGGTGAGGCCTCATCTGGAGTATGGGGGCAGTTTTGGACTCCAGTCCTTAAGAGGGATATAAATGAGCTGGAGAGAGTGCAGAGACTAAGTGCAACTAAACTGGTTAGAGGGAGGGAAGAGTTAAATTATGAGGGGAGACTGACAAGGTTGGGGTTGTTTTCTCTGGGGGAAAAAAGGCGCTTGTGAGGGGACATGATTAGACTTTACAAGTACATTAGAGGACATTATAGACAAATAGCAGGGGACCTTTTTACCCATAAAGAGAATCACGTACCAGAGGCCTCCCCTTCAGACTAGAGGAAAAGAAGTTTCATTTAAAGGAACAGAGTAGGGGGTTCATCACAGTGAGGACAGTGAGGTTGGGGAATGCACTGCCGGGTGATGATTCAGTTAATGACTATAAGAGGGACTTGGATGATTTCTTGGACAGACATAATACAAAGGCTATTGTGATACTAAACTCTATAGTTAGTATAGATATGGGTATATAGAATTTATGTGACAGTAGGGAGGGGTGTGTGTATGGGGCTGGGTTTTCATTTGGAGGGGTTGGACTTGATGCACTTTGTTTTTTTTCAACACGATTTATTTATGTAACTAGGTAACTATGTAACTATGAGTGAATACCGGTAAGATAACTGCTTTATACAAAGCCTATTTATTGTTATGTGAATTTTTTTAGAAGTTACTTTAAACTCATGAGAATCTTTTTCCTCTAAAGCCATGAATAATATTTTATTTATTAAATGTTATGGACATTTGTTTCCATCAGATTATTTTTTCTTTCAAACAGGTCCTCCAAGTCCTCCAGTGGCCATTTGTGGGCATTGGCGCTCATGTAGGCCTTTTTTATGTTTCCAGTGAGGTGCCCAAAAATGTATTCAGTACATGTACTCATCCATTTCCCACTCTTCAAGCCTATGAGATTCTGATTTATATTCCAAAGACTGTGTTTTATTTTTGGTTTTGGCCCTAGATTTTCTGCTGCAATTATATTTATTCCAATGCTGTGTCCTATCTCCATAGATATGAGGCTGCCATGGGGGGCTTCATTTGTTCCTCACATGATAGCAAGTGAAGCAGGGCAAACCCCATATCTTTTATAATGTCAAGTGATGTAACATTTGGACGGTGGGCCCCTTTGTCAGACATATAGACGTGTGGGGGTTCACCTGCTTCACTTGCCATTGTAATTCTGTTGCAGATACGTGGGACAGGTGCTGACCTCTCTAACCAGTTCCAGGCAGTTCTATTTTTGGGGTAAAGAGGTGTATTGCTCTCCAAGGCTTCCCTTGCCCCTCATATGCAAACCTATATATGAATTAGTGGGAGCGAGTGGACTGACGTGTCTGGAGATAGAAATCCTTATTGCGACCATATGTCACTATATTGATGAGCTCATTTCCATCTGGTCTGGCTCCCCAAAACCTCTAGGACCTTCACTTGTAAATAGCCCCGTGATTTCTCTACAGACTTGCAGAATAATATATTCAAAGGGGAAACTTCCCTGTATTCCAGTGATCCTTAAATAAGGAAAAGATTTTTCTTCATCAAAGTCCTATGTCATTAATCAATATGGATATAAATATTATATTTCCCAGCACCTCATTAGTTACAAAAGAACAAAAAGTGTTTTTCTAGGGAAGAACAAGCACTGGCAGTTTTCATGTGGGAAACGTGTGGATGTTGCAGTCGATGCAGAAAAAGCTTTGTGTAGTTCTTGTTGGTTTTATTTACAGAATTCTGATAAGTAATTTGGTATCAGTGGAAATTTTCTTCCCTTGATAAAATCCATTTCTCTAAACCTAAAATGCCTGTAATAACATCATGGTAAATACCTTCCCCTGAGTCCAGTTAACTCATATGAATATTGTTAGAACCAGTCAGGATCAATTTAAATTTAATTCAAGTGTCTAGGATTCTTCCTGCATCCCCCACTGGGATCCACATATTTATCTGAGAGAATCACATTTACATTAAGAGGCAACAAGTACATAACAAATAGTCCCTGTGTTTTACATTTATAAACATGAATCACTAGGAAAGCATTTGCCAGTTTATCCATTAATAAGATATTTTATTTTCTAAAGAATCTATAGAATAAAAAGAAATTGCTGATTGGCCAGGGACAGACGAGATATGACTAATAAACTTTACTAAATGACCTGGTCTTCCTTAGGACTGGAGGTACTGAGAAACTACACCGTTTTTGGGATATATTAAATGATAATAACCTCAACATCCAATTGACATTCAGAAGAGAATATGTTTTTTTTTTATATAACTTAAAATTCAAAAAGAAAAGGTTGTGGGAACACTCCATGGCTAAATAAAAATATACTTAATTACAATGGAAGTGCTACTGATCTGGCCAAATTAACTACAGACATAGAGAAAAAGAAGAAAGATTGATCAATGCACATTCCCTGGTCCCCTGTCATGTCAGTAATCTATACAGATGCATGTATTTACAAAGACAGGGGTTTTTTTGTTACAAATTTATGATCATAAGATTGATAAGCCACCATACCACGTCAAGATAAAACCCATATGGTGGTCCCTAACTGTTTACCTCTGGTCATAATACTCAAATGCCTCCCGGCATTACCTGAAATAAAGGTCTCCCGACCTGGGCATTGGTTTTAATCATAGGGCTTAGTCCTCCACCGCCATTAGCTTTCAAATGGGAGAGATAACCGAGACCCCAGCGTTGGTTCCATAAGACTAATCCTCCCCCACTTGTGGCTTTTAAGAGAGAGAGAAACTGCCCAGACCAACACCCATATCTAAAAGCACTGTTCCACCGTTTAAAGGGATGGGTTTTATATCATTTATTTTTATATTTTTTTCCTTTTCCACTTGATGGGAGAATAAGAAGGGGTTTATATAGGAAAGCCACTGCAACTTACTCTATACAGTAGAACCCCCACTTTACATTTTTCAGGGGACCGGGAAAGAATTATGTAAAACCCGGGAAAATGTAAAATCAGGGAAATGTGTTAAAGTAACTTTTTTACTCAAGTTCTGAAACCATATAAGCAAATCAGTCTTACTTTGAGATACAATATTTACTGGTTAATAACAAGGGTTAAACATTGCCGGGTTAATGTTACACTATGGGGGGCGAGTTCAAGAGTCTCTTTCAGTCACATACACAAGCTAAAGCAATAAGTGATTGGTGCAGGACTGTATAAGGGACAGACTCATTGCAATTGACCATTTATAGGCAGAACCAGGGCAAAATATACATCTGGTTAGGATTTTAAGCCTCTTTATTTTATAAATAACATTCATAGAGGAAACAAAGCAGTTTTTAGGAACACCAGGACAAAATTTTGATGTAAAATCCAAGAAAACATTACTTCAAATCAGGGAAATGCACCCATAGAAATGCATTATAATTTGGTGGCACCACAAATAAAAAATGTAAAATGCGGGAAAACTTAAAATCAGGGTAGCGACACCAGAGAACTTCAAAAGAGGCCGGCACAAGCCTGCACCCACAAAGTACTGAAACCAAAGTCAGATTATAGTAGCGTTAAAAGGCTTATATTTTATTTTCCATAATTAAAAACTAAGGCCTGACGCATTTAGGGGCAAATTCACCAAGGGTCGAATATCGAGGGTTAATTAACCCTCGATATTCGACTGGGAATTAAAATCCTTCGACTTCGAATATCGAAGTCGAAGGATTTTGCGCAAAATACTTTGATCGAACGATTAAATCCTTCGAATCGAACGATTCGAAGGATTTTAATCCAACGATCGAAGGATTATCCTTCGACCAAAAAAACGTAGCCAAGCCTATGGGGACCTTCCCCATAGGCTAACATTGGGTTCGGTAGCTTTTAGGTGGCAAACTAGGGGGTCGAAGTTTTTTCTTAAAGAGACAGTACTTCGACTATCGAATGGTCGAATAGTCGAACGATTTTTAGTTCGAATCCTTCGATTCGAAGTCATAGTTGAAGGTCGAAGAAGCCCATTAGACGGTCGAAGTAGCCCAAAAAACACTTCGAAATTAAACGTTTTTTTACTTCGAATCCTTCACTCGAGCTTGGTGAATGGGCCCCTAAGTCATAGGCTAAACATTGAACAATACATACAGGATATTTAAAAGAAAAATAGCCGGGGGCGCATGCGCGCGCAGTCCAAGATGGCCGCATCCTAAGACTGCTCCGCACCGACCAGCTACTTTCCGGCTTGCGTTAGCTTCATACCTGGCTTGGAGATTTTGTAATTGGCTACCCTGGATTATTTTGGCCGTTGTCCACTTCTATGGCGAGTCAGCGGACTCGCAGAACACGGAGTACACGAAATACAGGTACACCTAAACAGACGCGGTCCATTTCTGAGCTCCTTACCAAGTCTAAAAGAAGTGCGTCATCACCTTCGCATGCTGTAATGGATTCTCAACCGAGCATCTTTGATAGCCAATCCTCGGAACAACTGACCCAGATTCACCAGACTCACTCCTCCGATGAGGTACTCTTGGGTAAATTTAAGCTTCTCCTCCAAAGTGAGTTGGAGTTAACGGCTACACGGATCTCTACGGACCTGACGAGACAAGTCGCAGACCTGGGCCAACGGATTGCTGGGACCGAATCGAAAATGGATGACTGTATTACGGTCCTGGATTCTCACGAACAGGATATTATTACTCTACAATCCCAACTAAAGGATGTACAGGATCGGATAGAAGATTCCAACAACAGATCTAGGCGAAACAATATTCGGATTCGTGGCCTTCCAGAAAGTATTTCTGACCTGAGGGTGGCGATACTTGAATTACTACAGACCCTGGCTCCTGACCTACCTGTTAAGAGGCTTGAGATGGACAGAGTTCACCGGGCGCTGCGACCACTTAGACCAGATGACCCCCCTAGAGATATTATTCTCCGATTTCACTACCATCAAACCCAGGTAGCCATTCTTGCTGCGGCTAGAGCCAAGGGTAAGCTGATTTTCCAAACATATCCTTACCAGGTCTATGCTGATTTGTCACCGACTACTCTACAAAGGAGAAGGAACTTGGGCCCTCTCACAGTTATTTTACAGCAACGTAAAATTTTATACCGTTGGCTGTTTCCGTTCCGTTTGCTCTTTACCCATAATAATAGACAACACTCTATTGTCTCCCTGGAGGAAGGTCGTGATCTTTTCGTGAAGTTGTGATTTGCGGATGCTACCTTGAAGGATATTCCTACCTCCGCCAACCCTTCACGCAAATTATCTCCGATTTGGGAGAAAGTACGGTCACTTTCGCAGAAGTCTTCCGCCTCTTCCCTATCTGGGCATAGCCCGAGTTCCTCGAAATGAAGTTTACCTGCTTCTGAATGGTCTCTGGATGGTCGTTGCTGGAATAGGATATTTGTAATAGGTGATCAAGGCTGACTCTTTTTGTACCGTGACGGTTTTGTAACTACACCTCTTTGATCACCAGCTGGCCTTCAGGTTCTCTGTTTCCATCTATTTCTGGGTTAGCCAAATGTATATATATGCCTCTGAGATTTTTTCTTCGGTCTGTTTACCCAAGTTTGCTAGGTTTGATATGTTGCCATGCCATTTCAATAGTGCTGGTTGTACCATGTTTCCCCCCAGTAAGTACAGGTCCCTTATGGCTCCCCTCCAGGCTGGTTCCGAGGAGGTTCCATTGGTTTCCTCGTATACTTATAAGTGCTGCGGATTGCAATGTACTATTATGTTTTTGATTTTTATGCTTTTGATGTTTTCTTTCTCATTTTTTTTCCTTTTTCTTTTGATTTCTACACTGCAATTTACTTGTGCGGCTGTTTTATGTGCTAGGATGATGGTCTTTTCACTTAGCCCTGTGTGGCTTGTTTATGTTTATCACCACCTGTTTTTAAAAATAAGGAAACTTCTTCTCCTTTACAGCCATGATGTCCCTTAAAATCCTAAGTCATAATGTGCAGGGCTTTAATTCCCCAGTTAAGAGGACTAAAGCTTTTGCTCAATACTCTACTCTCCGTGCTGATATCATTTGTCTACAAGAGACTCATTTCTCCCATGCTTCACATCCTAAATATTTTCATAAAAGGTATACTAAGGTTTTATTGTCTACTAGCCCAACTAAAACTAAGGGGGTAGCTATATGTTTTCATGCTAATCTCCCAGTAGTCATTGATAAGGTGGTTTCTGACCCGGACGGACGATACATTATAGTTAATACGCTTATTGGTGATTTGCCTTTGACAATTGTGTCCTATTATGCTCCCAATGTCCACCAGTTAGATTTTATGTTAGCACTGTTTGATCTCTGTAAGCAAAACCAGGTGGGCTAAATGGTTATTTGTGGGGATTCAAATATGGTTTGGAATCAGAGACTTGATCGGTTATCGGTTCCTGCGAAACAGGGGGTTGAGGGCCCTAATAAAGATGCCCAACGGTTTAAACATTTGCTAAGCTCCCATAGTTTTGTAGATGCTTGGAGGGAACTGAATCCTGATACCCGCCAATTCTCTCACTATTCTGCCCCTCATAAGGTATCTACCAGAATTGACCATGTATTTTTTACATCTGCTTTAGTTGCTTCACTCCAAACCTCTAAAATAGTTAATACCTGCTGGTCTGATCACTGTCCGGTCCTGGCCACCCTATCCCACCTTTCTACGAGTCCACCGTCTCGATTCTGGAGACTTAATGATTCGCTCTTAAGCTATCCAGATATAGTTCACAGGATTAAGGGGGATCTTGATAATTATTTCAAGGAAAATCTTCCCTCTGTCTCTTCGCAGACTTTATTGTGGGAAGCCCATAAACCCGTTCTGAGAGGGATCTTTATCCAGATTGGGTCCCAGCGGAAAAGAACCAGACAAAAGGCCATTGCTATTTTGGTTAAGGAATTAGACAGATTATCTGATATTTATATAAAATTCCCTACAGAGTCCCACCTTTCTCAGCTCCAAAGAGATCTAGATTTGCTTTTAACCACTAATGCCGAGAAAACCTTACGTTGGGCCAGACATAGACTATTCAGTTCTCTTGACAAACCGGATAGAATGTTGGCTCGTAAACTCAATGAGAGAGATAAACCCATTTCCATCCATAGAATCCGTACCTCCCAAGGCTCATTAACTGGTAACCCTTTAAAGATGTCTGAAACATTTGCGTCTTTCTATCAGAAATTATATGCCAAACCCCCTATTACTTTGGATAAAAGATTTGAAAGTTTTTTTAAGGATCTTGATCTACCTAAACTTACCCCGGATCAGGCTCTTTATGTAGATGATGTTATAACACCGGAAGAGGTCTCTGCGGCCATTAAATTACTGAAATCTAATACTGCTCCTGGTCTCGATGTCCTTACGAACCTCCATTACAAAAAATTCTCTAAGGAACTGACCCCCTATTTGACCCATATGCTTAATGGCTTAAGGGAAGGCAGTTCTCTTCACCCAGAATCACTACAAGCGAAAATTTCAGCAATACCTAAACCTGATTCTGATCTCTTTGATTGCAAAAATTATAGGCCTATTTCGGTTTTGAATACGGATATTAAAATCTTAGGTAAAATTATAGCCACGCGTATTAACACCTTTCTCCCCGATATTATCAATAAAGACCAGGTGGGGTTTGTTCCTGGGCGCCAGGCTTCTGATGCTACTAGGCGTCTGATACTTTTTATCCAGCAAGCCCAGGCAGCTGATGTTAAGTCTATGATCCTCAAACTGGATATTCGTAAGGTCTTCGATTCGCTATCCTGGGACTACCTTTATTATGTTCTCGGTAAATGGGGGTTTGGATCTAAATTACTCACGTGGGTTCGGGCACTATATAACTTTCCGTCCGCTTTGGTTAATATCTTAGGCATTACATCGAAAACTTTTCCGATTTGTAGAGGGACTCGTCAGGGTTGCCCCTTGTCTCCTAACCTTTTTAATTTAGCAATAGAGCCTTTAGCAATTGCGATTCGTTCCAATCCCAACATCACGGGCATTACTGTAGATACGGAACATACGATCTGACCCTTATAATTTCCAAACCTATGACTTCACTTCCCAATTTATATAAACTTTTAGATATATTTGGTTCCATTTCGGGACTGCAGATGAATCATCAAAAAACTGAGTCCCTTAATATCAATCTTTCACATGAGGTTGAAAAATTACTTAAGCTTAATTTTGAATTTGCCTGGCAACCTCACTATATTTCCCTTTTAGGAATTAAATTGGCCAGGTTTTTTGACAATCTTTACAAGTATAATTATCCGCCAATGTTTAAGTCTTTAGATGCCCTTTTGAAGAAATGGAGCTCTCATACTATATCCTGGGTAGGTTGTATTAACTCTGTTAAAATGACCCTCCTCCCTAAGCTATTATACCTATTTAGGACGCTACCTATTCCGATTCCTGTCGGCAGTCTAGAATGGTTTGAATCATCTATTGTTCGGTTTCTTTGGGCTGGGAAATCCCCTAGAGTTAGTAAACTGACTTTGTTTCAGCCTAAGAACAGGGGAGGGTTGGGGCTCCCTAAACTCTCTTTTTACTATAGAGCTGCCCAATTGGCACAGATTTTAACGTTCCATCCTACAGACAATAGTCCACACTGGGTCTCTATTGAGGCCTCCTTTACACAACCATATTCACCCATTGCTTTAATTTGGTGTTCCCCGGGGAAAAGACCCAAGATACTTAGTAGGTGCTTTCAACACACTCTGAAACTTTGGGATACTCACCAGAAGAAACTACATTTATGTTCTCCCTTTAGGCGTGTAACTCCCATCTTTCGGAATCCACTATTTAACCCGGGACTGAAAGATTGCTCAATTTGTGTGGTGGACCGAACGCAATATATATACGGTGGGTCAGTTGTGTTCGCCCTCTGGTCCTCTTTCCCTGCACCAATTGATTGATAAATATTCTATCCCCTTGGGTGAACGGTTTAGGTTACAACAAATCCTTCACTTTGTTCATTCCCTATGGTCTGGAGTTGAGCCTACGGCTGTTCCATCAACAGCCTTCGAAACCTGGTGCATTCACTCCCCTAGATTACGCAAGGCGGTTTCGTATATTTATGACTTCTTTTTTGATTCCCCGCAGCCTTTGATGTTACCGTATATGTTGGCTTGGCCTAAGGATCTTTCCCGTGATCTAGATCGTAAAGATTGGGACCGAGCATGGATTACGGCTAGGAAATCATCCAATAATGTGTCTTTGCAGGAGTCCAATTATAAAGTGCTTTTTCGCTGGTATCTCGTCCCAGCCCGTATAGCAAAATGTTCTCCTTCAGCTGACCCTGGTTGCTTCAGAGGTTGCGGTGGAATAGGCTCGATGTATCATACTTGGTGGTCTTGCCCTATGGCACGTAGATTTTGGATCAGAGTGTTTAATATGGTTTATTCTATTTTTGACGTTTCCCTACCCAGGGATCCTGCATTAGCGTTATTAGGAGTTAAGCCGGAGGGTTTGACCCATGCCCAATTCCGACTGTTTACCTTTATTATGTCTGCGGCCAAAAAGACCCTAGCTCATGCCTGGAAACAGAGGTGCATCCCATTTGACCCTGTAAAAGTTAGAGTCGACTGGATTATGTGGCAGGAAAAGATGACTAGCATCCTACTAGACACACATCAGAAATTTTTAGTGATCTGGAGTCCCTGGATTGAGTATAGATTTGGGCCTGGTGTTCCTAGCATTCTTTTTTCTTTATAGTAACAAGAGTTTTATTTTGATGTTAGTGTAGAAATGGTTTCATTTCCTTTTTCCATTATATATATATTTTTTTATTTGATTTTATTTTCTTATTGTTTTAACGGATATTCACTGTTGTGTATTTTATGGTACATTTAATTGTGGTTGTTCTATTGTTAATATCTCAATACCAACTGTGATTTTCTGTGTCACCTTTGATATGCTCTGTATTCCTATGTGTATTAGAGATGCTTCTGTGGTAATAATGTTATGTACAACTTTTTTGCTATATTCAATAAAAATTGATTGAAATAAAAGAAAAATAGCCAACCCAAGGCCAAAACAATACATAGGTTAACTTAATGACTGATTACAAAATATAAAGTTACTAAGTAAATATATTAATAATAAGGAAAAAGAAAAAAGGGAAAAAAAAAAGGAATGTGTCACGTTTGGCACCCTGTATCCAGAACCCAAGTTAAGCTCCCTGGTCTCGGCTCTCACTTTTGCCTATAACAGCCGCCTTTCACCTCAGGAGGAGCCCTCGGCTAATCGAATGCTGCCAGGTCCAGCAAAGCTACAGGTTCTGGACGAGCAAAGGGGCACAATCGTCTCACCAGGATACTGGAAGGAGAACACCACCAGGAACAGACCGGGCCAACACAAGTAGGTTAGAATAGTCAGTGCGCCATAGGGGAACCAGACACTGAGGAGAAAGGACGCATGTGGCGGGCGTCCCCTCCAGAGACATGACGGGGGAACCCACCGCCCACTAGTCCACCAGGGTAAGTCCTTACAGAATGACTTACAGACCCAAGGCTGCGCAATGGGTGCCAACATGGCGCCGGCGTATGCCAACATCTTTATGGACCAATTCGAATAAACCTTTATATTTTCTCATGGAGAGTTTTCAGGCCACATACACTCATTTATGAGGTATGTGGACGATACGTTTTTTCTATGGACAAGCAGTTACGAAAATTTGATGGAGTTTGTTAACTACCTAAATAGTGTACATAACTGTGTCAAATTCACTGTTGAAGCACACGCGACGGAATTACATTTCCTTGATGTAAACATTATACGGCAGGGGAATAGATTTGTAACATCAGTTTTTACTAAACCAACTGATAAAAATAATTTGGTTCGTCCTTCCAGTCAACATCCACCAGGTGTATTTCGTGGTCTCCCCAAAAGCCAGTTACTGAGGGTAAGACGGATCACGTCTAATGACGAATTGTTTGAACAGGAGTCCTCTAAGATCATTAAGAAATTTGTTGATAAAGGCTATATTGTGGCAATAATAGAGAACGTTGCCACAATTTCTAGACAGGATACCTTACAAAAGAATAAAGCAACACGTTCAGCTAATACACGGATCCCATTTATTTCCACCTTCGATACGAATTCTGCTAAGTGTAAAAAAATCATCTTGAATTTATCCTAAATTCGGACAAATATTTAATCTTCCCCTCATATTTTCATATCGACGGGGAAAAAATATTGGGGATCTTATTAGAACACGCACCACTAGGAGAGGGGATTTGCATGTATCCACTAATATCAAAGGTACATTTCCCTGTAGGCAATGCGGTCATTGTAACGGGATTATGGCAGGTGATGCGGTAATGCAGCCATCATTGGGTACCAAACATCAGGTCAACTGCTTTTCCACATGTGACAGCCAGAATGTCATATACTGTATTAAATGCCCGTGTGGTAAGTCCTATGTAGGACAAACCACTAGACCGATAAAAATTCGTTTAAATGAACACAAATCTGTTATACGAAATTTTAAAGCAGATAGTAATAGTGATGTCGAAGAGAAGGGCAAGACAAAGAAAGAGACACTTCTAAACATTTTTTCTCCCATGGTCACCAAGTGTCACAAGTCAGATGGCAGATATTGGAAAAGGTCACCGCAAGGCATGGGCAGGATATTAAAAGGCGGCTTCTCCAAAGAGAATGTTTTTGGATTTGGCTTCTTCAAACTCGTGATCCGAAGGGACTTAATGAGGATTTTAATATGTCATGCTTTTTGTAATCAAACTTTGTTCAGTTTAGTCAGTTTTTAAATTTTAAATTATACACTTCTGTGGGTATTAGTTTTTCCAGTGGCGTATCTAGATATTACTGGGCCCCACAGCAAATTATTTTTCAGGCCCCCAAAATGTTTAGAGGTTGACTTGTTTCTCCAATATTTATTGAAATTTTATATGAATTAGGGCCTCATGGGTAGTGATGGGCGAATTCGCGGCGAATTTGCGTGATTCGCTGCCAGCGAATAAATTCGCGAAACGCCTGTGAAGATTCGCGGAAAAAAATCGCCGGCGTCAAAACGTGTTTTTCGAAAAAACGGACACCGGCGTAAAAAACGGGCACCGGCGTCAAAAACAGGCGCCGGCGTCAAAAACGAGACACCGGCGCTGTTTCGCAAATTTTTCGCCGTTTCGCGAATTTCACGTGAAATTCGCAAATTTTTCGGCGAAGCGAAACGGCGCAAATTCGCCCATCACTACTCATGGGGTCCCTATACCTCCTGTGCCCCCCTGCAGCCGCAGGGTCTGCTTCCTCTATAGTTACGCCCCTGAGTTTTTCTATTGTATGTACTTTTATGACACTTTACGTATTGTACACTATTTATTGGATCATTTTAACTATCTATGAGAAAGTTTTTTAGATGTGTTCTTAACTTACACTGATTGGATAATTAATGATGACACGCTAATTGAACAATGCACTGCTCTATTTATTTGCACTCTGTATGTAGATCACGTATGCTTGACAAAACGTTGCATCGCACTCCGCATTGAAATACATTTTTGAAGATTTCTCACAGTCCTGTGTGCCGTTGGAACTCCTTTGCTGTACTCTGTTGTGGGGCTGCCGAACCTCTGCCAGTGAGCACCAGGCATTTTGCGGATCTGTTGGGTGTGCGAGATCCTGCTTTGTTCCTAGCTTACAGAATGACTATCATACGTAGCAGGAGACATCAAAATTCAGACCTAGGGGTCTTATTTTGTAATCGGTAAATAAGTTAACCTATGTATTGTTTTGGCCTTGGGGGTGTGTCTATTGAATCCTAGGATTTGAATGTCTTCTTTGATTGACACATCGGGTAGCACCGCCTACTTGTTTCCCATTGGCTATTTTTCTTTTAAATATCCTGTATGTATTGTTCAATGTTTAGCCTATGACCAAGTGTCCCTGGCAGACACTAAATGCGTCAGGCCTTGGTTCTTAATTATGGAAAATAAAATATAAGCCTTTTAACCCTATTACAATCTGACTCTGGTTTCACTACTTCGTGGGTCCAGGCTGGTGCCAGCCTCTCTCTCAGTTCTCTGGTGTTTGCTCCCCTTGCTCAAGGTCTGGGGCGTGTGCACCCGGCAGGTCTGGACTGAGAATTAAAGTACACAGAGGCCCAATCAGCCCACACAGAGGCCCAAAAAGCCCCTACCAGCCCATTTAATACTGACTTTCTATGGCACCTTATAGCAGCCCCTCTGGCATTTGCCAGAACCCACAGATTGTCAGTCCGGGCCTGGCACCCGGGCCCATCGTATACAGCGATAAGATCAAACAACGCATCTAAACTTAGTATATACTGGTTACATAATTGTATGGTTTCAAATCAGGGTACTACATTGTATTGTATTACATTGCGAAAGATAACTACCAATAGAGAGGGACCCAGTGAGGGAATTTGTACAAGTCAGATATAATTATACTGACAGTAGAACAGTCAGGGAACAAGCCAGGGAGTGAGGGTTCTTCTAAAATTCTCATCAGGAAGGAATATATTATTGCCCTGAGAAAGGGATCAGGACTAGTGATGGGCGAATTAATTCGGCAGGCGCGAATTTGCGGCGAATTTGCATGTTTTGCCGCCAGCGAATAAATTTGCGAAACACCCTCGAAAATTCGCGGCAAAAAATCGCCGGCGTCAAAAAATGTTTTTCGAAAAAATGGGCGCCGGCGTCAAAAACAGGCGCCGGCGTCAAAAACGGACGCCGTTTCGCGAATTTTTCGCCGTTTCCTGAATTTTGCGCGAAATTCGCAAATTTTTCGGCGAAGTGAAACGGCGCAAATTCGCCCATCACTAATCAGGACAACATTCTCTTATGGTAAAAGAGTGAGAGAATTTTCCTCTTGAGCTTCTCATTGCTCCAGTGTTTAGTTCACAATATAAAGAGCTCCTTTATTTGTACAATTCAGTCTACAATTAATGTCCAAGTGATTCACACTCTGTTTGTCTATGCTGGGTTAATACAAAATGAGTTTGCTCTAGAATGCATAATCCCATATATTAGATTTAGGTTTCCCAACTGTAATTTATCTCAGTATTTTCTGAAAAAAAACTCCGGACAAATCTGCACAGGTTTTCCCCCCTTATTTATTAATACACTTTCCCGAAAATTTTGTTTGCGGGGAAAAAAACGAAATTGTGAAAAATAGGAATCGTACAAAATTTTTTTGAATTATCCACCCCAAAATTTCAGATTTTTACCCAAAAATCATGAAATCTTTGGATTATAGCACGAAACCCATTTCAGATCAAAAAATCTTCTCCCATTGACTTATGTGCAACCTCAGAAAGTCTGAGATGCCTGATTTTCAGATTCTGACTTTTTCCATCCTCGGAGTATAATAAATTCCAAAAAACTTTGTGTTTTGCAATTGATTTTCATTTTTTATTATTTGTGCTTTTTTGAGTTATTTGTCTTTTTATTCATCAGCTCTCCAGTTTGCAATTTCAGCAGCTAAGGTCCTAATTCCCCTAGCAACCATGCATTAATTTGTATAAGAGACTGGAATAAGGGAAGATTGTATCATACTTACCGTGATCTTCCTTTCCCTGGCCCTCTCCATGTCCATACTTGCTGGGATAGCCCCTCCCTCTCCCTCATGAAGAACCCAACCCCCTAACTTATAAATTAGGAGGACCTCCCCCACCTCGGTGTCTTAGTAAAAAGTTCTAAACTCTACCAAAACCAAGGGAGGGAACCTGACATGGAGAGGGCCAGGGAAAGGAAGATCACGGTAAGTATGATACAATCTTCCCTTTTCCCTGGCCCTCTCCATGTCCATACTTGCTGGGACTTAAAAAGCGTACTGTCCCTGGGTGGGTAAATAAGACTCCAAGCCATTATGCTGAAATTTTATTTGGCTGAGGTAGCCGATATCAAAATGCTTGAACCAAACTGTGCATATTCAGAAGATCTGACATCCAGCTTATAATGTGAGATAAAAGTGCTCGGAGAAGACCAGGATGCTGCTTTGCAAATCATTTCCAGTGAAATGCCTGCCTCTGCCGCCCAAGAGGTTGCCTGACCCCTGGTTGAATGTGCCTTGATTCCTTCTGGTTCTTTTAGATTTGCCGAAGAATAGGCTTTCTTGATTACCAAACAAATCCAAGTAGAAATTGTAGAGATGGCCGCAGCTTCCCCTTTTCTTGCTCCTCCAGGCACCACAAAGAGTCTATCTGACTTCCTGATTGCTGAAGTCGCTTCACAGTACATCTTCACATGTTCAGCTACGTCCAGTTCCTTCAATTCCATATCCAAATCTTGGTGAACAAATGTAGGGACTACAATCTCGTCTTTCAAATGAAAAGAAGAAACGACTTTCGGTTTAAATGAAGAACAAAACCTCAAGATTAATTTATCCGGAAAGATATCAGGACTATCTTCCCCATATTTCAATGCCTGTAGTTCCCCCACTCTTTTGGCTGAAGTGATTGCCACTAGAAACACCACTTTGAGAGTTAAATTCCATAAAGTCATAGGATGCTTGACTGAAAATGGATCTGAAGACAGCATAGCTAAAACCAACGGCAAATCCCAGTTCGGGCATCTTAACCGTCTTGCCGGAAGTATCCTTATGGCTGCCTTAAAAAATCTGACTAACAAGGGGTGATGGGCCCATGTTGTCCCTGAGATAGCCGAAATTGCTGAAACTTGCGTTCTTAGAGTACTAACGCTTAAGCCTCTATCCATACCTGCCTGCAGAAATTCCAAGATCTTTGAGGCTGATATCTGTTCTGTGGAACTCATATTAGAATGTGTTTTAAACAATTCCCATAATCTCGCGTACTTGTTGCTGGTTGAGGGCTTTCTAGACTGTAGTAGGGTATGAATGACCCTGTTAGATAGCCCATGCGCTTCTAGACCTTGCCTCTCAGCCTCCAAGCCGTAAGGGACAGTGCTCCTGGATCCGGATGGACAAATGGTCCTTGAATCAACAGGTTGCTTGACGTTGGAAGTTTCCAAGGTTCGTCTATTGACAGCTGGATTAGGTCTGTAAACCAGGGTCTTCGTGGCCATGCTGGAACTATACAAATCACATCCGCTTGATCCTCTCTTATTTTCTGAATCACTTTCGGTATCAGAGGAAGAGGAGGAAAGATGTAACCTAAATGGAATCTCCATGTCTGTGTCAATGCATCCACCGCTAATGCCTTGGATCCCAACTCCTCGAATAGAACTGAAGACACTTGGTGTTTATGGATGATGCCATCAAGTCTATGGAAGGTTGGCCCCACTTCTGCACTAGTGTCCTGAAAATTGTCTGATTCAGACTCCACTCGTGTCTGTCTGCGAAGTTCCTGCTGAGCAGATCTGCCACTATATTCATTTTCCCTGGAACGTACACTGCTGTCAGATCCTTCAAGACATTTTCTGCCCACTGTAGTATGGGATACACTTCTTCCAAGAGGTCCAGACTTCTTGTGCCTCCTTGCCTTCTTATGTAAGCTACGGCAGTGACATTGTCTGATCTTATCTTTAGTCTTGTGCCTCTTAATTGATCTTGAAAGAAAACACAGGCATGTTGAATTGCCCTTAGTTCCAAGACGTTTGATGGCACGTCTGATAATGGATAGGGCCAGCGATTCTGTGCTACCCTTGATCCTAGTTCTGCACCCCAGCCTAGACCTGAGGCATCCGTAGACATGACGACCCAAGCTTCTTGAAACAATTCTGTACCCGTGTTTTTTCTCACTTGTTCTTTCCACCTAAGAAGAGATGTTCTCATTTGAGGCAGCATTTTTATGTTCTGCGCTTGGGATTTCCCGTCCCACTGGCGCAGAAACCAACATTGAAGAGGCCTCATCCTCCAGTGGGCCCACTGGACTAATCCTATTGACGAGGACATCATTCCTAGGATTTTGAGCAATGTTTCTGCTGATGCTTCTGTAACTAACATTAGTCTTTCCACCATCATGATTAAAGATTTCTGCCTTTCCACTGAAAGAGACAGTCTCCCCGAGATTGAATCTATTATTGCCCCCAGGTACGTCATCCTTTGAGATGGAATGAGTTGACTTTTTGTATAGTTGATGAGCCAACCATGTGCTATTAAGGTCTCCAGACACAGATCCCTGTGAGAGATTGCCTGTTCCCTGGATGAAGCTAATAGGATTAGGTCGTCCAAATAGTGGAAGATTCGCACTTTCTTCCATCTGAGATGAGCCACTAGGGTAACTAACACCTTTGAGAACACTCTTGGTGCTGTAGCTAACCCGAAAGGTAGGCACCTGAATTGATAATGATAGTTTCTCACTGCAAACCGAAGGAATCTTTGGTCTGCTGCTGCTATCGGGATATGGTGATACGCATCCCTGATATCCATGGTACACATCCAGTCCTCTGGTGATATGGCTGACTTCACCGATCCGATGGATTCCATTTTGAAATGTTGAATTCTCAATGTTTTGTTGACTCTTCCTAAATCCAGAATAGGTCTCCATGACCCCGTGGATTTTCTTGTTATGAAAAACCGAGAATAAACTCCTGTTCTTCTCTGGTTTTGCGGAACTTGAACAATCACTTGCTGCTGTTCCAGTTTGGCAAGGCAGACTAGAAACGCCTCTCTCTTGGAGACCTCTGTGGGTAGAGTGGATAACAGGAATCCTGAAAAAGGGGGAATGGATGAGAATTCCAGATTGTAACCTTCTCTCACAATTCCTTGAACCCATCTGTCTTCGATGGATTTTTCCCAGGCAGCCTGAAAAAGATGAAGTCTCCCACCTACGGCAGGCCCCTGGGTCGCACCACCTTCATAATGGTTTGCGGGTATTCTCTCCTGTCTTACCCCTTGGCAGACGAAAGAAACCAGATTGTCCTGCCTTCCAACTGTCTTGCCTTGCAGTTTCCCTTCCCGACCGAAATGATCTCCGATCGTATGGTGTGAATCTACCTCTAGTTGAAGTTTTCCCTCTTAATGATTGTCTCCATGGCTGACGTCTCTTTTTCTGAGGCAACGACTGACTTTTGCCTCCTGATGCCTTTGATATGAGGTCTTCCAACTTTTTTCCAAAAAGAACCTGTCCTTGGAAAGGTAACGAACATAGAGTTGCTTTAGATGCTGCATCTGCTTCCCAAGCTCTAAGCCATAATGCCCGTCTTGGCCTTGGCCACTGAAATATTAGCAATTGCTGGTTTAAGGCTTTCCCCAGTTACCGAGAAGATTCTTTTTAAATCCGCATCCATTCTCTTGTCCATTGGGTCTTTCATTACCCCATGGTCTTCAATCGGCAATAACGTGTTTTTTGAGATATTCAAGACTGGTGCATCCACTCTAGGCATGGTACAAAAATCTTTCACTTCATCTTCTTTGAAAGGATATAGCTTATTACATCTTGGTTGCATGGTACTTCTTTTTGACGGAATATCCCATTCCGTTTTAATAAGATCCATAACTTCCTGATGCAAAGGAAATGTTTGTCCCTTTGGTTTGGAACAAGGTAAAAAAGATGCCGATGATGAGGCTTGATTATCATCTTCCAGGGCTAGTGAAGCCCTTACTGCTCTAATTAAGGGCTGTATTAAGGAAAAATCAAAGGAAGATTGAATATCTTCCTCCTCCTCAGAAGAAAAAGACATATCTTCCGCCATTCCTACACTTGTATCCTCCATTTCTGGATCAAATTCCACCTGGGGACCTCTTGAAGTAGAAGCTGTAGCACTGGAAACTTCTCTAGCTACTGCCTCCTTTATCCAAGCCAGAATTCCTGCGCTTGTGCCTGTCTCTATTCCCGATGCGGCTGTTAGGCATGCCTGACATAGCTTTTTGTCAGGTAATGGAGGTTCCATGCATCCTAAGCATTGCTTGGATCCTGCTTGTTGTGCCTCCTCTCTATCTTCTGCGATGTTCTTAGAACTCTCTCTTGACCTTGATGGTCGCATGTTGGCACTGTAACCAAAAATTATGGTAAGCCAAGAGACAGTGATCCCTTTTTTTTTTTTTTTTTTTTTTCTTACCTCAACCAGGGAAGGAAGACTTATCCGGGGTGGCAGTTGGGATGAATTGGAGCAAAGAATACCTGCAAAAGGAACGCAAAAAAAAATCACAAAACAGAACCTCTAGGATTCTGAGCAGGTCCCCTTTAAAACATCCCTCTACCTACCTAGCAGAGCACTCTACTGCCAGCGTGTGATGTGGACGCCATCAAACACGAGGCAAAAATGGAGAGCACCTAAATAGGTATTGCCCCTCCCCTCCTGACTCCTCACGCCCTTGCAGTACAGAGGGGCCTATACGGAGACTTTTGAACCAAGCCTGAGGCTATTCCGCCTTCCCCAACGCTAAGCGCCTCCAGGAAGCAGAGCGCATTCGGAAAGTAACGCTATGCGTGTCAAGACTCGTTTCCATACCGGATGACGTCATCGGTGCGCGACCTACATGCTGAATTACCTGTGCTCTGCCAGACGGTGCCTACGCGAATCCTGGACTGCTGCCACCCCTCCTGATACCTGCTGATGCGACTAGGCTGGGAGGAACAGCCCTTTTCCTTTCGGACGCCCTTGGTGAGGCAGGCCGATTCGGAACAGGTACAGGGAGACGCAGCCAGCCAACTCACTAGGGAGCCGCATACATGAGGTACGCTGCAGAGGGAAAAACTTTAGGCAAAAAAAAACCCTCGTCTCTGGGACGCTTTTCAGCCCCTGCTTCCTTCCCTGAAAAATAAAATTAAGCTCCTGAATACAGGAGTGAGGAAGAAGAAAGAACCCAAAAAAGACACCGAGGTGGGGGAGGTCCTCCTAATTTATAAGTTAGGGGGTTGGGTTCTTCATGAGGGAGAGGGAGGGGCTATCCCAGCAAGTATGGACATGGAGAGGGCCAGGGAAATGAATAGGAGAGGCCTGAATAGAAACATAGTAACATAGTAACATAGTAAGTAAAAAAATAGACACACGTCCATCAAGTTCAACCTTTTAGTTTTTTTTGTTTTTTTTTTAATCTGCCTAACTGCCAGTTGATCCAGAGGAAGGCAAAAAACCCATCTGAAGTCTCTCCAATTTGCCTCAGAGGGGGAAAAATTCCTTCCTGACTCCAAAATGGACCAGTCCCTGGATCAACTTGTACTATGAGCTCTCTCCCATATCCCTGTATTCCCTCACTTGCTAAACACCATCCAACCCCTTCTTATACCTATCTAATGTATCAGCCTGTACCCCTGATTCACTTCCCAGCTCTCCCTGTAACACCCCTTTCCCTCCTCTAATCTCATTGGCTCCCTCCTGTCTGCTGGGAGGAGCTACTGGTGAATAAAGCATCCGACCCTTCCTTGTACCTATCTAATGTATCAGCCTGTACCCCTGATTCACTTCTTAGCTCTCCCTGTAACACCCCTTTCCCTCCTCTAATCTCATTGGCTCCCTCCTATCTGCTGGGAGGAGCTACTGGTGAATAAAGCATCCGACCCTTCCTTGTACCTATCTAATGTATCAGCCTGTACCACTGATTCACTTCCCAGCTATCCCTGTAACACCCCTTTCCCTCCTCTAATCTCATTGGCTCCCTCCTGTCTGCTGGGAGGAGCTACTGGTGAATAAAGCATCCGACCCTTCCTTGTACCTATCTAATGTATCAGTCTGTACCCCTGATTCACTTCCCAGCTCTCCCCGTAACACCCCTTTCCCTCCTCTAATCTCATTGGCTCCCTCCTGTCTGTTGGGAGGAGCTACTGGTGAATAAAGCATCCGACCCTTCCTTGTACCTATCTAATGTATCAGCCTGTACCCCTAATTCACTTCCCAGCTCTCCCTGTAACACCCTTTTCCCTCCTCTAATCTCATTGGCTCCCTCCTGTCTGCTGGGAGGAGCTACTGGTGAATAAAGCATCCGACCCTTCCTTGTACCTATCTAATGTATCAGCCTGTACCACTGATTCAGGGAGACAATTCCACATCTTCACAGCTCTCACTGTAACAAACTCCTTCCCAATATTTAGGCGGAACCTCTTTTCTTCTAATCGGAATGGGTGACCTTGTGTCAGCTGGAAAGACCTACTGGTAAATAAATCATTAGAGAGATTATTATATGATCCCCTTATATATTTATACATAGTCATCATATCACCCCTTAAGCGCCTCTTCTCCAGAGTGAACATCCCCAATTTGGCCAGTCTTTCAATACAATACAATAATGTCCTGTTTGAAAGATGAGAAATAAAAAGTAGCAATAACAAGTACGAATTTATCTCAACATTTCCAGCCACAAACTCCGAAGTAATCCACATGTGTTTTTTTTGGCGTAGTTATTGTTAGATTTTCATGAATATTTGCATTGTGGGTAAAAATCTGATTTTCACAATTTTTTTCAGATTTTTCACCAGAAAACCCAGATTTCTTTTTGCCTGAAAACTCTAAAAACTTCGGGGTATTGCTTGAAACCCATCGCACACAAAAAAAACTTCTCCCATTTTATATGCATCCTTGACAGGTCTAGATTAGGGATGTAGCGAACCGCCGATAATGTGTTCGCGAACGCCGTTCGCGAACACCGGCAAAAAATGCGAACTGTTCGCGAACAGTTCGCGAACTTCGAACATCCGAAAATCGTTCGATTCGAACGATCAAAGGATTTTAATTGTTCGATCGAACGATTTTCGTTCGAATCGAACGAAAATCGTTCGATTTTAGCGACCGAATGGTCGAATGGTCGAACGATTTTGACGCGAACGCCTATTGGCGAACGTCGCGCGACGTTCGCGAACTTGCGGCGGACGCGAACAGCCGATGTTCGCGCGAACAAGTTCGCCGCAGAACAGTCCGCGACATCCCTAGTCTAGATGTCGGATTTTCTAATGTGGACTTTTTCCATCCTCGGGGTATAATAAATTCGGGAAAATTCGCAATTTTTTAAAAGCCCAATATTATACTAAAAAATCACCCCATGTAAAAGCTGGAAAGAGAAGAGGTAGGCAAATAATTTTAAATCTATATAGAAAAAATAATGAAGACCAATTAAAAAATTGCTGAGAAATTTCCATTCTATGACATTCTAAAAGTGAACGGCCCCTTTAAGAGTTTTTTCCATTTATTGAGGTATAACTCAGATACAGCTGTTCATAATGTCTGTAGCTGTTAGATGATCTTATCAACATCAACATCTGATATGAACATATAGGAGGTGAGAGTCAGAGAACAAACGAGGGGCCAATTACAAAATGAACAGAGTTATTATATAGAGGTACCGGATTATCTCATAAAATAGGAAACAGGGTCAATGAAGGTCTTATTGTCTGGAATGTTTCCACTTTCAATTACTTGCCAGAGGTTTTGCCTCACAATTCTCTTATTTCTTCCAATGTTTAAGTCCAGTGGGAAGTTAAAATACATTTGATTAATGGATATATTTTTATATTTTATTCTTTACCCCCCTGTGCAGGAATAATATGAAATATGTTGAAACACAGTGAGACTGAGTACAAATTGCTTCATGTATGGACAAGGAATTTCACAAACACATTCCTGATAAGCCTGAAATCCTCTGGAAAATGGTAAAGATTGTGAGTCCCTCTGTGTCATTCCCACCACCCCCCAAGGCCACTCATATTCATACTTTTTACTTCTATTTAAATACATAGAGGTGAGAGGTGAAGGGCTGATCTGTAGGTTTGGGTATAAATACCAGAAGTTTCTCCTGCAGAACATCTACTTGGACACATCTCCACCATGAAACTTCTTCTGATCTTTGTGCTCCTGGGAGCAGTGGGTGAGTTCCTTTGCCAAATGTCTCTTACTTAATCTTTATATTATTTGTTACAAGAGTTTATTGTTGTATGTTAGAGGAAAAGCCCTTACATTTATCTATTCATTTTACCCATTTGTCTATATTACTGTGAAGATCAACATTTACACAATAAGAATTCATGTACCTTCTCTTCCCAGCTGCCTTTGATGATGACAAGATCATTGGAGGTTCTACCTGTGCCAGGAACTCTGTCCCCTACATTGTCTCCCTGAACTCTGGGTACCATTTCTGTGGGGGGTCCCTGATCTCTAACCAGTGGGTTGTGTCTGCTGCTCACTGCTGGAAATCGTAAGTATAGAGTCCTACATAACATGACCAGAACCATCGGGTTCCACAGGAAGTAAATCTTTATAAACATTTAATGACGCACCAAAGTTAATGATACAATAGACAATTATATCAAGTAATTAAAAAGTTGAATCCTTTCTGGGACAACTGAATATAATAACCAACAACATTATACTAATTATTTCTTTTCCATGTTAATGTCCATACTTATTCTCCAAATAGAATATACTTTCCTGTGTATGCTAAATGACTCCATACATTTTCTTCTTCATTGACATTACATTTCTGTATATTTACTTTCCCTTAAAGGAGCGTCCAGGTCAGGCTTGGGGAACACAACATCGCCCTAAGTGAAGGAACAGAACAATTCATCAACTCTGCCAAGGTCATCAGACACCCCAACTACAACTCCAGGACCCTTGACAATGACATCATGTTGATCAAACTTGCCTCTCCTGCCTCCCTTAACTCCAATGTGAATGCTGTGGCTCTGCCTTCTAGTTGTGCCAACACCGGTACCAGCTGCCTGATCTCTGGCTGGGGAAACACTCTGACCAGTGGCTGTAAGTTATCAGAATAATTACTGTTAATTCACAAATATCCAATTCTGAAAACTTTAGAGACCTGGGGAATAATTATAAATATATTGCAGCAAGATTCTACCCCTAGACACTCAGTTCCAGCCAAACTCAAACTCTTCCCTGTCTTATACAAAAAATGTTCTTGAATCCTCAATGGGTTAATATTTATTTTTAAATGGAGGGTGGAGAAAAAAAATCTCACATTTTGTACTTATTGATTAACCATGCATGTTTAGTATTAATTTGAATTTGAGGAGGAACAAGATTCAGAAATGCTCCAATTACAGATAATGAAAAGATGCTGTGACATTTGGGAAGGAGCAGTTTGCCTGTAAATGATTCTATGGGTTTCCCTTGAACACCTAAGACTCAGTGTTGTCCCTTCTGCAGAAGATCCATTTCATTGTTACTAACACAGTAGCTCATGTTCATGTCCAATCACTGATTAGTAGCTGCACCTTGTAACCAGATAGAACCATGGGGGGAATGAATTGCAACTTAATCACATAAAACAACAAATGAGTCTCCCACAGAGACTTTATCTCCACCAACTGTGACAAAATCACTTCTAATTATTCCCTGGTCATTACTGATTCACTAGTGTTGTTGCTGTGTCGTTGTCTACTGTGCAGCTCGGTATGGGTAAAAAATATGGTGAGTCTCACATAAGTGTTGCCAATATCTTGTCATTTAATATCCAAACTTTTTATTTTTTAGCCAATTACCCCGACCTCCTGCAGTGCTTGAGTGCCCCCATCCTGACTACCGCCCAGTGTTCCGGTGCCTACCCCGGTCAGATCACCAACAACATGTTCTGTGCCGGATTCTTGGAGGGTGGCAAGGACTCCTGCCAGGTAACTCACACAATCCTTCTGATGTTGCATCACTGAATTCTTCTAGGTGGTAAATACTGAACTTTGTTTTCATGGTTACCCCTAATAATTATCTGTCTGCCTGAGGATTGATATTCCATAAGAAGTAATGCATCTCAATGTGAGATATGTCTAATAACAATCTCTCTTTTCTGTAGGGTGACTCTGGTGGCCCCGTGGTGTGTAATGGAGAGCTGCAGGGAGTTGTGTCCTGGGGAATCGGTTGTGCCCAGAGGAACTATCCTGGTGTCTACACCAAGGTCTGCAACTACAACTCCTGGATCCAGAGCACCATTGCTGCCAACTAATCCTGTAACTTATTGGAAAGTCTCAGCATTTTTTCTGATTCTATGGCATAAATAGGATTTTCAAATAAATATTTTATTAAATAAGTGGTCTGTCAGATTGTTTACATTTGGGTCTTTACTGATAATCAGGGGCATCACTCAGAGCCTCTAGGAATGTCCATTAATACCTACATAAAATGGGACAAGTCTTGTTTGTAGCTGTACCTCTGTTGGGTTTGGAGCTGTAGCCAGAAACACAAAGAAGCCACCAGGAACCATACATTGTCCCACCAACAACTTGATCTATCCAGTTAGTGTCATTGTTGCAGGAAAATTTGCACAGATGATCTTGTTGTCTCGGGACAGTTACAGATTTTGCATCTATGCATTTTGTGGGAAGTTTACTTCTGATCCATATTTTTCAAACTATAGCCAACAGGGATGGGTGAATTTGACCCGTTTCACTTCGCCAAAACTTCACCACCAGCAAAAATTTGCCAAAATGCACTAAAGTCTATGGGCGTCATTTCCGCAGCTAAACTCGGTGAAAAAATTCGCTCATCCCAAATAGCCACAAATGAACTGCTGGTTTTAAACAGATGACCAGTAATGCTACCTAGTAATTGATTGCTATGGGTTACAACCATCTACAGCATACAGAAGGCTACTAACTGTCGGCAGTCAGGCAAATCTGAGAACCCTTGCTAGCATTGGAGGGAGAGACTGGAAAACCTGGAACTTAATGATAAAGTGTCCTTCACATCATGGCCCTTCAATGTAACTCTAAGTGCGATACTAAAAGGTGCAGTTCACTTCTCTACACAAAGTCCCTTCTACGAGTTATTAATATCCCAGGGAGTTCAGCTTCCTGAAGTGATTCCCCTTGGTGAACAGTTTAACACAAGAGAGGCTACACACACTTGCGTGTTTGCCATTATCCTGACAGTTGACACACTGGAGTTCACAAACAGGGATGACAGTGGTGACAGTCTCATTTTGAGTGTCTTGCAGATGGTCAGGTAAAAGGCTGGTCACTCTGTGTAATTGGAGCTTCAGGTCTCTTCTGCCTTGAGGAGCAAGTCAGGCAACTTTCCTGGTCAACTGAATAGTTTTTCTTTCACTTTGTGGCAGGGAGTGACCATAACCTCCAGTTTGGGCACAATTAGCAGGCTCCTCCTGATTCTCCTTCCTTTCAATATGTTCCCTGGGGCTCCAAGCTTTCTTCAGGCACTTGTACTCATCCCATTCAGCTGCTTCAATGACATTGTGACATCTTGGGCTGGAGCTAACAATATAAAGTGGAGAACTCTTGAGGGCCCTATGGAATGGGGTAAGGGCCTTCTGCACCTCCACAGTTGTTAAAAAGTTTTAAAGAGGAGACTGTGTCTTAGTAGGCAGATGATCCTTCCAGGACAAATAATAATAAAGGAAAATATATCTGTGTTTTCTAAATTCCCTGAAATTATATATCATCTACTGATTAAGACTGTGCCTTTAGGTGATTGCATAAGCAGAAAATGAAATGACTGAACGATGGACAAAATAATTTGATAGCTTTTTGTTTTCCTGAAACTATTCTTTCTTGAAGTCTCTACATGGTATGCAAACTGTGAGGCTTAATCAATGAAAGCAAGACATAATATCAATACATGACTTACAATATATATAGATCTAACACTCATCTTGGACAATGAAAGTAATTATAGAAGCAATGCAATAAATTGTTCTCCAAACCAATGAATATTGAGGTCCCCAGGCTGAAGAGCCACAAGTAATAGAAGAAGATGGGAACCACCAAGTTTTGTGCTACTGTCCATTCTTCAGCCAGGGATGAGGAAGCTTAGAGGAGAAGGATGAAAAGTTTTGCAGCATGAAATTCAGTAAACTGATCAACTACTGCATAAAGCATTGACCATGATAATAAGATAAAGTGTTATTACCTCATCCTCTTGATGTGATTGTTTATACTTTGTATTTAGTTTTCACCACCAGATGTCCTGATGAGTTATTACAAATGAAATTGTCACTGATGCCTTTTTTTTGCTATTGGCAATGTCATTATATGAGTAATGTTATCAGTAATTACATCCTAACAAGCTTGTAAACTTGTAGATCAAGAGTTTAAAAGAAAATATTATCTGGTGCACGTCTTGTTTAATGGACAGTTTAAAGTTTCTTTCATTAGGAAAAAAAATTTTGGGGATGCAAAGCCAAAACAATCAAATCAATAATAAATTACATTTTATCACAATTTTGCAAATTCAATAAAAGAAAAAGTGACTGCCATCACCAAGGGGGTTATTTAGTAAAATCCACTTTTATCTCATTATTAAAATTAAGAAACCTCAACCAAATACCCATACTCGATGTTACCTTTTTTTTTTTTTTTTTAAAAGCTTGATTTAATTGGTTGGAGTAAAAACCTGATAAAATTGAGCAAAAACCAAAATCCAAAATCTTACATTTTTTCGGGGTTTTTTCCTTGAATCGCTTGATTTTTTTTCAGGCTTTTTCCTGTAAAACCCGAATTTTTCCAAAAAGCCCGAAATGGACAGACTAATTCCAGCGCAGGCCATAGATACTTTCAAATAGGATAGGGACCTCTGCCATTGACTTATACACAACCTCAGGTCTGAGATGGCAATTTTTGGATTTGGGCTTTTAGCAGCAACTAACTTTAATACATCTCGTAAAATGCTGAGTTTTAAAAAAAACCTTAAAAATTTGTGTTTTGCCACAAAAAGCCTGACCAGATAAATTCGGAGTTTAGTAAATAACCCCTCCAAGTTTAGACTATTTAGAAAAATGAAAACAAAATAACAGGCTTATAAGAGGATCCATGTAAAAATTCCAAACAAACCGAACTAACTCTACAATTGACTTTCTAGGATATGGGTGTACGTCAAATAACCTGTTCACCAAGGTTCCAATTTGAACACGTTTCTCTCCACAGACAGACAGCACTCCAAATTCTTGATTAAAATTTGCCTTTATCTATTTCATCTTGGGGCAGCATAAGCATGCAACGTTTCGAGTGGCACTCCAATGTTTCGAGTGGCTTGATAAAGAGTGGAGTGCCACTCGAAATGTTGCATGCTTATGTTGCCCCAAGATGAAATAGATAAAGGCGAATTTTAATCAAGAATTTGGAGTGCTGTCTGTGGAGAGAAACGTTATAAGAGGATCCATCCTGATCTGGAAGGCCAAAAAATATTGATACTTCAGGACCATTCAGTTTTATTTCTATGAAAAGAAAGATGTTTACCAGGTCACACCAAATTATGCACTAGCTGATTGTAAACCTTTCTCTAAATTTCCCAGCTAATCCAAGAATATTCTTACATGCAGAAACCTGTTCCTCTGAGGATCCTGAAGTATCTCATGATTTTATGAGTCAACTTAAAATGCCTAAAACATTTTCAGTGCTCAGAGAAATTTCATAATGAAGCCAAAGATCACTCTCCGGGGCAAATTCACTAAAGTGCGAAGTGCTAACGCTAGCGCAAATTTGCCAGCGTGACGTCATTTTGTTACTTCGCCGATCTACTAATGGGTGCTGGCATAAATTCGCTAGCAAAGTGGACCTACTCTAGCGCTACTTCACACCCTTACGCCAGGCGAAGTTGGGCTATGGCGAAGGGACGTAATTACGCTAATTCACTAACTTGCGCATTGTACTGAACGTTACTCTTTTGCGCCAGACTTATAAGCCAACTCATAGCAAGTCTGAAGTATTTCCTTATATACAAATGTTCCGTTAGAAACAATAACTGAGAATGGAAAAAATATTTTAATGTTATTACATAAACTGTTTAGAAATCAACTTCTAGAAGTAAAAAGTAATCCAATTTACAGAGAAACTTTTTCAGTTTGGAGATTATTACATAAGCTATATAAGTCAAACTATAAATTGACTGCTTATTTGCCTTTAACAAAAAACAAAAATATTCCTTGTTCTATCTTCTCTCCAATGTTAACTTCCTGGAAAAAGAAGGGTATTCGTCTGTTGATAGACATTATTTCACTTTCAACAGGGAAACTTCTTGGTTGGGATGAATTTAGTCTTAAATTCAATATTCAGGAGAGGAGAAATTGTTCTATCTTCAACTTGCTCGTTGGTTTAATAAACTTGACACAAAGGAAACTTTACTTTCTTATAATTCCTCTTTATCTTCCTTTTTCAACAAATGAATCTATTCCAATTTGGATATTAACATCAGATCCATTCAATCAAATTTATGGAACAACATGGATTTTAAGCCCCATCCGATGGAATCAATGGCAAAAAAGTGGTCCATCTATTTACAAAAAGAAGTTAAAGATGATAATTTCACAAATTCTATCAATAGTTTGAAGTGTGGAGAGGACAAAACTAGAGATTAATTCATTTAACATACAAAGGTTTTAATTTTAAATCTAAAAAATACAAAATTCCTCAGCAACTTTCCAAAATGCAAATGTCCCTCTCCAAATTCATTCCATCTACTTTGGGAATGTAAAGAAATTACACATTTCTGGACAGATATTAAAAATGACCTAAGTAATGTCTTACCTTCAGAGATTTCTCTATCTCCACAAGATTCCCTTTTGGGGTTGACAAGTTCTATCGATTTATTATTATAAGTACGAAAAGCTAAAGATTTTAGTGCTGCCCACATCTCTAAATTTATAAAATTGTTTTTTGCTGGAGCTCGGAGAGTTATTTTTAAAAAGTGGATAGAAAAATCTTTACCTTCCTTAAATGAGGTTTTAATTGAGTTAAAATCTCTTTACACTAATGAGGCAATTAGTTATAGAGTTGAAAGTATACATAATCGCTTTAAGTTCTTATCTACATGGAAAATTTTCTTTTAAACATTGGACTCTGAAGAAAGAGTTAAATTCAGCAATATTCTTAAATGTTCTATAGATTCATAATAATTTATTATATTCTAGCCTATTGGTTTTGTGATACCTGCAAATAGTTTTTGAATGCTGAATCTCAATGTTATTGATTCATGATTTTCTGTATTATTATTATGATTTTTGTCATGATTTCATTTGCTTATTTTATATTTAGTTCTCATATTACTAATTGCTTGTTTTCTATAATGAAAATACTTGAAGTATTTTCTGATTTCTTTATACCAATCCATCTTGGATATACTTTAATCCAACAAAACTCTACATTATACTTCCCTTCATGAAACAGGGTTGAGAGCCAATTCAATTCTGTGATTCCAATAATTTATTAAGTAATGTAGATGACACAAAAACTGGGCAATTGTAATACTCAGACATCACTCCAATTTCAGTAGTCAGATTATTTGATTCAATACAAAATTCCTTGGAAATTTAACATATACATATCATTCAGACTGGACTTCATTTGGATGATCCATGAAAGACGTATTGTTCAGAGATAAATCTTCTTATTCTATGAATTCTTCATTGGGACACGTTGGGGGGTGGCAACAATAAGAGGAGAAATAATGAGTTCATGATAAAAGAATCTCTAGAAGTGCAGTGCATTTAAGTTTTCAATCAATCCAGTTTATGGGTAATGATACCAATAGGCTCAGGGGGTCTGGGCATTGACGCTCATGTAGGCACTTGCATTTTGGAAGGAGAATGAGGTGTTTCCAGTGAGGTGTTCAAAAGCAGGAAAAACTTACCACAATTGCCTACAGGGATGGTGGAGAGGAGGAGGAGGAGTGGTGGGAAGAAGGGGTGGAGTAATGGATGAGGAAGGAGGGGTGTGGATTGATTGGGAGTGTGGATTTGAGGGTGTCAGTGTGGGCATTCAGTACATATACTAATCCATTTCCCACTCTTCAAGGCTATGTGATTCTGCTTTATATTCCAAAGACTGTGTTATAGTTTTTGGTTTTGGCCCTAGATTTTCTGCTGCAATTATATTTATTTCAGTGCTTTGTCCTATCTCCATAGATATGGTACTGATATGGGGGCTTCCTTTGCCCATCACATGATAGCAAGTGAAGCGGGATGAACCCCCACACTTTTACAGTGTCGAGAGATGTAACATTTTTGTCAGAAATTTAAACGTTCACCCCACTTCACTTGCCATGGTAATTCTGTTGCAGATACGTGGGACCTCTCTAACCTGCACCTGACAGAGAGAGTCTGGGGTAAAGAGTTATATTGCTCTCCAATGCTTCCCTTGCCCCTCATATGCAAAGCTATATATGGATTAGTGGGAGCGAGTGGACTGACATCTCTGGAGATAGTAATCTTTATTGCGACCATATGTCACTATATTGATGAGCTCATTTCCATCTGGTCTGGCTCCCCAAAACCTCTAGGTCCTTCACTTGTAAATAGCCCCGTGATTTCTCTACAGACTTGCAGAATAATATATTCAAAGGGGAAACTTCCCTGTATTCCAGTGATCCTAAAATAAGGAAAAGATGTTTCTTCATCAAAGTCCTATGTCAATCAATATGGATATAAATATTATACTTCCTAGCACCTCATTAGTTACAAAAGAACAAAAAGTGTTTTTCTAGGGAAGAACAAAAAGCACTGGCAGTTTTCATGTGGGAAACGTGTGGATGTCGCAGCCGATGCAGAAAAAGCTTTGTGTAGTTCTTGTTGGTTTTATTTACAGAATTCTGATAAGTAATTTGGTATCAGTGGAAATTTTCTTCCCTTGATAAAATCCATTTCTCTAAACCTCAAACGCCTGTAATAACATCTTGGTAAATACCTTCCCCTGAGTCCAGTTAACTCATATGAATATTGTTAGAACCAGTCAGGATCAATTTAATTAACCAGTCAGGATCAATTTAAATTTAATTCAAGTGTCTAAGATTCTTCCTGCATCCCCCACTGGGATCCACATATTTATCTGAGAGAATCACATTTACATTAAGAGGCAACAAGTACATAACAAATAGTCCCTGTGTTGTACATTTATAAACATGAATCACTAGGAAAGCATTTGCCAGTTTATCCATTAATCAGATCTTTTATTTTCTAAAGAATCTATAGAATAAAAAGAAATTGCTGATTGGCCAGGGACAGACGAGATATGACTAATACACTTTACTAAATGACCTGGTCTTCCTTTGGACTGGAGGTACTGAGAAATTACACCGTTTTTGGGATATATTAAACATCCAATTGGCTTTCAACAGACAAATTTTTGTAATTTATTTTATATTTCTTTCCTATTTCTTCTGATGGCAGAATTAGAAGGGGTTTATATAGGAAAGCCACTGCAACTAACTGTATATTATATTGTGAAAGCCAACTACCAATAGAGAGGGACCTAGTGGGTGAATTTATACGTCAGATATAATTATATTGATAGTAGAACATTCAGAGAAAGAGCCAGGGAGTGAAAGTTCTCCTAAATGTAAATCAGGAACTGGATCAATTCATCAGATTTATAGGATCCTTTTGGGAATCAGTGGAGAAATGTCAATATTATATTGAGGAGATGCTGGCAGATTTGTTACATGCAGATCCTGTTTTAGCCTCAGTCATTGGACCTCATCCAAAATGCTGTTGATGCCCATCACCCAATCTGAGTCTTTTATTTGTACAACCAAAGGGCTGATTTATATGCTTGTAATAAACTTTATGTATGAAAAATAAGTCAAGCATTGAAGCTGGGAATATGGGAATATCACCAGCACTGATAATGCTCTAGAACTCTTGAATCCTGGGTAATGAGGGGGGAGGGTCAGAACAACATTCTCTTATGGTAAAAGAGTGAGATTAAAAGAATGAGAGTTTCTAATTGCTTGAATGTCTAGTTCACAATACTTTCATATACTGAGCTCCTTTATTTGTGGAATACAGTCTACAATTAATGTCCAAGTGATTCACACTCTGTCTATGCTGGGTTAATACAAAATGAGTTTGCTCTAGAATGCATAATCCCCTATATTAGATTTAGGTTTCCCAACTGGAAATTATGTTACTATTCTTCTCAATATTTTCGGAAGAAAACGCCGGACAATTCTGCACAGGTTTTTTTGCCTTATTTATTAATACACTATCCCGAAAATTTTGTTTGAGAGAAAAAAAAAAACAAAATCGTGAAAAATACGAATCATACCTATTTTTATGATTTTCCACGCGATCATATTTTTTCAGATTTTTGCCCAAAAATCCTAAAATCTTCAGATATTTGCACTAAACCCAGTGCAGATCAATTGACTTATATGCAACCTCAGCAGGTGCCAAATTTTCAGATTCTGACTTTTTCCATCCTCGGAGTATAATAAATTCCGAAAAATTTGTATTTTGCAGTTGGTTTTCATTTCTTATTTTTTTGTGTTTTTTTGAGTTATTTCGCTTTTTATTCATCAGCTCTCCAGTTTGCAATTTCAGCAGCTAAGGTCCTAATTCCCCTAGCAACCATGCATTAATTTGTATAAGAGACTGGAATATGAATAGGAGGGGAAACAGCTGTTCATAATGTCTGTAGCTGTTAGATGATCTTATCAATATCAACATCTGATATGAACATATAGGAGGTGAGAGTCAAAGAAGAAATAGGGGGCCAATTACAAAATGAACAGAGTTATTATAAAGAGGTACCAGATTATCTAATTAAATAGGAAACAGGGTCAATGAAGGTCATATTGTCTGGAATGTTTCCACTTTCAAATTACTTGCCAGAGGTTTTGCTTCACAATTCTCTTATTTTATCCAATGTTCAAGTCCAGTGGGAAGTTAAAATTAAATAGATTTGATTAATGGATATATTTTTATATTTTATTCTCTACCCCCCTGTGCAGAAATAATAGTGAAATATGTTGAAACACAGTGAGACTGAGTACAAATTGCTTCATGTATGGACAAGGAATTTTGCAAACACATTCCTGATAAGCCTGAAATCCTCTGGAAAATGGTAAAGATTGTGAGTCCCTCTGTGTCATTCCCACCACCCCCCAAGGCCACTCATATTCATACTTTTTACTTCTATTTAAATACATAGAGGTGAGAGGTGAAGGGCTGATCTATAGGTTTGGGTATAAATACCAGAAGTTTCTCCTGCAGAACATCTACTTGGACACATCTCCACCATGAAACTTCTTCTGATCTTTGTGCTCCTGGGAGCAGTGGGTGAGTTCCTTTGCCAAATGTCTCTTACTTAATCTTTATATTATTTGTTACAAGAGTTTATTGTTGTATGTTAGAGGAAAATCCCTTATATTTATCTATTCATTTTACCCATTTGTCTATATTACTGTGAAGATAAACATTTACACAATAAGAATTCATGTACCTTCTCTTCCCAGCTGCCTTTGATGATGACAAGATCATTGGAGGTTCTACCTGTGCCAGGAACTCTGTCCCCTACATTGTCTCCCTGAACTCGGGGTACCATTTCTGTGGGGGGTCTCTGATCTCTAACCAGTGGGTTGTGTCTGCTGCTCACTGCTGGAAATCGTAAGTACAGAGTCCTACATAACATGACCAGAACCATCGGGTTCCACAGGAAGTACATTTTTATAAACATTTAATGACGCACCAAAGTTGATGATACAATAGTCAATTATATCAAGTGATTAAAAAGTTGAATCCTTTCTGAGACAACTGAATATAATAACCAACAACATTATACTAATTATTTCTCTGCCATGTTAATTTCCAAACTTATTCTCCAAATAGAATATCCTTTCCTGTGTTTGTTAAATGACTCCGTCCATTTTCTTCTTCATTAACATTACATTTCTGTGTATTTTCTTTCCCTTACAGGAGCGTCCAGATCAGGCTTGGGGAACACAACATCGCCCTAAGTGAAGGAACAGAACAATTCATCAACTCTGCCAAGGTCATCAGACACCCCAACTACAACTCCAGGACCATCGACAATGACATCATGTTGATCAAACTTGCCTCTCCTGCCTCCCTTAACTCCAATGTGAATGCTGTGGCTCTGCCTTCTAGTTGTGCCGCCGCTGGTTCCAGCTGCCTGATCTCTGGCTGGGGGAACATTTCCACTACTACCTGTAAGTTATCAGAATAAATACTGTTGGTTCCATAATGAACACATTTCCATTTCTGAAAACTTTAGAGACCTGGGGAATAATTATAAATATATTGCAGCAAGATTCTACCCCTAGACACTCAGTTCCAGCCAAACTCAGCCACTTCCCTGTCTTATACAAAAAAATGTTCTTGAATCCTCAATGGGTTAATGTTTATGTTTAAATGGAGGGTGAAGAAAAAAAAATCTCACATTTTATACTTATTGATTAACCATGCGTGTTTAGTATTAATTTGAATTTGAGGAGGAACAAGATTTAGAAATGCTCCAATTACAGATAATGAAAAGATGCTGTGACATTTGGGAAGGAGCAGTTTGCCTGTAAATGATTCTATGGGTTTCCTTGAACACCTAAGACTCAGTGTTGTCCCTTCTGCAGAAGATCCATTTCATTGTTACTAACACAGTAGCTCATGTTCATGTCCAATCACTGATTAGTAGCTGCACCTTGTAACCAGATAGAACCATGGGGGGAATAACTTGCAACTTACTCACATAAAACAACAAATGAGTCTCCCACAGAGACTTTATCTCCACCAACTGTGGATTACAAGGAAGAATTAAGGCGCCGTTGACAAAATCACTTCTAATTATTCCCTGGTCATTACAGATTCTGGTGCCTTATTGCTGATTCACTAGCGTTACTGTAGTTGCTGTGTCGTTGTCTACTGTGCAGCTCCGTATGGAAAAAAAATATGGTGAGTCTCACATAACTGTTGCCAATATCTTGTCATTTAATATCCAAACTTTTTATTTTTTAGCCAATTATCCAGACCTCCTGCAGTGCTTGAGTGCCCCCATCCTGACTACCGCCCAGTGTTCCGGTGCCTACCCCGGTCAGATCACCAACAACATGTTCTGTGCTGGATTCTTGGAGGGTGGCAAGGACTCCTGCCAGGTAACTCACACAATCCTTCTGATGTTGCATCACTGAATTCTTCTAGGTGGTAAATACTGAACTTTGTTTTCATGGTTACCCCTAATAATTATCTGTCTGCCTGAGGGTTCATCTTCCATAAGAAGCAATGCATTGAAATGTGAGATATGTCTAATAACAATCTCTCTTTTCTGTAGGGTGACTCTGGTGGCCCCGTGGTGTGTAATGGAGAGCTGCAGGGTGTTGTGTCCTGGGGAATCGGTTGTGCCCAGAGGAACTATCCTGGTGTCTACACCAAGGTCTGCAACTACAACTCCTGGATCCAGAGCACCATTGCTGCCAACTAATCCTTTAACTTATTGGAAAGTCTTAGGTTTTGGTTCTGATTCTATGGCACAAATAGGATTTTCAAATAAATATTTTATTGAATAAGTGGTCTGTCAGATTGTTTACCTTTGGGTCTTTGATGATAATCAGGGGTATCACTCAGAGCCTCTAGGAATGTCCATTAATACCTACATAAAATGGGAAAAGTCTTGTTTGTAGCTGTACCTCAGTTGGGTTTGGAGCTGTAGCCAGAAACACAAAGAAGCCACCAGGAACCAGACATTGTCCCACCAACAACTTGATCTATCCAGTAAGTGTCATTGTTGCAGGTGAATTTGCACAGATGATCTTGTTGTCTCGGGACAGTTACAGATTTTGCTTCTATGCATTTTGTGGGTAGTTTACTCACGTTTATTAAAATAAACCCACCAATGAACTGCTGGTTTTAAACAGATGACCAGTAATGCTACCTAATAATTGCTTGATATGGGCTACAACCATAGCCCATAGCAAGCAAAATCTGAGAACCTTTGCTAGTATTGGAGGGAAAGAAGAATAGTTTCTCTTTCACTTTGTGGCTGGGAGTGACTAGACCCTCCAGTTTGGCAACAATTACCAGTCTCCTCCTGATTCTCCTTCCAATCTATATGTTCCCTGGGGCTCCAAGCTTTCTACAGGCACTTGTACTCATCCCATTCAGCTGCTTCAATGACATTGTGACATCTTGGGGGGGCTGTGGCTAACAATATAAAGAAGAGAATTCTTGAGGGCATCATGGAATGCTCTACAGTTGTTGAAAGAGTTGAAAAGAGTTGAAAGAGGAGACTGTTTTTTTAGTAGGCAGATGATCCTTCCAAGACAAATAATAATTAAAGAAAATATATCAGTGTTTTCTAAATTCCCTGAAATGATATATGATCTACAGATTATGACTGTGCCTTTAGGTGATTTCATAAGCTAAATGAAATGACTGAGCTATGGACAAAATAATTTAATAACGTTTTATTAAAGTCTTTCTTTCTGAAAGTCTCTACATGGTATGCACACTGTGAGGCTTAAACAATGAAAGCAAGACATAATATATATACATGACTTACCATATATAGATCTAACACTCAGCTTGGACAATGAAAGTAATTTTAGAAGCAATGCAATAAATTGTTCTCCAAACCAATGAATATTGAGGTCCCCAGGCTGATGAGCCACAAGTAATAGAAGAAGATGGGAACCACCAAGTTTTGTGCTACTGTCCATTCTTCAGCCAGGGATGAGGAAGCTTAGAGGAGAAAAGTTTGGAGGCATGGACACTTTATAGTTTCTTTCATTATGAAAAAATATATAATTTGGGAGGTTAATCCAAAACAATCAAATCAATAATAACAATTATTACAATAATCAATCACAATTTTGCAAATTCACCAAGTACGTTAATAGAAAGAAAAATGTTAACCAGTGACTGCAATTACCAACGGTGTTATTTACTAAAATCTGGTTTCATCTCATTATTTAAATAAAAAAAAAACACGGCCAAACTCCCATACCCGATCTTTTTTTTTAACAAAAAAGCTTGATTTAATTGGTTCGGGTAAACACCCGATAAAATTGAGCGAAAACAGAAATTGTACAATTTTTTCAGGGTTTTTTTCTGAATTGCTCAAGTTTTTGGAGCTTTTTTACGAAAAGCTAGAATTTTTCAGATTTATCCCGAAAAGCCCATAATGGACGGATTTTCTGGCTAATTCTAGCACAGATTAAAGAAACTTCCAAATAGGATAGGAACCTTTAGTTTCAGATTTGGGCTTTTTGTAGAATTGAGCTTTAATAAATATCAAAATTTTTTCGAGTTTTAAAGAAAAAAACCGAAAAATTTGTATTTTGCCCCAAAAAGCCTGACGATAAATTTGGAGTTTAGTAATTAAAACCCCAAGTGTAGATCATTTAGTTACAACGAATTGACAGACTTATAAAAGTATCCACCTAAAGTGATCTGGAAGGCCAAAAAATATTGCTTTTTTTCAGGACCAATCAGTTTTACTTTCTATGAAAAGAAGGATGTTTACCAGTTCACACCAAATTGTGTACCAACTGCATGTAAAGTTTTCTCTAAATTTCCCAGCTAATCCATGAATATTCTCATCATTTTATGAGTCAAGTTAAAATCTAAAACAGCAACAGGAGAATGAAATGACTCAAATAACTTCAGTGCCCAGAGAAGTTCAGAATAAATCCAAAGATCACTCTTGTAGTCTCTCAATACAAAGAGATGAAGGTGTAAGCAGAAAACACAAAATCCAAACCTCAGTCTAACATTGAAAAGAAAACTTGATATAATATTCATTAATGATGCTTTGCCTTACTTACTTTCTAAAATGTATTTATATCAGAGGATTTCACAGATGCTATATTCCATATTGTTAATATTTAAAAAGTAATTTGTACCTCCATAATGCTGAAGGGAAAAAAGCTGCTGCTACAACTATTAGCTCTCATGTGAATTCTATACAATTTATGTTAATGCTTCTGTTTTTGTTTTTAGAGAGACTTATAATGTTTCTGAGCTCTTTACAAAACACAGGACACTTTGTTGCTATTCCGTTTAATTTCTATTTCTAGAGGAAGATTTGTGATAACTCTTATCTTAGAATTACAGTATATATAGTGCAAAATATACAGTTATTTGAGTGTTCTGGTTTAGTCTAAGGTAACATGAACATTACAATGCTTCTAACATGTGTAACTATGTGTGTCCTCATGGTGGGTATCTTGGATAGACAAGTCTGTAGCATCTTGTATTACAGTGTAATAAGTATACCTGGCCACTAGATGGAGATGGTAACCTGGTCACATGATGTAGAATAAAGTGGGGTCGATGGCCTTAAAAAGCCTCTTTCACTCAGTGTTTTGTAAACTGCACCAAACTAAGGACCCCTGTGGTCTGAAACATGTCGTGCCATGCATCTCTGAATAAATTCGCAAAGAAATTGCACTTATCCGCTTTCCAGTGAATTTTCATTCAAAACATAAGAAACTCAATTGCTTTAAAGAGTAAAAAAAACTTGAACACTCTAAAAACATTCAACTCTTCATTTTCAGTGAGTCTTGAAAATATTTTTTCAACAAATGCAAAATTTTAACATAACTTGAACTTCAACATTTCCATCTCCAATTTTCTTCTACAGAAATCTGCCAATTTAGCTGCAAATTTTTTACATTTGAGCTTAATTAATCGAAATTGTGTGCTTTTACTTGAATCACAGTAAAAACTCAAATTCTAATGTTAACAAACCTTCCCCTCAGTATATGGCTAGAAACATAGTTTCACTATATCATTGTTAATACATTCTCATTCTGCTCATCAATTACAATGACAATTCAATGTCACTTAGAACCTTGGCATACTGTATATAAGAATCTTATTGAGATGCATTCCCCTAGATAAACACCCTTAAACTATTTCTTGGAATGTAAATGGTCTGAATTCTCAAACAGATAAAGCCTCAAGTCAAGAGACCCATTTGACAGACATAGGGTGGGACAATGTAAATATTCTTCTGCTCTAAAGAAAAAGGAGGTGTAGCAATGCTGATGAATAAAACCATCAATTCACCATTAATATACTAGATTTATGAGCCAAATGATAAGAATCATGAGGGTTTTTTTACAGACATATTGAGAAATAAACTGATTTCCCTTCCTTATCAGAGTGTAATGGTGGGAGGAGGAACTAAATGAGGCCCGGCCTCTGCTCTCCCAGTGTTCTCCCAGTGTAGGCATCGATTCGCCTAACGTAAGCGCGCACGTCAACATGTCCAGCATCAGCGTGCCCGGCATTGGTACGCACAAGTTTGTTTGGCTCAAAAAACTCTCTTTAAAAAGAAGCTCAATGATTCCCTCAGTGCTTGGTTCTAATCCTAGCTGTGTGGACTTCGTTGATGCTTTCTGATCTACTGTTTACAACCTCGGTCTGTTTACCTACTCTGCTTGAACTCCAGACCTCGACTTGTTTTGCGACGCTCTTCTGTTTCCCCTCACTGAACTCAGCTCTGTTCCAGCTCCAGGCGCAGATGTGCTTGTGGTGTGGTGCATGGGACGCAAAGGCCTTTTTGATTTTTTGTTTATTTTGTGCCCCTGAGGAAGATCCTTAAGGTCGAAACGCATTGGGCTCACCTTTTTATTTTTAATTATGTTTCGTAAATTATTTTTGCTTATTTTTTTCTTCTTTTTGTAATAAATTAATTTTGCTTTTCAAATAGGGTGTGCTATCCATTATTTTTAATATTTGCAATTCGATATGGAGACCCTTATGGGGAGTCACCTATGGATTAGCACCCCGTAGTTCGATTTAAGGGTGTGCGCCTTCTCTCTTTATTCTCCTATTCTATGAATTCTTCATTATTATGGGACACATTGGGAGAGCAACAATAAAAGGAGAAATAATGAGTTTATGAGAAAAGAATCTCTAGAAATACAGTAAAACAATTTGATGTCCCTGAATTTAAGTTTTCCAGAATGGACACTGTTTGGATGCAGAAAAACTGGGGTTCTACAGATTCCGCTAAATGCTAACTATATGAAAAACAAACTGAAAAAAAAAACAAGCTGAAGCTTATATTGGAAAATAAACGCTACTAACCAAGAACATTTTGGAAGAAAGCATTAAAATTAAAATAATGGCTAAACTTAAGAGACCAATATTTTAATACTAATCTTAGAACTAAAGAGACAGAGAACGTCCAACTGGGTGAATACAGTAAGATAACTGCTTTATATATAGTTTATTTATTGTTATGTGAATTTTTTTTTAAATAAGCTCCTTTAAACTCATGTAAATCTTTTTCCTCTAAAGACATGCATTTTATCGTATTTATTAAATGCTATAGACATTTGTTTCCATGAATTCATTTTTTCTTTCAAACAGGAAGTTCTCCAGTGGCCATTTATGGGCATTGAAACTCATGTAGGCACTTGTATTTTGGAAAGTAAAGGAGAATGAGGTGTTTTCAGTGAGGTGCCCAAAAGCAGGAAAAACTTGCCACAATGGCCAACAGGGGTGGTGGAGAGGAGGAGGAGGAGTGGTGGGAAGAAGGGGTGGAGTAATGGATGAAGAATGAGGGGTGTGGATTGATTGACATGGGAGTGTGGATTTGACGGTGTCGCTGTGGGCATTCAGCCCATATACTAATCCATTTCCCACTCTTCAAGCCTATGTGATTCTACTTTATAGTCCAAAGACTGTGTTTTAATTTTGGTTTTGGCCCAAGATTTTCTGCTGCAATTATATTTATTCCAATGGTTTGTCCTATCTCCATAGATATGGGGCTGCCATGGGGGCTTCCTTTGCCCCTCACATGATATCAAGTGAAGCGGAACAAACCCCTGATAATATTTTATAATGTCAAGTGATGTAATGTTTCGGCAGTGGGCCCCTTTGTCAGACATATAAACGTTTGGGGGTTCACCCCTCTTACTTGCCATGGTAATTCTGTTGCAGATATGCGGGAGAGGTGCCGACCTCTCTAAACTGCACCCGGCATTTCTATTTTTTGAGAGGCTGAGGGAAAGAGGTATATTGCTTTCCTAGGCTTCCTTTGCCCCTTCATATGGAAACCTATATATGGGTTTGTGGGAATGAGCAGACTCACATCTCTGGAGATAGAAATCCTTATCTCAATCATATGTCACTATATTGATGACCTCATTTTCATCTGGTCTGGCTCCCCAAAACCTCTACATTTGTGCTCATAAATAGCCCTGTGATTTCTCTACAGACTTGTAGAAAAATATATTTAAAGGTGAAACTTCCCTGTATTCCAGTGATGCTAAAACAAGGAACATACAGTATTTTTCTTCATCAAAGTCCTATGTCATCTGTATGGATATAAAGATTATATTTCCTAGAATGGATAGCTCCTCATTAGTTACAAAAGAACAAAAAGTGTTTTTCTAGGGAAGAACAAGCACTGGCAGTTTTCATGTGGGAAACGTGTGGATGTTGCAGCCGATGCAGAAAAAGCTTTGTGTAGTTCTTGTTGGTTTTATTTACAGAATTCTGATAAGTAATTTGGTATCAGTGGAAATTTTCTTCCCTTGATAAAATCCATTTGCTCTAAACCTAAAACGCCTGTATAACATCTTGGTAAATACCTTATTGAGTTAACTCATTTGGGTGGCAACAAGTACATAACAAATAGTCCCTGTGTTGTACATTTATAAATATGAATCACTAGGAAAGCATTTGCCAGTTTATCCATTAATCAGATCTTTTACTTTCTAAAGAATCTGTAGAATAAAAAGAAATTGCTGATTGGCCAGGGACAGACGAGATATGACTGATAAACTTTACTAAATGACCTGGTCTTCCTTAGGACTGGAGGTACTGAGAAACAATACAGTTTTTGGGATGTATTAAATGATAATAACCTCAACATTCAATTGACTTTCAGTAGAGAAAAGGTTGTTTTTTTATAACTGTGAAGATTTTCATTCATCCAGGTCATGGTATATCTAATATAAGTAATTCTAAAACAACTGGACTTGCTGAGTAATCAATGAAGATATTTCACTACTCATCCGAGCAGCTTCTTCAGTTCAACTGACTGGTGTGGGAAATTCTTGTCATATAAACTCTTCCACTAATCCAATCACAATGGCACATTGTAACTCTTCAGAGAGGTGAAACTCACAGAGGTGTGATACTATGGGGTTACTGTGATAGGATTACCAAGGTGCAACTCCTAGAAAGAGGTGTTACTTGTGAGAGTTGCATGAATGGATGTGTGAAGTGTTGTACAGATGTTAGAAGAGCATTGTATGTAGCAGACAAGTGGTGTCGAAGGCCCCCGCCTCTGTTCAGGGATGGTTTCTCCACCTTGACCTGAATCCCCTCTTTCAAACAAGCGTCTTCTTTATCCAAGATTTGGACATTGCTATCTTCAAAGGAGTGTCCCTTGTCTTTTAGGTGTAGAAAGACAGACGAGTCTTGCCCTGTAGAGTTTCCCTCCTATGTTGAGCCATTTGTTGTTTTTGTATGTAATTTATTTTATATTTATTTCCTATTTCATCTGATGGGAGAATTAGAAGGGGTTTATATAGGAAAGCCTCTGCAACTAACTGTATATTACATTGTGAAAGCCAACTACCAATAGAGAGGGACCTAGTGGGTGAATTTATAGGTCAGATATAATTGTATTGATAGTAGAACATTCAGGGAACGAGCCAGGGAGTGATGGATCTCCTAAACTCTTATCAGAAAGGAATATATTAGCACCCTGAGAAAGATTTACTATCATCAAAAGCCAAAGATGTAAATCAGGAACTGAATTAATTCATCAGATTTATAGGATCCTTTGGGAATCAGTGGAGATGCTCAACTTGGTTCTGTTCACTATAAATATAAATATATATTTATATATCTATATGGGCCGTAGAATGCATGGCTTGTAGCAATGGGGTTAATTGCCCAGGTTGCAACAATGTAATTAGTGATGTCATGTCCGGTAAATTGATTCAAACAGCTGATCGGCTCATTAGAGTGCAATGCCTATATAATGCCTTTGTTGATACGAAACCCGTCAGGAAATGTGATGGTTTTAACAAGTTGAAATAAAGTTCTTTACTTTTATGAGTGCTTGTCAGCTTTTCTTCTAATCAGTGGAGAAATGTCAATATTATATTGAGGAGATGTTGGCATATGTTACATGCAGATCCTGTTTTAGCCTCAGTCATTGGACCTCATCCAAAATGCTGTTGATGCCCATCACCCAATCTGAGTCTTTTATTTGTACAACCAAAGGGCTGATTTATATGTTTGCAATAAACTTTATGTAGGAAAAATAAGTCAAGCATTGAAGCTGGGAATATGGGAATATCACCAGCACTGATAATGCTCTAGAACTCTTTAAACATAATAGAAAATTCCCTCCTGACAGTAGACACTTTTTGGAATGCCAAGATGGGGGTAGTGTTAATCTTAGCGCCAGTGCCAAAACTATAGAGGAAACAGAGTTAGGGGGCAGGGGGCCCAGTCTGCTTCCTCTTTAGAGATCCCCCCTCCACAGCAACTGTCCTATCTAAGAGCTGGCAGGGAGCTGGGGACACGAGGGTCCGACTGGTCGACTCATGGGGATGAGGCTCAGCCTCATATAGTTATCCCACTGCTCATGGCTTAGGAACTAGCAAAGTATCCCTGGTAATGGGGGGGGGTCAGGATTATTAGATTTAGGTTTCCCAACTGGAAATGATGTTACTCAGAGTGACACATTACTATTACCCATGAGGAAGCCTATGGCTAATGGAATGAAGTTAGCCTGCAGCGGCTATGGGTGCCCACTGAGCATGGGTGATACTTAGGGGGTTATTTAACAATGTTCATAATTTTTTTCATAATTTGAATTATTTTGCACAAAAAAATCATGAATTTGAAAAAGGTTTACTTTTTTTTTCTCCAAAATAAAACAAAAAAGCATGAGACTTGAGAGGTCATGTAGAAGCCAATGGGAGCTGTCGTATGGCAAAAAATGTAACTATTGATTCATTTCTAGTCTTTTGAGTTTTTAATATATTTTATATATTTTATATATTTTTATTGAGCTTTTCAATATATTAAAAATGGTAAATCAAACAGAAATTTGAGGTACTGATATTTTTGCCATGGTTTTATTCGATTGGATTCAAGGTTATTCAAAGTAGAAAACAATGAAAATTACACAAATACAAATTTTGATAAATAGGCCTCCGAGTATCCAGTGTTTGTGGAAATTCTGTGATGCTTTGGTCTCCTGATAGCTTGCCTCCAATATAGAAACTTCTTCCCACTGGGGCATACAGTGCTGCAAATACATAAAGTATTTCATTAATCTGCCCCAAGGTCTGCAAACCCCATTCTATTTTGCATTAGTTGATGCTGTTTGGGTAGTGCTAGAGCAAATCATATTCCAATAGGTGCAGAAAGGACCACTGACATTTTCTCATTCTTTATGCTCCCAACATCCATTTCCCTCCCAGTCCATTGTCCTTCCAATGCTGAAATGTTGTCTTGTTACCCCACATGCATCTCCACTGATAGGAATGAGTGAGAATATGAAGCAACATTCACACTTCACAACTTCTTGGCCAAATCCTCACATTGACTGAAACGACCCCAGAAGTATCTGGTAAATACATCCATACAGTTTCCTTGGCAGGAGAGAAGCAAATGCCCAGACTACACTTGTTTCACAACACGGTCCTTTTGTAACTATACACAGACTTGTGCTGGTACCACATGTGTCTAATTGTTGTCTTTGATTGTGGCATTTCTATTGCTTCTGCCCATTCATCAATCTGGGACTCCATTGCCTTTAACTCAAACTCAGGGGCTTTTATCTCTATTTTGTCTTACTCTAATTGGAGCAAGTGGAGCCATTTCTCAATCTCCATCTGTGTCTCTGCAATGAGTGCCATTGTATATACAGGTATATATATACTGTTGCTTCATTAGAGGCTAAAGCCAAAATTAAATCTTTACTTCATGCCTCTCTTTTAGCTTTCTCTTTTCATTTTATCCAATGCCCTTTGGTCAGTTATAGCTAAAAAAATCTGTTCAATTGTGAAATGGGTGCAGGCCCAACATTTGTCAATAGCAGTTTTATGTCTGTGATCCTAAGGAGTGGGGGTTTGACTGTGCATCTAAACTTGGTCAGTGTCCCAATTATTCTGCTTCATCTTTTCATATTCCTTGAAATTTCCATCCCTTTCATTCCATTTCATCTCCCCATATTCTCCCTTAGCACAATGAACCCATTTCTCTATCTCTTCTATGTGTTGTTTAAGAGTTGGAGACATTCCTGCAACACAAGAGGGTTTTGATGGGGAATCTTTTAACGGACACATGGGAACAACATTTGAACAACAGTTTTTGCCATGCAGAATGTCTGAGGGTTTTAGAAAATAATTGACTTATGAAGAGGAAGTTGAACAATGAACATTTTTAAAAACTTTCTTCAAACATGGATCCACTGGGCTTTATCAAATTCTTCCTCACATTCTTCCTCTTATAAAAGGTTTAAGTCTGATCTCTAACTTATCTGCAAGTTTGGAGAAATTTGTTAAATTCTAATTCAAATTTAAATTGCTGTTCTTATAAAATGATTTGATCTTTTCTCATTAGCTTAAAATATCAGTTTTTTCCCGTTTTGCAGCCTCTTGTAACCAGTGGACAAGTAAAATTAAATCAGTCTGATCAACTACAGTGAAATATGTTGTATCTCTAATCCTCTGCCCCCACTGAAAGATGTTTAATGAGAAAAACAGTGAGACTGAGTGCAAATTGCTTCATGTATAGAAAATGAATTTCACACATTCCTGATAAGTCTAAAATCCTCTGGAAAATACAAGATTGTGAGTCCCTCTGTGTCATTCCCATCACCTCCAAGGCCACTCATATTTATACCCTGCACTTCTATATATAAACAGGTGAGTGATGAAGGGCTGATCTATAGGTTTGGGTATAAATACCAGAAGTTTCTCCTGCAGAACATCTACTTGGACACATCTCCACCATGAAACTTCTTCTGATCTGTGTGCTCCTGGGAGCAGCAGGTGAGTCCTCTTGTCAAATGTCTCTTACTTCATGAGTCTGTTTTTCTCAAACGTCAGTGTGAAAGCTTCCAGTAAGATTTGTGCTATTTGAGATTTGACTACATTACTATGAATATAAATATTTAAACAATATGTGACTTCTCTTTCCAGCTGCCTTTGATGATGATAAGATCATTGGAGGTTCTACCTGTGCCAGGAACTCTGTCCCCTACATCGTCTCCCTAAACGCTGGCTACCATTTCTGTGGAGGGTCTCTGCTCAATAACCAGTGGGTTGTGTCTGCCGCTCACTGTTACCAAGCGTAAGTATAGAGTCCTACTAACCATCATCATGGGGTTTGACAGTATACTCACATACTCACAGATCCTAAAAAGAGGGGAAATGCATCTATAGAAATCTTTATCATAAATTATTATTATTATTATTGTTACATTTAGACTGTATTATGAGTCTATTCAACTAAGAAAATAGATGTTTTTTGCAACAGGTAATTATAATACATAAACAGAGACAGAGAATATAATAACCAACAAAATTCTACTCATTATTCCTTTACCTTATTAAAGCTTATTCTCCGAGTTTTTCCAGAATTGAACAATTAAATAGAACATCTCTTCTCTATTGTCTTTTCATTTCTGTGTATTTCTATTTCTTTCCTTTAAAGGAGCGTCCAGGTCAGGCTTGGGGAACACAACATCGCCCTAAATGAAGGAACAGAACAATTCATCAACTCTGCCAAGGTCATCAGACACCCCAACTACAACTCCAGGACCATCGACAATGACATCATGTTGATCAAACTTGCCTCTCCTGCCTCCCTTAACTCCAATGTGAATGCTGTGGCTCTGCCTTCTAGTTGTGCCGCCGCTGGTTCCAGCTGCCTGATCTCTGGCTGGGGCAACACTTCCACCAGTGGCTGTAAGTTATCAGGACAAGTCATGTAGATTCTGTAATGAACAAATACCAATTTCTGTTGGTCAGGAATAATTATACTGCAGTGTAAGAATCTGGCCCTGAACCTCCAACTCCAGCCACAGTCTGTGTGAGGTCAGATTGCACATAGATAGATTATTGTTATTGCTGATCCACTAGTGTCAGGTACCATGTCTACTATACAGCTCAGTATGGGAAAAATCTATTTGGTAAATGTGTGATTCTCGGATATTTATCCCATAAATATTTAATATCTACATTTTTATTTTCAGCCAATTACCCCAACCTCCTGCAGTGCTTGAGTGCCCCCATCCTGACTACCGCCCAATGTACAGGTGCCTACCCCGGGCAGATCACCAACAACATGTTCTGTGCTGGATACTTGGAGGGTGGCAAGGACTCCTGCCAGGTAACTCACCCCATTCCCTTGATGCCCCAACATGGAATTCTCCTAATTGGGTAATATTTTTAGAGTGCCCCCCCCCATCATCACCTATCTGCCCGAGGATTCATCTTCCATAAGATGTACTGCAACTCATTGTGATATCTGTCTAATAACAATCTCTCCTTCTTTTAGGGTGACTCTGGTGGCCCCGTGGTGTGCAATGGACAACTGCAGGGTATTGTTTCTTGGGGAATTGGCTGTGCCCAGAGGAACTATCCTGGTGTCTACACCAAGGTCTGCAACTACAACTCCTGGATCCAGAGCACCATTGCTGCCAACTAATATTTTAACTTATTGGAAAGTCTCAGCTTTTTTTCTGATTCTATGGCACAAATAAATAAATATTTCATTTAATAAGTGAGTATCAGAACATTTATTGCTGGGTCTTTCCTAGATAATCAGGGATTCACTCAGAGCCTCCAGAAATGTCCATTTGTACTGACATTAAAGAGGGGCAAGTTATGCTCATTTCTGTAGATCTCTTGTGCTTGAAGCTCTGGAACCACTGGTGCAAATAGACACTTAATTACACTTCTTCATGATGTCTTGAATAAAACTCTAAAACCAACTGCTGGGCTTGAAATGAAACAATTGCATTACTACCTGTTGTTATAGTGTGTAGTTTGCAGTTGTCATCTTTAGCCCCATCAGTGTCACTTTCCCCAAGCTCTTATGGGGGGGCAGGTTATGGTGCGGCAGATGTGCAGACACATACAATTTGGATGAGGAAAGCATTGAACCCCAACGCTTCGGTGAATAAACATTCCTGGCCCACCAGCTAATATTACAAATAAAACACTGTTTTTATATATTATTATCATTATTGCTCATTATTCATTATTTATTCAGTCATAATACTTCATTCCCACAGAATTTTCATAAACATCACCTTTGGGAAAAAATTAAAATAACAAAGTAACATAGTAAGTTAGGTTGAAAAAAGACACACATCTATCAAGTTCAAGTTTATGTCTATATATAACCTGCCTAACTGTCAGTTGATCCAGAGGAAGGCAAAAAAACTAATTTGCCTCAGAGGGGGTAAAATTCCTTCCTGACTCAGAGGTTCAATGGGACCAGTCCCTGGATCAACTTGTACTATGAGCTCTCTCCCATATCCCTGTATTCCCTCACTTGCTAAACACCATCCAACCCCTTCTTATACCTATCTAATGTATCAGCCTGTACCCCTGATTCACTTCCCAGCTCTCCCTGTAACACCCTTTCCCTCCTCTAATCTCATTGGCTCCCTCCTGTCTGCTGGGAGGAGCTACTGGTGAATAAAGCATCCGACCCTTCCTTGTACCTATCTAATGTATCAGCCTGTACCCCTGATTCACTTCCCAGCTCTCCCTGTAACACCCTTTCCCTCCTCTAATCTCATTGGCTCCCTCCTGTCTGCTGGGAGGAGCTACTGGTGAATAAAGCATCCGACCCTTCCTTGTACCTATCCAATGTATCAGCCTGTACCCCTGATTCAGGGAGACAATTCCACATCTTCACAGCTCTCACTGTAACAAACCCCAACAAACGTTGGTGTAACCCTGGTATTCGTATTTTTTAGAATGTGTTATAACCACTAGAGGGCATTGTAATTTTAATGTATATAAGGGAAGCTGTATATAATACTGATCATACTTTCATCTTGAAAAAGAACCAGTCAGATGGTCCTGTGTCATATGTGAGAAATAAATGTCATTTTATTACTGGGAGTGCTGCAAATTCCATTGAAACCTGAATGTAAAGCCTGTGAAGGTGAACACATGATGATGTGTGGACCCCTTTAATAGAAAAAGCAATCACTGAGGAGCTGGGCCAACAAGACATTTTTGTGATTTTTTTATACGTTAATTTACCAGCTGTTACATTAGATATAACAATGGGCAGCACTTACCTGTAAGAAGAATTATAGCCAGTATATGTTTCTAAGGCATAATCCCAGCAACCTTTGTTTACCCATCCAATTGGACAGGCTAATTGTCAAAGAAGAATTTGTAGGATTAGAGAATGATGCACAAAATTGTAATATGATCAGTGTGACACACATAACTGTGCAACTTAACAGCAAAAATAACACCCCCTCCCCGACCCAACACTTACATTGAAGAAAAGGAGATGGTGCCTTTAAGCCCTTTGGTACTTTTAACAGACAATGGATAATTGCAGCCAAACTAATGAGAGCAGAGAAGTAGTGATGAGATACGTTACTCTACATAATAAACATATTGGATAATAAAGAACTCAATTAATTGCAATACTACATACAGAATGTGGTGTATCTAATGACATGCATGTGTTGTACCATCCAATATGTAGAATGTACAGTTGTGTGAACATATAAACCAAGAAATCAAAGGGACGGTTGTCTCACAACATTTTACACAAAGTAATGGAGGAGATTGATCATTTCTATGAATTCAGGGTATAGACAAGGTAGGAATAATGAGACAAATTACGTAGGTTATCGCAGTTGGAGGTGAAGTGGATTTTTTAATCGAAACACCCGTGAACAAAATGGTCCAAATGTGAAGCTGCTTCATAGAATGTACAAAATGGTTTTATACAAAGTTCTGATCATTAAATTATTAGTTTGGATTATGGATTTATGCCAATATTTTGTCACTTACAAAAGAACCAGTCGCTGTAGCAAATTTTATAGAGAAGGAAATAATTTGTGAACAATATTTGCAATAAGAAGAAGCTACAATTGTAACTAACGTGTTCCTGCAGCCTTGACTTTGTTTAAGTGGATAGGGTGATTGTTTCACAGAGGTTGTGTTATAATATGCAACAAGGGGTTAATGTGTGACAGGGACCACATCATGGATGGATGTAATGGTTTTAAAGTAAATGTCTATGACTCCGTGTGTATTAGTGATGTGTGTGCTGGTCTGAAACCCACAGGACCGGACAGGACATTGCAAAAAATCTTTGGGTCTGGTTTGTGTTGAGCGACCTCTAACCCTAACCTGTGACCTCACACTGCTGACTTCTAATTTCCATTCACTGAATTCATACACTTGCACCTGCCCCGCCTCTCCTCTTTTGTGACATAACAGTGGGTGGGTCTATAAATAGAGGAGATGGAGTGGGCCGGGCCAGGTTGGGGTTGGGAGGGGGCGCACATCACTAGTGTGTATACGCCTCAAATGCATCCGATTTTTAATATGTGAAATAAAGATTGTCAGGTATCAGTATCAGGCTGATTAGCAGCTATTTTGTGTGAATTGAAACAAAATATGCCTAATATATTTAAATAGTTGTTGTTCCACTTACCTTCTTCTTTAATACAATGGTCTCCAAACCTGCTGATGACCCTGTTGTCCCACTGGTCTCCTGGGGCAGATGTAGAAAAACAATGGACATTGTACATGATCTGCCCTCACTGGTTTCACTTTGTAGCAAAAGCCAATAGAAAACATTGGAAGAAGAGATGATGGGCCAACATTTTGTCTTTTTGATGACTTAACACAACACATGTGAAGCACATGGAATGAAGCTGGGGGGGGTGAGAGGACAGGATAGGGCCCTTTTCCATCTGTATAACTTTAAATACAAATGTGGCAGATATTTTTGTTTTTCACATGCAGAATTTGATTTCTGCTACATTTAAATGAGACCAAGGCCAAATGCTGAAAGGCTGATGCAACATGTGATGCAACACTATGTGCTGGACATTTTCTTTCATCACTCGTTCATTTGTATCAATTGGTGAAAAGACTTTTTTTCTGACCAAAGAAGCTCATGATATTTCTGGTTACTGTGCCTAATTAGTAGCACAACATTATTTCAGCAGAGCAAACAAACAGAGAACTAAGGAACTAAATGACGTCTCTTCACCCTTGATGTCCAGAAGTTGGCGTTCATAGGGCCTCAGCCTGAGTGGAGGGAGATGCCCCCCGTCTGTCTTCTGGACTTTACTCCTCCAAACTTGTCCCTGATGCACCAATTCAGATCACTTGTAGACCATGTGTCTCACGCATTCCACCACCTGATTCCACAACTGTTTGTGTTTGGCACCATTGATCCAATGGGACTGAGCACCACCAACAAACCCCACTGTCTGATAATTGTGTCACCCAGAGCAGCATTCTCCTCAATGGAAAAGTGGGGGGCAATTTTACAACTTGGACAGACAGTCTTCAGTCACTTAATCTGTCCCTCTCCCTCCAGATGTCCTTACTGTGTCCTCCCACTCTGTGTCTTCACAATCTCCCAGTGTCCCTTCTGTCACCCCAATCCACCCATTCCCTTCCCCCAACTCCCTCTAATAAAACCTGCTTCTATTCCAAATTCTCTCCCTCAAATCTGATCCCAGGCTTCCCCTCCTTCGTCCACTCCTTCCCCTCCCTCTGAGCAGCCTGTGGTAGTGGCCCTAACATCTTCCTTCCTCTGGGGCTCAGGAAAAGTATTCATCCTCTCCCTCCTCTGGCCCCTCCTCAAACAACTACTGACTCCTCCCACTCCAATTGTGCCATGGCTCCTCCTTCTCCGTACCCCCCACTTTCAAAGTGCTTTTTGGGCAGCTCCAAGAAAAAAGACTGCATGGCTAGAAATGTACTTTCATTCTCTGAATTATTCAAATCACCATTTTGACATTAAAAATTATTTCAAAGGCATTTTTGTTATGGGGTAAAAGTAATTCATGTTTAAAATTGTGCTGTGACAGTATCAAAGTCTCCTGCTTTATAAATATTTTATTTCTAGTTTTTTTTTTACCTTGGATGGTGCAATAACAGAATTAATATCTTTGGGATTTATGTGTGCAAAAGAGATTTTACTGAAAAACTTGTTTCTACATTTAGCGAGAACAGGAGAGAAGAGAGAGAAAAGATAGAAGAGAAGAGTGGAGGGCACCAGGCCATTAGGGGCAGATTTATCAAGGGTCAAATTTCAAAGTAATGGGAGTTTTTTTGAACTCCCATAACTTCGAAATTCGAATAAAAAAAGACCAACCGAAATGTATTAAAAAAATCAAAGTTTTTAATTGTGTGTGAATAGGCTGTATTCAATCGTTCGAATCGAAGTGAGATCAAATTCTATTTAATTCAATTCAAAGTATTTTCAAATAAAAACTTTGATTTTTCAAAGTCCACCAATAGGTTGTAGGAGGTCCCACATAGGCTAAAACAGCAATTCGACAGGTTTTAGATGGTGAATGGTCAAAGTTGTATTTTTAAAGAGACACGATAAATACATGATACATGATAAATTTCAATATTCGAATTTTCAAATTTTTTTCAACTTCAAATCGAATTTGAACTGTTCCCTAGTCGAAGTACACAAAAACAGCTCGAAATTAGATTTTTTTCTTCTTCGAATTTTCAATTCAACCCTTGATAAATCTGCCCCTTAGTGTTGCCTCACTGACTTGGCACAGCCCTCCATTAATCTTTAGGGAAAACATTTATTTGGTTTATTCTATATTTTATTAAGATTAGACAGTGTTTTTTTTCTTTATTTCCAAAGTTGTGAATTTGGCATCAATGTCAGTTTCACAATATTTGTCTTAAAATGAATGTCAGCATCTCTGTCGTTAGAGTATATCTAGAGTTCTATGAGTATTTGTGAAGACTAGTCATAAGTAAATCTGTCCCGTGTTGCTTATTGGGGAAATCCACAAATTGGCAAATATTGCCGTAGGTTTGCAAATAATTTTGTCGATTTTGGAGAAAATCCATGTCTGCTTAAAAATTGTGCTCATCACTATTCAAGACCTTTTTTCTATCACATCTCATTGAGAGAATATCTGGTTTAGATACTAACAGAACCCACCATTGTATATATTTTATATCACTGATATTAATACTCACTGGAACTGGAACATGGACTGAACATTGTCCTGTTTTTCTTCCAACAGTTTCCTGTCATTTTCTTACTCCTGTACCTTGGGGGTTGGTGCAGAAAGTCCTTTTCTCAAAGACTGAATTATCTCCAAGCTCCAATGAGATTAGCTGAATGTAACAAACCTGATCAAGCATTATGGGGTTAAGTAATAAAAGGCACTAAGTTTAACCAGTTACAGTGACCTATAGCAACCAATCAGCAAGCAGCATTTACTGGCCACCTGTTTAAATGCAAATATTGTATTGGTTGCTATGGGTTACTGCTCCTGGGCAAACTTATCATCATCATCATCATTTATTTATATAGCGCTGTCAAGATACGCAGTGCTTTACTGCAGTTATAGCAAACAGGGAATAAATGGTGGATAACAAACAAGGATTACAGATACAATAGGGTTAGAAGGACCTAGAGATTAGAGTTTACAAACTAAAAGGTTAGGGTACAATTGAGACATTAGGATTGTATAAACATTTTGTCATTTTTGATACAGCAATGATTAATTAAGGTACATCGAATAGGCCTCTTTAAACAGGTGGGTCTTTAAGGAGCGCTTGAAAGTTTGGAAGGAAGGAGAAAGTCTGACAGCTTGTGGCAGAGAGTTCCAGAGAAAAGCAGAAGCCCGAGAGAAGTCTTGTAGGTGAGAATGGGCAGAAGTGATCAGAGGAGAAGTGAGGGAAGATCAGAATGGGTAGAAGTATAGAGAGAAGTCTTGTAGATGAGAATGGGCAGAAGTGATCAGAGGAGAAGTGAGGGAAGATCAGAAGCAGAGAGAAGGTTTCGTGAAGGAGTGTATTTGGAGATTAGAGATGAAATATAGGGAGAGGTTTCATTATTAAGGGCCTTGAATGTGAGTGTAAGTAATTTGAATTTGATTCTAGAAGAGATTGGGAGCCAGTGAAGGGACATACATATGGGAGCAGCTGATGTTGAGCGGTGAGATAGATGAATTATTACAAATGGGGGATTCTATTTTTATGGGTAGACAGTGAAGCAATATAATCAAATTTCTAGTATTTTTAAGGTTCTTTCAAATATGAAAAAACAAAATAAAGATAAAAAAACTTCATCACTAAAAATCATCTACAATGAAACAATTGTAAACAAAATGAAAAACAATAAACACATTCTACTCTTCATGACTATGGGGCTCATTTATCAACATTGGGCAGTAACCCACGGCAACCAATAAGTGATTGACTTTTTTTATGGGCAAATTTTCCCAGTGTTGATAAATGACCCCCTATGTGTATTGAAAGTTTGACTTCTCTACAGAAACTAGTCAACTTAGTTTTTTGTTTCAAGTCATAAATCTCAAATTAAAAAATATTCAAGATGATTTTTCAATGATTTTTTACACCTTATCTTAAAATTCTTGTACTTTTTTTGTTGGAGAATTCACACTCTTTATATTCCATGAAATAATTTGGACGATATTCATGTTGTTGAGATATTGGATTGTATAGAAAAAGAATAAGAAATGCAATGAGACTTTATTATTTTCAGTTCTCACAATGCACATACAATGGGTCATATTCAATGTGATGAAAAATCCCAGATTTGTATAAGGGCAGTTACCTGTGTTTCCCTTTAGTATTTCTCCAGGTCAAACCCCAAACCTCTGCAAACTGCAGACTAAGTTGCCCAGAGACCACAATCACAATATTAGTCAATCTGTAAAAGGACTCCAAGCTCCGTCTCCATTATGGATTTGCCTAGTGCAGTCCCATTAAGGGTATAAGTGGATATTGTTACATCCCAGGTGCAGGACTTTACATTTATCAACATTGAATCTCATTTGCCACTTAGCTGCCCAGATTGCCAGTTAGTCAAGATCCTGTTGCAAGTGCCACATCCTGGATGGAATTAATTGGGCTGATAGTTTTGTCTCATCTGCAAACACTGATACTTTACTTGCAATCCCCTCCCCTAAGTCATTAATGAACAAGTTAAATAAAAGTGGCCCCAATACTGAGCCCTGAGGGACCCCACTAAGAACCTTACTCCCCACTGTCCAGCATCTTACTTACCACATCATAAAAAGCAATCAAATTCGTCTGACATGACCTATCCTTCATAAAGCCATGCTGATTTTGCTCATAATGACATTCATTAGGACAACATTTTGAATGTGATCCCTTAACAAGCCATGAATGTCAAATTTACTGGCCTATAATTACTATATAATCCTATATAATCCTCTTTTAAATATAGGAATTACATCAACTGTCTTAGTCTGAGGTTATTATTACAAATCCTAAGGGCTTTCATTTGATGATGATGATGACTTTGGAGGGTTAATAAGAACTTCCTTTTTCATTTTGCCAAATGCTGAGTACTATCTTTTTGTGGTGGGTCTCTAACAGCCAGGGGGTCATTTCTACTACAGAGTGGAACTGAGAGGGTAGAGGTTTGTGTCTACCAGAAGTAAAATATTGTAAAGGAGACTTGATTAGATCAACGAGACAGAACAGGAAAAGTGTTCAAAAGTGGTGTCACCACCAACCCCAGTAAATGACAGAAAGAAGAAATAACCAAGTTGTTTGAGGGCCATTGTTTAGGGGGTCTCTGAAATATTCACTTTCTGATCTTTCTACTTAATTGCAAATATGTGACCATCCAATTTGTTTTTAGGAAATATTTAATCTTCTTTATCCATTAATTTAAATGTCAGTTCTCAGATTTTTTGCCCATTTGAGCCCAGTCTGGATTCAGAATTGAAATTCAACTTCATTATGTAGTTTTTCTTTTCTCATTCTCTGCCCCCCCCATGTAAAGGTAAAAACCATGAGCTAAAGAACAAAACTGAGTGGAATGGCGAGTGTTGCAATCGGCTTAATGTATAAAAAAAGAATTTCACAGAATTTCAACAGTCTTGATAAGCCTGAAATCTCATGTAAAATGTTTTGCGTCATTCCCATCACTCCATCAAGGCCACTGATACTCATGTTTGGAGAAATATATATGGATATATAGATAGAGATGAGAGGTGAAGGGCTGATCTGTAGGTTTGGGTATAAATACCAGAAGTTTCTCCTGCAGAACATCTACTTGGACACATCTCCACCATGAAACTTCTTCTGATCTGTGTGCTCCTCGGAGCAGTGGGTGAGTCCTCTTGCCAAATGTCTCCTACTTCATGAGTCTGTTTGTCTCATCTTTATATCACATGGTACAACTCTTTCTTTGTGTATCATGGGGAAAAGTCCTCACATCTACTGCACAATTAGCACCAATGATTATACTGCTGTGTAGATAATATTTAGACAAAATGAATTCATGTGACTTCTCTTCCCAGCTGCCTTTGATGATGACAAGATCATTGGAGGTTCCACCTGCGCTAAGAACTCTGTCCCCTACATCGTCTCCCTAAATGCTGGCTACCATTTCTGTGGAGGGTCTCTGCTCAATAACCAGTGGGTTGTGTCTGCTGCTCACTGTTACCAAGCGTAAGTATAGAGTCCTACTAACCATCACCATGGGGTTTGACCGTATACTCACATACTCACAGACCAGAAAAAGGTGGCAAATACATGTATATAAACGTTTAGGATATATAATTATTACATTTGGACTGTAGTATGAGTCTCTTCAACTAATTGTGCTTTCAGGAGAGTTGATGTTAGTGCAATAGCTAATTATAATACTTTTAGATTCAAACGTGAATCCTTTCTGAATGTAATAAACAAAAACGTATTCTCCAAGTAAAATCTCTTTTCCCGTGTATGTTGAACCTTCTCAATGTATATTTTGTTTTTTCAATTCTACTTTCTCTTAGGAGCATCCAGGTCAGGCTTGGGGAACACAACATCGCCCTAAGTGAAGGAACAGAACAATTCATCAACTCTGCCAAGGTCATCAGACACCCCAACTACAACTCCAGGACCACAGACAATGACATCATGTTGATCAAACTTGCCTCTCCTGCCTCCCTTAACTCCAATGTGAATGCTGTGGCTCTGCCTTCTAGTTGTGCCGCCGCTGGTTCCAGCTGCCTGATCTCTGGTTGGGGCAACACTTCCACCAGTGGCTGTAAGTTATCAAATACCCATTTTGAAGGATGTATTTTTTTTACTGTGATGAGAATGTAGAACAAGGTGAATGAAATATGATGCAAAAATTTGAAAATATGAATTTGCTTTTTGACATTTTGGGAGGTGCATTTCTAACTGAAAATGTCCCTGTTGAACCCAACTGACACAGTTGCAACTTTTTACAGAAGAATCATTTTTTTGTTTCCAACACAACTGCCCAACTGTCAGTGATGGGACATGTCCATGCAGGAAGAATAGTAGCTGCTCCATGTAGCTGCCCACAAAACACTATATATTTCCATGGTCAGAACAGATTCTGGTGCCCCAATTGCTGATCCAGTAGTGTCTGGTGCAGGTCTTTTTCTACTGTGCCTCTCAGTATGCAAAAAAAACAAGTTTTGTAAGAAAAAGAGGAAGAATTAATGTTCCCCTGGTAGAATCATCTATAATTATCCATTTTGCCAAAATATTATAAAAATATAAACTGGATTTTAACTCTCACAAATGCTTTATATGTTCCCTTATGTTTTCTGGTGCCCCAATTGCTGATCCAATAGTTTAATGTGTTGTGTTGTGTTGTCTACTGTACAGATCAGTGTGCAAAAAGCATGTTTGATAAACTTGTGAATAGATTGTTACCTGTATCCAGTCATTTAATATCCATACTTTTATTTTCAGCCAATTACCCCAACCTCCTGCAGTGCTTGAGTGCCCCCATCTTGACTACTGCCCAATGTACAGGTGCCTACCCCGGTCAGATCACCAACAACATGTTCTGTGCAGGATTCCTGGAGGGTGGCAAGGACTCCTGCCAGGTAATTCAACTCAATTTATTTATACCCCAAAACTTTCTTAGCTGGATAATGCTGAATGTTGTTTTCAGGGTGACCCCCCCCCACCAATAATCAGCTGTGTGCCTGAGGAGTCATCTTCCATAAGTAGTACTGCAACTTCATGTGAAATCTGTCCAATAACAATCTCTCTTCTCTTTAGGGTGACTCCGGTGGCCCCGTGGTGTGCAAAGGGCAACTGCAGGGTATTGTGTCCTGGGGAGTCGGCTGTGCCCAGAGGAACTATCCTGGTGTCTACACCAAGGTCTGCAACTACAACTCCTGGATCCAGAGCACCATTGCTGCCAACTAATCCTTTAACTTATTGGAAAGTCTCAGTTTTGGTTCTGAACTTGTACAAGACTAAAATAAATGACTACGTCAGCACATTTACTGTTTGGTCTTCTTTGCTAGATAAGTCTTTCAGGGGCATGATATTGTTTCTGTCTCAGGTGCCGTTCGTATCTGTACCTCACTTGTTTTTGGAGCGATAGACACAAAGAATCCACCAAGTATCACACAGTTTCCCAAGAACCATGTGCTCTTATTGGACTCATTGTCCTTAACAAGCACTGAGAGAGTAAATGTATCAGTTGTTGTCTATAAGTATAACTAAAACTGGAGTTCACAGACAGACTGTGATGATAGGATAGCTCAGATCAAACTAAACAAACCGCTCTTGTTCCCCTTCAAGCTCCTAGAATGGATCATCTCTATTTTTCTGAACTTCCTGCCCACCAACGATCTACTTGAACCCATTCTGTACGGTTTCCAAACAAGTCACTGTACTAAAACTGCTCTAACTAAGATCACAAAGCCTTGGAAATTACCACAGAATTTAATCAGAACTTTTATGTTCGTGGTCTCAACAAAAACTGTACATTGTAGTAGTCATTTGTATTACAGAGGGCAGTCTGGAAAGTGCAACAAAAAGGCTACAACTGGCCTTTGTTCAACTTTGTTCAAGTATCCACATTCAGAAATGTATTTTCTTCAATAATTGGAGCACTAATATCCATAGTATTTAGTTGGTAAGGTATCACTTACATTATTACACTTCCTACACTACAGATTACTATTGGTCCCTTCCTTTTGTGCGTCACCCACTTCCAGCAGTACCTTTGCTTTAAAGGAATAGTTCAGTGTAAAATAAAAACTGGGTAAATAGATAGGCTGTGCAAAATTAACAATATTTCTAATAGTCAACTAACTCAGAGTTAGAGAGCTGAAAAGCAGGAAGTAGTGTTCTGGCTGTTATGTTACACATCCACTCACTCCAGCCTTTATACATTACATTTTTGCCTAACTAACTATATTAGATACATTTTTTATTTTGCACAGACTATTTATTTACCCAGTTTTTATTTTTAAACTGAACTGTTTCTTTAATGGACTCTCACACCCCCTTTATAGGGCTTAACCCAATGGTACAGGTATGGGATACATTCTGTTATTCAGAAATGTCTGAATTACGGGATAGCTGTCTCCAATATACTCTTTTTTATGCAAATAATACACATTTTTAAAAATGATTTCCTTTTTCTGTCTAATAATAAAAGAGTTGCTTGTACTTCATCCAAACTAAGATCTAATTAACCCTTATTGTGCCACCTGTGCCTTTTTACAATTTCCACCATTGCTACAGCTTCTTTCTATAAACTACAGTAGTGTTTCTGAAGCAAACAGTTCAGTTTTACCAGTGCAGGGCAACATTACATGATGTTTCTATTACTTTTAAACACTTTCATTTTCATGACTGTTCCTGTAAGCATGTTTAAGTTATACATTTCCTTCACACCTAAACCAATACATTTGGGTTTTTTCCACCCCATAAGAATGCAAGAACTCTTATGGCAGTACTCTGATGGAATGTAATGCCTATTTTAAACTTTGGTCCAAGATGTGTCAATATCATTAGGAAAAGAACACAGATACTCAATAACTGTCAAAAACATGAAAAAAAAGAACTTATTCTTACAGAGACGCACTTTTCTTCCATCATAGCAAAACTTTACATTGACGAAGTGGAAAAGAAAGAGCTGAACATCTTCAAGGGAAAGTCATTGGTTCAGATAGATAGATGACATCTGGGTCAAAATAAAAGCATGTGAGGTTCCAGCCTACGCTAACTTCAGAAACTCAGTGGACATAATGTTGTATTCCACCTGTGCTTGATGCTTACATGTGTCTATGTGAGTTCAGACCCCTAAGAAAGAATAGATTGTGTTTCATCCTGTGCACCCCTGTAGTTGAATGCTTTAAAACTGACTGCAGGGGAGCGCAGGTAAAAATGATGATCAGTATGAGCCCTAAGCCCTGAAACTCCCAGTTGCTTTATTATCAAAGCTCCTGAGCCTGATCTAGCACTCGATTCTGTGATTCCTGGTTCCTGTGTCCCTGCCTGATTCCTGCCCAGGTCCTCGTTCCCTGACCGATTCCTCGTTCCTATACTCCAGTCCCCATCCTGTGCCACATTACTTTTTGCTGTTGATTTACTGGTTTGACCTGTTTTTCAGCTATGCTTGCCTGCTGCCTGCCCAGCCTGCCTTTCGGATTTTCCCCGTCTTCCGCCAGCCCTGACCTTCCCGCCTGTTGCTGGATTTTGCCTTTCCTGTTACTAGTCTCAACTACAGGCTTGTAATATTGGAACTTATTGTTTCTCACTTTGCATTTAACATTATTTTGTTATTTTTCTTCTTCTTTATTAAATCTTGCTTTTCCCCATGCCTTGTTTTATGGACATTATCCATTCATTAAAGGAAGTATCCCGGGCTATTCAGTTTGTTTCATGGAAGTGGAGGACATCTCTTCTTCCTCTAATAATAAATTGTAGTTTCTGGACAAAGAGGTTAAAGAATTTGAGTCAAAAACTGAGGGCTTGGAGAACAGGTCCAGAAGAAATAACTTACACTGCATAGATATTCCTGAACTTTACAAACAAGACTCAGTTTTTGAATTACAGTCACAATGGTTACCTAGGGCTTTAACTTTGCTAAAAGAGATTCCCATAGTTAAAAGAGTACATAGAGTTGGGTCATTTATTGATAATAGAATCCAGAAACCCAGATTTTAGTGAAAAACTTGTGTTTAGCGAGAAAAGGAGAGAAGAGAGAGAAGGAGGAGAAGAGTGGAGGGCACCAGGCCATTAGTGTTGCCTCACTGACTTGGCACAGCCCTGCATTAATCTTTAGGGAAAACATTTATTTGGTTTATTCTATATTTTCTCAAGATTAGACAGTGTTTTTTTCTTTATTTCCAAAGTTGTGAATTTGGCTTAAATCAATGTCTCAGTTTCACAATATTTTTCTTAAAATAATTATCAGCATGTCTCTGTCGTTAGAGTATATCTAGAGTTCTATGACTATTTGTGAAGACTAATCATAAGTAAATCTATCCCGTGTTTCACAAATTGGCAAATATTGCCTCAGATTTGCAAATAGTTTCATCAATTTTGGAGGAAATCCATGTCTGCGATGTTTGCTCATCGCTATTCAAGACCTTTTTTCGTAGGCTGATATTTCCCCCTCTTGGAGTTCCTTTCCAAGAATATCAATGAGCAATGATTTGAATAAGCAACATTGTTACGTGTAAATAATCTTATTAGTTGCTGTGGGTTACTGCTCCTGGGCAAACTTAGAGTCTTTAATTACAAATGAGGGATTATATTTTTTATGCATAAACAGTGAAGCAATGTAATCAAAATTCTAGTATTTTTAAGGTTCTTTCAAATATGAAAAAACAAAATAAAGATAAAAAAACTTGATCACTAAAAATCATCTACAATGAAACAATTGAAAAACAATGAACCCGTTCTACTCTACATGACAATGGGGCTCATTTATCAACACTGGGCAAATTTGCCTGTGGGCAGTAACCCACGGCAACCAATAAGTGATTGACTTTTTTTAGCCAGCTGCAGGTAAAACAATGAATGCAATAATGTGATTGGTTGCTATGGGTTATGTTATGTGCCCAGTGTTGATAAGTGACCCCAATTTGCCTTAAAAGTTTGACTTCACTACAGAAATTTACCAGCTTAGTTTATTGTTTCAAGTAATAAATCTCAAATTCAAAAATAGTCAAGATTGGGATTTTTTTTATTATGAAAGACTTGTGTAAACTCAAATTGTGATGTTGATAAATCTGCTCCTAAGTGTGTGAGTTCAATTTGTCAAATGCCTAAATATGGTCCTTGTTCAAATCACCCTCCAAGTTTTTTTCTATTTTGTACATAGTTAAGTGTTTATTAACCAGCTTGCACCTGCAAGAGAAACTCACGTACCAACTTTTTATCTTTTTTTGAAATTGCTATTTGGGGTATGAAATTCTTTGTGTTCCTTGAATTAAGGCTGTATAAGTATTTAACTTCTTTCATTTATATTTTAAAATCCTTGTTCTTTTTGTTGAAGAATTCCCACACATTTTAGTCCATATTGGAGGATATTCATGTTGTTGAGATATTGAAATGTACAGAACAAGCATAAGAAATACAATTATTATTTTCAGTTCTCACAATGCACATACAATGGGTCAGATTCAATGTGATGAAATCCCCCTAATTCAAATGAAGATTTTACCATTGGAAATCTGTATCAGGGAAACATTTGCGCTCCTGTCTATTGTTAAAGACAAAAGGTAAATAACTTTAGACTGAAGGAGAAGCTGATCATTACCCAGATATTTATAAGTTATCTATGTTTCTCTTTAGTATTTCTCCAGGTCAAACCCCAAACCTCTGCAAACTGCAAACTAAGTTGCACAGAGACCACAATCACAATATTAGTCAATCTGTCAAGTTCAGGACTTTTCTTGTATATGTTTTCCAGAAGTTTTCCAGTAGCAAAGTTGTTTAATGGTACCCGAGAACATGATTTTATCAAACAGACTCTCCAGCTTGATTCTTCATCACCAAGAGATGATTGCACTTCAAATAAGGGAACATTTTGGGTGATTCTGCTGCAATGTTCACATTTCTCACCCTCCCCTCTGCTCCAATCCTGGGTTAAAGTCTTCATTAGGGTAAGTAAATAATAAATAAGTAAATGGAATTGCGGCACATAAATGTCAGCCAGCCTTTTACTTCAGATACTAAGCAGATATTTCAGCTAATGAAGGGCTTTCTGGTGATTTTTAGGAGGGTAAATGGCCAGTCTTCCCTGAGCTCAAGTGCCTTATCTGGAAGTCTTCTTTTTAATGAGGTATATAGTAACATAGTAACATAGTAAGTTAGATTGAAAAAAGACACACACCCATCAAGTTCAACCTTAAGTCTATATATAACCTGCCTAACTGCCAATTGATCCAGAGGAAGGTAAAAAACCCATGCGAAGTCTCTCCAATCTGCCTCAGAGGGGGAAAAATTCCTTCCTGACTCCAAAATGCAATGGGACCAGTCCCTGGATCAACTTGTACTATAAGCTACTGGTAAATAAAGCATTAGAGAGACTGGTAAATAAATCATTAGAGAGATTATTATATGATTCCCATATATAAATAAATACATAGTTATCATATCATCCCTTAAGCGCCTCTTCTCCAGCGTGAACATCCCCAATTTGGCCAGTCTTTCCTCATAGCTAAGATTTTCCCTTTACCAGCTTAGTTGCCCTTCTTGTTATCCTCTCTAATACAATAATGTCCTGTTTGAGTGATGGAGACAGAGCCGGGCCAGACCGACCAGGCCGACCTGGCCGGCCGTGGCGCCGGCTGAGCACATGCATGCACGAATCGGAGCTCTTGCAAGCGAGTTGGCATGAGCAGAGTCCTGAATCGGTGTCTGTGGAAGTACAACAAGACAAGAAGAGAGGGACCAGAGATAGGGTAGGTGACAGAGCAGGTACGTGCCTGGCGCCCCTCCAACTTTGCGCCCTAGGCATAGGCCTACTCTGCCTACCCCTAGTTCCGGCCCTGGATGGAGACCAAAACTGTAGGGCATATTCTAGATGGGGCCTTACCAGTGCTCTATACAGTGGGACCCCCTCCTCCCGTGACTCTCTGCCCCATTTAATACAACTCAATACCTTATTTGCCCTTGATGCTGCTGACTGGCATTGCTTGCTACAGACAAGTTTATTATCTACAAGGACTCCAAGCTCCGTCTCCATTATGGATTTGCCTAGTGCAGTCCCATTAAGGGTATAAGTGGATATTGTTACATCCCAGGTGCAGGACTTTACATTTATCAACATTGAATCTCATTTGCCACTTAGCTGCCCAGACTGACAGTTAGTCAAGATCCTGTTGCAAGTGCCACATCCTGGATGGAATTAATTGGGCTGATAGTTTTGTCTCATCTGCAAACACTGATACATTACTTATAAAACAAAGATGTTATCATCCAATTTGTTTTTAGTAAATATTTCCTCTTTATCCATTACTTTAAATGTCATTTCTCAGATTTTCTGCCCATTTGAGCCCAGTCTGGAATCAGAAAGAAATTCAGCTTCATTATATAGTTTTTCTTTTCTCATTCTCTGCCCCCCCCCCCATGTAAAGGTAAAAACCATGAGCTAAAGGACAAAACTGAGTGGAATGGCGAGTGTTGCAATCGGCTTAATGTATAAAAAAAGAATTTCACAGAATTTCAACAGTCTTGATAAGCCTGAAATCTCATGTAAAATGTTTTGCGTCATTCCCATCACTCCATCAAGGCCACTGATACTCATGTTTGGAGTAATATATAGTGGATAATGTACCCCCTACTGTAATTTATAAAGATATTATGTTACCGAGGAGTTATGTGACCATATAAAAGGACGAGGCCGCAGGCCGAGTGCTTTTATACAGGTCACATAACTCCGAGGTGACTATTAATATCTTTATAAATTTTAAGTGGGGGGTACATTATCTATTATAATCTACAGTTTCTGGGTTCAGTTTTACTTTTAACTTTTTTTGAAGTGTCTCTACAAGTTGATTTTTATCTTTAACTGCAGCTCTTTTAGGTACCTGTATTTTATTGTTGCTTTCTAAATGGCACACGTCTCCTGCAGCTGCCTCCCTGGTCTCGCTCTTTTCCCTCACAGGATTCCTCTACATTTTCACTCCCCCTCCCGTCCACTATCTAAAGAATCGCTCCCCCTCTGTGTCACATCATTTTCTTTTACCGGTCATGCAGGGAAGGAGGGGGAGCGAGTGGACGGGAGGCAGAGCGAGACTTTGTAGTGTAAGGGAGGCAGAGCGAGATTTAGGCAGTGTAAGGGAGGCGGAGCGAGACTTCAGACACTGGACGGGAGGGGGAGTGAAAATGGAGCCGAATCCTGTGAGGAAAGCGACACCAGGGAGGCAGCTGCAGGGAGACTTGTGACAGGAGTGAGACATGCGATGAAGGAAAGAGAAGCCCTTCATCGCATAAAACAGGTAAATCCATTGTGGGAAGTGATTAGATGGGGAGCCCCGAAAGCTATAGCGGTGGGAAGCAAGGCAGCAGCTGCGAGTGCTGTCTCTTTAAGCTTATAATTGGCGCGTTCTGACGCATGAACGCGCCGTTTATAAGGATATAATTTACAGTCTGGTCCCATAGGGAAATGACCAGACTGTAGATTATATATGGATATATAGATAGAGATGAGAGGTGAAGGGCTGATCTGTAGGTTTGGGTATAAATACCAGAAGTTTCTCCTGCAGAACATTTACTTGGACACATCTCCACCATAAAACTTCTTCTGATCTGTGTGCTCCTCGGAGCAGTGGGTGAGTCCTCTTGCCAAATGTCTCCTACTTCATGAGTCTGTTTGTCTCATCTTTATATCACGTGGTACAACTTTTTCTTGGTGTATCATGGGGAAAAGTCCTCACATCTACTGCACAATTAGCACCAATGATTATACTGCTGTGTAGATAATATTTAGACAAAATTAATTCATGTACCTTCTCTTCCCAGCTGCCTTTGATGATGACAAGATCATTGGAGGTTCTACCTGTGCCAGGAACTCTGTCCCCTACATCGTCTCCCTAAATGCTGGCTACCATTTCTGTGGGGGGTCTCTGCTCAATAACCAGTGGGTCGTGTCTGCCGCTCACTGTTACCAAGCGTAAGTATAGAGTCCTACTAACCATCACCATGGGGTTTCACAGTATACTCACATACTCACAGACCAGAAAAAGGTGGCAGATACAATTAGACTGTATTATAATCCTCTTCAACTAATTGTGCTTTCAGGAGAGTTGATGTTAATGCAATAGTTAATTATAATACGTTTACATTCAAACATGAATCCTTTTTGAATATAATAACCAACAACTTTCTATTTTTATTCCTTTTCCACAGTAAGCCCCAAGCTAATTCTCCAAGTAAAATTAAAATTAAATGAAACATCTCTTCTCCATTGTCTTTTCATTTCGGTGTATTTCTGTTTCTTTCCCTTACAGGAGCATCCAGGTCAGGCTTGGGGAACACAACATCGCCCTAAATGAAGGAACAGAACAATTCATCAACTCTGCCAAGGTCATCAGACACCCCAACTACAACTCCAGGACCATCGACAATGACATCATGTTGATCAAACTTGCCTCTCCTGCCTCCCTTAACTCCAATGTGAATGCTGTGGCTCTGCCTTCTAGTTGTGCCGCCGCTGGTTCCAGCTGCCTGATCTCTGGCTGGGGCAACACTTCCACCAGTGGCTGTAAGTTATCAAATACCCATTTTGAAGGATATAATTTTTTTACTGTGATGAGAATGTAGAACAAGGTGAATGAAATATGAAGCAAAAATTTGAAAATATGCATTTGCTTTTTGACATTTGGGGAGGTGCATTTTTAACTGGGAATTCCCCTGTTGTACCCAACACACTTCTTTCAGAAAAAAACATTTTTTTGTTACTAACACAACTGCCAGTGATGTCCATGCTGGAAGAATAGTAGCTGCTCCTTGAGCTGCCCACAAACACTGTATATTTCCATGGTCAGAACAGAATCTAGTGCCCCAATTCCTGATCCCGTAGTGCTTGGTGCAGGTCTTCTTCTATGTGCCTCTCAGTACACAAGAAAAAGGGGAAGAATTAAGGCTCCCCTGGTAGAATCATTTATAATTATACATTATACCAAAATATTACAGAAAATATGAACTGGATTTAAACTCTACTCCCACAAATGCTGTATATGTCCTATCTGTGTTCTGGTGTCCCAATTGCTGATTCAGTAGTGCCAGGTGCTGTGTCTTTGTCTACTATGCAGTTCAGTATAGGAAAATCATGTTTGATAAATGTCGGAATAGATCATTGTTGCCTATATTGAGTTTTTTATTATCCAAACTTTTATTTTCAGCCAATTACCCCAACCTCCTGCAGTGCTTGAGTGCCCCCATCCTGACTACCGCCCAATGTACAGGTGCCTACCCCGGGCAGATCACCAACAACATGTTCTGTGCTGGATTCTTGGAGGGTGGCAAGGACTCCTGCCAGGTAATTCACCTCAATTTATTTATGCCCCAACACTGATGTTTCTTAGCTGGATAATGCTGAATGTTGTTTTCAGGGTACCCCCCCCCAATTATCATCTGTGTGCCTGAGGATTTATCTTCCATAAGTTGTACTGCAACTTCATGTGAAATCTGTCCAATAACAATCTCTCTTCTCTTTAGGGTGACTCTGGTGGCCCCGTGGTGTGTAATGGGCAGTTGCAGGGTATTGTGTCCTGGGGAGTCGGCTGTGCCCAGAGGAACTATCCTGGTGTCTACACCAAGGTCTGCAACTACAACTCCTGGATCCAGAGCACCATTGCTGCCAACTAATCCTTTAACTTATTGGAAAGTCTCAGTTTTGGTTCTGAACTTGCACAAGACTAAAATAAATGACTACGTCAGCACATTTACTGTTTGGTCTTCTTTGCTAGATAAGTCTTTCAGGGGCATGATATTGCTTCTGTTTCAGGTGCCGTTTGTATCTGTACCTCACTTGTTTTTGGCCATAGACACAAAGAACCCACCAGGTACCACACCGTTTCCCAAGAACCATGTGCTCTTATTGGACTCACTGTCCTTAAAAAACACTGAGAGAGTAAATTTAGAAGCTTTAAATATAAGTATAACTAAAACTGGAGTTCACACACACAGACTGTGAAGATAGGATAGCTCAGATCAAACAGCTCTTGTTCTCCTTCAAGCTCCTAGATTGGATCATCTCTAGTTTTATGAACTTCCTGCCCACCAACGATCTTCTTGAACCCATTCTGTAAGGTTTCCACACAGGTGTTATATTTCTTCTTCTTTATTAAATCTTGCTTTTTCGTATGCCATGTCTTCTGTTCATTATCCAGTCATTTATGGAAGTATCCCGGGCTATTCAGTTTCTTTTATGGAAGTCTTCCTCCTTTAATAATAAACTGGTGTTTCTGGACAAAGAGGTTAAAGAATTAGAAACAAAACCTGAAGACTTGGAGAACAGGTCAAGAAGAAATAACTTACACTACATGGACATTCCTGAACTTTACAAACAAGAGTCACTCATTGAATTTCATTCACAATGGTTACCTAGGGCTTTAGCTTTGCTAAAATAGATTCCCATAGTTAAAAGAGCACAAAGGGTTGGGTCATTTATTGATTATTGAATCCAGAAACCCAGAAATGTCCTGGCAAGATCCTTTGACTATCCTGACAAAGATAAAATACTGCAAGCTTATAATTTAAAAACCCAGAAATCTGGTTTTAGAAAATAACCCATTTTTCTTCATCATCATCAGAAAAGAAACAAACCTTCTGTAAAGGCTGTCGAACCCTGTCTCAGCTTGACATAAAATTAGCCATGATGTCCCTGCTATTCTGAAAGTGCTTTTACCAACAACAAACTTCTATATCTGACTCTCCATGATCTATGATATCAACTAGATAATATATTTACAACGGAGGAACTAACGGCAGCAATTAGTAGTCACCCGCCTAATAAGAGCCTAGACCCATATGCATTTAGCTCTGGCTTTCACAAAGAATATGAACAACTATTACTCCTTTCCCTACTTAAACATTTCAACTCTATTTCAGGGCAACAACGTTTTCACTGTCAAGTCTAAGAAGCCCAGGTCACAGTTGTACATAAACCTAATAAGGGCCCAGCTCTCTATGGCAGCTATAGGCCTACACTAGTGATACATTTACTAGAGAAATGATAAGCTAAGATGGCAGCAAGTGGACTTCAGCAATCAGCATATCATCCACTTATACATCTGGAACAGACCAGTTTCATTAAAGGGAGAGAAGTCACGATAATTCTACCAAACTTGTAGGCTTACAAAAAAAAAACCTATTGCTATAATTAACAACCAATGCTGAAAAGGTGTTTTGACGAGTCAATTAGTCCTATCTAAGAATAATATTGCATTTACTTTAAAGTAATTCATCTGAATTTTTTCTGAAAACAAAATCGACCTAACTCTCTTCCACGATTTAACTCATTTATCAATAATTTTCCTCAAAAAAACGCAGCAACAAAACATCACAACAATATCAAGTGTCAATTCCCATAGTATACTAGATTGACACGCCAAAAACTCAATATTATCAAATTTGCACTACGAAAACTCAACTTTTTTGGAGTATAGGACAAAAACCCCAACCTTTTCGAATTCTCCAGCCCAGATCATGATGTCAAGAAACAGCTTCAAGGACATCTGCCATTGACTACATGACCTCGACAAGTTTGAAATGGGGCATTTTCCGATTCCGATTTTTAGCAGTTTTGGGGTATGATAAATCTCTAAAAATTCAAGTTTTTTCCACAAAAAATTATTCTCCCTAAAAACCTCAACCATAAAAAATCAAGGTTTAATGGGCTCCTAGTGTGCTCCACTTCTTTGCTCTCAGCCTCAGTCCCACCCAATATGGCTGGTCAGTTATCTAAAATCTGAAAGGCCACCAATGTTGCCATTAAATTATATTTTGCTTAATGTAAGGTTGTAAGGTTGAAGGGAGTTGTTGGTGGCAGCAGGAGGGTCACATCATAGTATCCAACAGCCACTGCTTTAATGGAGACTTTTAGAAGATGTGCAAATAGATGTGCTGGGAATGAGTTCTAAAGCAGGTCATAGATGCACAGATATAATCATACGAAACAGGTTTCAGAAGATTTTCCTCAAAATAATCAATACCAGATATCAGACAGGTTACTACATTTCTGTTAGCTAGAGATCTTTGCATGTGTTGCTTTTATGATGATATCCATGGGTGATTTTGCTGAAAAGCAAAAAACAAAAATTTCCAATAGGATCAGTGCAGCTCCCATTGACTTCTATAGGTCGTCGACTGCTTTTGCTTTGGTATTCGTTATTTGTGGTTTTAACATTTCATAAATCTAGTTTTAGAGAATTTAAAAAAAAAAACATAAATTTTTAGGGTACATATATGATTTGTGAATAAAAAATGAATCTAAATTGTAGTAAATACAATCTTTAGAGTGCATGTAAGTAGCCCTTACTAGCTCCTCTATTTGTATTCTAAGGCTTTTAGATCATGTCATGTATGGCAAGTTCAAACCCCAGGGGAGTGACTGGATTCTGTTCTAGGTGTGCTCTTTTGCATCCATGTCAGGAACAGACTGCTGTCAGAACCATAAAATCACACAGTGGAAAGGAACAGGTAGCAGGAATCCAAGGAAGAACAATCTCAGGAATCAGAGCACCAAGGACCAAGTTTATTTGACCTATAATGGGCAGTGAGTAAGTGCAGAGCAGGGGCTTCTATAGCCAGAATAATGACTTATACTGAGCACCTTAGCAGCAGCTGAATTCAGCATGCCTACCAGGGAATTCAAGGATATCAATAACATTGAGCCAGGACCTTAAATGTCTGCTCATATAGAGCAGAGGTATAGGTGTCTGTATAGTAGCCAGCAGGTCACTGGTTCAAACCCAGCCACAATGTTACAGACCACCACATATCTCCCTAAGCATAACCATTATAACAGCTTGCCTATATCACTGGGTTGCCTTGCAAGTTGGTCTCTTACAGCAGCTTCAGTTATAGGAATGTCAGAAGTTGTTGTTGGAAGTCTGTCCCTTTGTGTTGGAGCTGGAGGCTTTAGACCTCTGGAATCAGCTTGTCAAATCAGATGCATTGTGGGATTTTATCTGTGGCATCAAAGGCAGTGAGTTTGAGTTGGGATGATTTTTCCTGGATAAAAAAAGAGGGCTTTTAGTCTTGATGTGGCCAAAGATCCATCATTAAGAAAATTTGTAATACACACTTGTGTTTCCTTGGAAATGTAAATGCTTGTATCTATTGAGGTACATCTAACCCTCTCTCTTGTTATGTTCAAAACTGCATGTTACTGTTCTCTTCCCTTCTGTTTTTGATGATGATTTTGGTAGGTCAAGAAGAACTTACTTCATACATTTGATGATAATCTTGGAATGTCAAAAATAACTTCCTTCCTGCATTTGATGATGATGATGATCTTTGAAGGTTAAGAATAACTTCCTTCCTGCATTTGATGATGATGATCTTGGAAGGTCAAGAATAACTTCCTTCCTATGTTTGAGAATGATGACCTTGGAAGGTTAAGAAGAACTTCATTCCTGCATTTGATGACGATGATGATCTTGAAAAGTTATGAACTTCCTTTATCATCTTGCCAAATACTGAGTACTATTTTTTTGAAGGGCCTTTAATTAACAGCCATGGGCTCATGTCTGCCACAAAGTTGAACTGAGGACCACTAAATGGCAGAAATAAGAAATAGGCCAGTTATTTGAGGTCCATTGTTTATGGAATCTCTGAGATATTCTTGTTCTGACGTTTCTATCTATTTGCAGGAGTTGTATCTTCTCTAAAACATGTTTGCAATTAGTTTTTTGGAAAATCTTTGATCTTTATCCCTGAATTTAAATTACTGGTATCTGTTTTTCTGCTCCTTTGAGCTCAGTGGGGAATCAACTACATTGTAAATTTTATTTTCTCATCCTCTGCATCCCTCTGCACATTTAAAAACCATGAGCTAAAGAACAAGATTGAGTGGAATGGCGAGTGTTGCAATCTGCTTAATGTATAAAAAAAGAATTTCACAGAATTTAAACAGTCCTGATAAGCCCGAAATCTACTGTAAGTGTTGTTTTGCGTCATTCCCATTTCTGTACCAAGGCCACTGATATTCATGTTTGAAGTTCTATATTTATATTTGTATTTGTCTATATTTATATGACATAGAGGTTAGAGGTGAAGGGCTGATCTGTAGGTTTGGGTATAAATACCAGAAGTTTCTCCTGCAGAACATCTACTTGGACACATCTCCACCATGAAACTTCTTCTGATCTGTGTGCTCCTCGGAGCAGCAGGTGAGTCCTCTTAACAAATGCCTCCTACCTTAGGAGAGTTTTCAGTCTTCTAATATAATGACTTTGCTATTTGGAGTTTCATAGATGACTACATTAGTATGAAGATAAATATTCAAACAATATGTGACTTCTCTTCCCAGCTGCCTTTGATGATGATAAGATCATTGGAGGTTCCACCTGCGCTAAGAACTCTGTCCCCTACATCGTCTCCCTAAATGCTGGCTACCATTTCTGTGGGGGGTCTCTGCTCAATAACCAGTGGGTTGTGTCTGCCGCTCACTGTTACCAAGCGTAAGTATAGAGTCCTACTAACCATCACCATGGGGTTTGACAGTATACTCACATACTCATGGACCCTAAAAAAAGGGGCAAATGCATCTAATGAAATCTTTATCATGTATTATTACATTTACACTGTATTATGAGCCTATTCAACTAATTGTGCTTTAACGAAAGTAGAAGTTAGTGCAATAGTTGGTTATAATACTTTAAATTCAAACATGGGTCCTTTCTGAATATAATAACCAAGAACATTCTAGGCATTGTTCCTTTGCAATATTAAAGCTTATTCTCCAAGAAGAATCTCTTTTTCCAGAATTTAACAAACATCTCTTCTCCATTGTCTTTTCATTTTGGTGTATTTCTGTTTCTTTCCCTTGAAGGAGCGTCCAGGTCAGGCTTGGGGAACACAACATCGCCCTAAATGAAGGAACAGAACAATTCATCAACTCTGCCAAGGTCATCAGACACCCCAACTACAACTCCAGGACCATCGACAATGACATCATGTTGATCAAACTTGCCTCTCCTGCCTCCCTTAACTCCAATGTGAATGCTGTGGCTCTGCCTTCTAGTTGTGCCGCCGCTGGTTCCAGCTGCCTGATCTCTGGTTGGGGCAACACTTCCACCAGTGGCTGTAAGTTATCAGGACAAGTAGTTTAAGTGCTGTAATAAACAATTACCCATTTCTAAAGGATATATGTTTTAACTTTGATGAAAAGGTAGACCAAAAGTGTGCAGAGCAAGGTGAATAAAATGTGAAACAAAAAACTTGTAAAATGAATTAGCTTTTTGACATTTGGAGAGTAGATTTTACTGCGGTACCTGACACATATAGCTGTGACTTCTGCAGAAGAACAATATCTTTGTTACCAACTCAACTGCCCAACTGGCAGTGATGAGACAGGTCCATGCAGATTAGTACCTGCTACTTGTAGCCGACTAGAAATAGGGTTCCTTGCTTTTTGTGGGGGAATAATTGGTGACTTGCCCCCATAAAACAACAAACAGACTTATAAAAATATAAACTGGATTTAAACTCTGTATACCGGTATGTTTTCTGGTGCCCCAATTGCTGATCCAGTAGTGTCAGGTACTATGTCCACTTTGTCTGCTGTACAGTTCAATGTGGGAAAAGCCTGTTTGATAAATGTGTGAATAACAGACAATTGTTGCCTTTATCCAGTTATTTAAAATCCAAACTTTTATTTTCAGCCAATTACCCCAACCTCCTGCAGTGCTTGAGTGCCCCCATCCTGACTACTGCCCAGTGTTCCGGTGCCTACCCCGGTCAGATCACCAACAACATGTTCTGTGCCGGATTCTTGGAGGGTGGCAAGGACTCCTGCCAGGTAACTCACCCTATCTCTATGATGCCCCTAAACGTATTCTCCTATTTGGGTAATGCTTAATGCAGTTTTCAGGGTGACTCCCAATCATCACCCATCTGCTGGAGGATTCATCTTCCATAAGAAGTACTATATCTCCATTTCAGATCTGTCCAATAACAATCTCTCCTGTTTTATAGGGTGATTCTGGTGGCCCCGTGGTGTGCAATGGACAGCTGCAGGGTATTGTGTCTTGGGGAATTGGATGTGCCCAGAGGAACTATCCTGGTGTCTACACCAAGGTCTGCAACTACAACTCCTGGATCCAGAGCACCATTGCTGCCAACTAATATTTTAACTTATTGGAAACTCTTGGTTTTGGTTCTGATTCTATGGCACAAATAGAACTTGCACAAAACTGAAATAAATAAATTACTTAACAAGTGAGCACATTTACTGTTTGGTCTTCTTTGCTAGATAACCCTTTCTGGGGCAATCATTAAAGTTTCCCACCAACCTGATGCTGTTATTGGACTCTTTCTTATAAAGAGAAACTGAGAGTTTATCAGCAGTTTTGTATATTTTGAGGAGATAAGCTTTTGCAATGATAGGGAAGTGGGTTTCTTGAGAAGAGAAAAGACAGTGACACAAACATTGCAGGACAACAGGAATTTGCATTTACATTAACTGAAAAGCACATCAACAAGCTGATTGTCTTTATATCTCATCAAAATTCAAACAGTGTGAGAATGTAGTGTCCCTATATGGGGTTGACCCAGATATTTGGGTAGAGCAGAAGCAGATCCAGTCTGGATATCTTTGAGTTCTGGCAAATGTCAGAGGAGTCTCTATGAAATGTAAATGGGCCACTGGGGAGAAGTTGGGCCGTTAGGGGTCAGAGGTCAGGCTGAAGGTGTAAATTGATTTCTCTCAGTATCAAGGGAGAAGCTATAGGTAGAGGTAGTGGTTCAGGATCGTCAGACTGAGCCACACAAATGAAATGCACAGTTTTCTGCTTTGCTGAAATTCTTTTAACAAGAACAGCATCTGTTACAATGCCTGAGCTGCAGAGAAGAAGCAAAGAGAAGTAATATTAGTGATCTGTAATCATATCGAACACTTTAGTAATGTTTGCTAAAAAACCTAACATCTACTGGGGCAAAAAGGATTTAAGCAAAACATGTTGGACCAGGGACACTGTCCCATTCTCCTACTCTTTATCTCACTGTTGCATTTTCTACATATTCACATTCTCTCCTTTCAAATAACCTCGAAAATGCTTGGTAACAGTGGTACCAGTGCTTCTGCTTTAGCCTGGATCTCATCCTATCTCTATAAGTGCACCTACAATCCAACAGTCTCTACCAGGACCTTTTCTTCTGTTGGAGTGTCCTGGTCTGTTTCTATTTCTTCTTTCCATTTGCTCTCTTAGTGACCATATCACCATTCTAGACATTGCTTTAGGCCCGTCCCTCATGTTTTCAGCCCACACAGGATCCCTGAAAAGAACATGCCACTTCTTTCTGAGTAACATGGTGGAAATAATTGCTTTTTCTGTTCTACTACTGCTAAAACATTGATCCAGGCCCTTATCACACCCAGGATAGGCAGATTTATTATACCCCGAATCCAAAAAACCGCCATCTCAAACCTGCCAAGGTCATGTAGAAGTCAATGGCAGATGTCCCCTTTTACAATATGAAGATATCATGATTTGCGATGGGTTTCATATGATAATCTGAAAAATTCAGGGGTTTAGGGCAATAACCAAAAAAAATCAAGAGATTCGGGTGTCAACGATTCAAGTTTTCTACTTTAAAATATTTTATTTTATTTTCATATTAAACAAATGAAATCAGGATGACAGCAAATGTTATGCAGATGAAGAAAATATGTTGCATTCTATACAATGGCATGATGCAGATTCAAGTTTTCACTTGATTTTATTAAATCTTTTCCTGACCGGACTTTTTCAAGTTATTTTATTAATAAATAACATAAAATTGTGGATGGGAGTTTGGTCGAGCTTGGTTTAATAATATTCGAGTTTTAGTTAAATGGCAGATACTGGTTGCAAAGTTAACAAAATACTGAGTTAGAGAGATTTGGGATGTTGTACCGTGTAAGCCAATGAAAAAATGCAAAAAATGTAAAGTTTGGTGATACCTTTTATTGGCTAACTGAATAAGTAACAATTGCAAGCTTTTGGGGCACACGGGCCCCTTCTTCAGGTAAAATACAAATGAAAGGCTGGAAAGGCACATCATATATAAATACTGTTAGATCATTGAAAAAGGGTTTATGGGCAATAAATTAGAATGTTACAGATAGACAGAGATAACGTCTAGAGATAATAAAAGTAACTAGAGAGGTACATTTCCTGAAGAAAATGTGAGTGGTGCTTGCCGTGGCAAAACTCAGGCCCAAATCTGATTGGCTGTTGTTGCCCCGCCCCTTTTTTTCCTAATTGTGAACCACAGTCACTCAGTGACTAACATACCAAAGTTTGGGAATGCTGTCATTTAATGTGTAAAAATGGCAGCATTTCTATTTTTTTCTATTGAAAATCAATGAATGAAATTCGATTGGTTGTTGGTGGCTCCGCCCACTTTTTCTAAACTTGAAGTGGAAACCCCCAGCGACCACATTTGTGATATTCAAGGTCCCTGACATCAATACTGAGAGAATGGCAGCCTTCTTAATTGTTCCCATTAAAACCAATCAAAGAAATCTGATTGGTTGGTTTTGGCTCCACCCACTTTTCTTAATTTTAATCCCAGTCCCCCAGTGACCAACTGTGCCAACTTTGAGGAGGCTGCCATTAACCGTCTAAGAGCGGCAGCAGTTTAACATTTTCCTATTTAATTGAATGGCTGAAATTTGATTGGCTGTTGTAGACTCCGCCCACTTTAGGTAAATTTTGGCTGCAGTCACCCAGTGACCCACGGTGCCAAGTTTGGGAGCTCTGGCTTTATTACTGTGAGAATTACAGCTGTTTACATTTTCTCATTGAAGTCAATAGGGAAAATCTGATTGGTTGTTTGCGGCTCCGCTCACTTTTTTGGGTCCCCAAAATAGGACAGAAAAGTCACAACACCCCATTCCCGAATAAGATGAACGGTTTGACACCTCATTCATGGGTCTGCGACAAACTAATTATTCGATAAATTCCCCATTATAAGTCAATGGGGCAAATTTGGGGACCTCTCCTGCCCCGGGGGTAAAACTTATACCCTCGTGTGGGGTATCATCTGACACAGGTCGCAAACCTCTTCAAATGTGGTAAATTTAACGTTTCTACAAGATTCCCTCTCTGCGCTAGAATCCGTCAAAAGTTGGCCTCAATGTTAATCTATGGGACTTTTCGGGGTGGTTAATTGCCCCCGCAAGGGGCAATTAACCACACACCCCTTAGAAAAGTCATACCACCCCATTCCCGATTAAGCCGCACGATTTGACACCTCATTCATGGGTCTAGGACAAACGGTGCGGGACTAGTTACGCGCCAAACTTTCATACGGAAGAAGAATAAAAATAAGTTTGCAAGATAACAGTAGTGATGCTTTGCTTCGCAAGCACCACTAATGAGGATGGGTTGTAAATAGTCCAGGGGTCTGGATTCAGTCAGGTCACATAACTTGAAGTAGACAAGACAGAATAGGGTAAGGTTAACAGAACAGTGCAAATTAGGAATTGGACAAGATACAGGTACATATAAATAGACTACAAATAGAAATTGTGACCTACATAATATATATTTCCAGAACCTCCACTCCTAGCATACAGACAGTCCCCCCATTTAAAGGGAATGATTGTGCGTAGCTCTCTACAAGGCCCTGCAGAAAATGGCACATCTCCCTGCCTGCAATAAAGGGGTGAAACCTGTGCACACATATATGAAGTAGACCAGGTACCAATACCGCACCCTCCACAGGAACACCTGATAAAAGGTTCATTTACCGGTAAATCAGACAACGTGGTATACCTAATAATGTGTTTGAAATGCCCCACTACAGGACTCTACAAAATGTGGGAGAAACAGGACAAACACTGCGCCAATGGATAAACTCCCACAGGTGTAACATCAAACATGGCAACCCAGATGGCCCAGTGGCAGCAAACTTCTGCAGCAATACCCACACCATCAAAGATCTTCAGGTCACAGTTTTAAAGGGTAACTTCAAGAGGCAACAGGAGCAGAAGGAGTGGGAATTCAAACTCATGAGAAAGTTTAACACCCTAGAATGTGGCCTGAACAGAGACAGGAGTTTTATGTTAAGGACAATCTACAACTTAAAAGACACTTTTCTTAGACTGACTTCATAACAAGGTGCTGACTGTACTAGTGTTTGCTTCCTTGACTGAAGCTAAAGTGCTTACCCTAGGGGGCTTAGCAATATCAGGGCTGAAATATTGTCTTATCTTAACAGGTCACATTTCCTATTTGTATTAGTCTATTTATATGTACCTCTATCTTGTCCAATTCCTAATTTGCACTGTTGTGTTAACCTTACCCTATTCTGTCATGTCTAGTTCAAGTTATGTGACCTGACTCAATCCAGACCCCTGGACTATTTACAACCCACACTAATTACTTTTATTATCTCTACACATTATCTCTGTCTATCTGTAACTTTCTAATTTATTGCTCATGAACCCTTTTTCAATGATCTAACCGTATATATACTGTATATATGATGTGCCTTTCCAGCCTTTCATTTGTATTTTGCCTGACGAAGGGGCCTGTGTGCTCTGAAAGCTTCACATTGTTACTTATTCAGTTAGCCAATAAAAGGTATCACCAAACTTTACATTTTCTGAGTTAGAGAGAGGAAAGTATCTGCTGGAGGTTCTGCAGCCAACAGGAGAGGGGAAATATGAAATTTTGTTTCCATTGTGCAAACAATCCAACTGCCTCAGGATTAACATAACACGATTAACTGAACTAACAAACCTTCCCAGAATAGATCAGAGCCAGCACAAACATTTGGGTTGGATACAATTAGCAAACGGACTTTGCCTTTGGGAGCTAAACATTTGCCGATTGTCACCTACAGATTCTAGAATGGACAAGGCACAATCTCCATCTACTGAACTTTCCATAAAATGTTTCATTTCTTTCCCTAAATAAGGAATATTTTATTTTATAACCAGCTACAAAAATTGTGTCTCTACAAATATCAAAGCAAAAAACCAATATAAATACATATATACAGTAACCTTGTTAAATACAAACAACAAATACATTTAATAAGATTCCCAAAACCACCACAAAATGATCACTAACAGTTGTGTTACTTGAACCCTAATACATTGGCCCCCTATGGTAACACCTCAATATCGAAATGCTGGGACCATGAACCCCCACTCTTCAATATCAAAATGCTTGGACCATGAAACCCCCAAAAACCATAAAACAACTGCTTGCCAAAGAACAAAAACTGTACATTGTAGGGGTCATTTTTTTACACACTTCCTTCCTCTTTTGCACACAATTTTTTTAGCACAAGGACCCGTAGACCCTTAAGAGAACTCAACTCCCCACTAATAAAAACCCCTACACAGTACCCAGAATAGTCCTCCCCTCCCTGCTCCCCCCCCCCCCGCATAGGTGATAACACCTAGAAGGGCCCCTAATCCTTTACTCGCCTATAGGTGCAGAGTAAGAGCAGCGGAGCTCATGGGCACCATCTTCCTGCTCTTCTGATTTCTTTGGGTCTTTTTCCTTCCCTTCGGCAATTTCCATCACTTTTGGCGCATGTGAAGTTGCTACGAACTGGAAGCCTGCTCCATCTGCACATGCGCCAATACCGGAAGATGGTGCCAATGAGCTCCACTGCGCTTACTCTGCGCCTATAGGTGAGTAAAGGATTAGGGGCACTTATATGTGTTATCACCTATGCGGGGGGGAGCAGGGAGGGAGGACTATACTGGGTACTGGGTAGGGGTTTTTATTAGTGGGGAGTTGAGTTCTCTTAAGGGTCTACAGGTCTTTGTGCTAAAAAATTGTGTGCAGTAAGTTGTTTGTGGGTCACGGTATCAAACACTTTGGCAAAATCCAAATAGATCACATCTACTGCCCCCCCACTGTCCAGCATCTTACTTACCTCATCATAAAAAGCAATCAAATTAGCCTGACATGACCTATCCTTCATAAAGCCATGCAATTTCCATTTATTTATTTATTTATTTATTTATTTATATCTATAACTAGAAAGCTATGAGCATTACTCAGTCAGATTTACATTAAGTATGTATGTTTCTTTTTTAAAAAAAATATTCTATTATATACAGTATTCTATTATATAAAGATGTCAATAGTGAGCAATGCATATATGTATATATATATATATATAGTTGTTAGTTAATGTTGGCAGCAGAAATAAGCCTTTTGCAAGGTCACTGATATGTTAAGTCTATAATTGGATAGAGCTCTATTTACATTTTAGCTGAGGGTGGGAAGAAACAGGAAGAAATGTGCAGTCCCTGAATATAAATATCAGTTTTGTTGTGTATTAATTTGTATTTCTAGCTGAATTTCCACCATGAAGCTTCTCTTGGTGTGTTTTCTACTGGGGGCAGCTGGTGAGTCTGAACAACACTTAAACCTTATATTCCCAGGTGCCTCCCTGTTCCCCAGCCAGTTCTTATCCCCATACCTTAGGTTCTTTATCAATTTCCATATTAAAATGGAATCCCAGATCACAAGAAAGCTACAAAATGGCAGATGCAATTTTAGATCAACAATCTCAAATATCTTTATTAACTAAAAATCCTCCAAACATGATCTCCAGCCATTGGCGCCTTCTTTGGCAAGCTTATCCCTTCATTGAATGCCAGGAATATAATTCTAGTCAGTCACCTTTACTCACATTGGAGGTGTGTCATAATTTCCTCTTTATCTCATTAGATTTCCAGTAGTAACTAGATGTCCCTGTGACCCAGGGAATTGACTATTCCAGGATATTCCAGACTCTCTTCCTTCTCTTCCCAGTTGCCTTTGATGATGACAAGATCGTAGGAGGCTACACCTGCGCCAAGAACTCTGTCCCCTACATCGTCTCTCTAAACGCTGGCTACCATTTCTGTGGGGGGTCTCTGATCAATAGCCAGTGGGTCGTTTCTGCCGCTCACTGCTCTATGAAGTAAGAACTTTCATCTGACTGTGTCTATAAGTGTCTCCAGAAATTCAACACATTTCCCTGAAATAAATAAATTTCAGTATTTCCCACACAGTATAATGTTACATTAGTCCTGAAGAACAAATCCCATCATCTGCTCCTTCTCCCTTATGGGTGCTACTCCTTTATTTAACATATGTGCAGCCCCTGTGTTTATTCCAAGGTCACACTGTTATAAGTTTCTGGAAAATGTCAATTTTCTACGCTATTTGTATTTAATACACATGTTTTCCCTTAGATTCCTCTATATCAGTTGTCTTATCTTATGGTTCAATTCCCCCTTGGATGCAATGTTCATGAATGGGATGAAGGTTCCCACATGAAATGCCTTGCTAACTCCACATTAAGCACTTGCAATTCACCAAAAATGCTTTGGTTGCTACTGGTAACTGCAGTTGTGATTCTTTTCATATACATCAGCAAATTAGTATTTTCTAACCGATAATTTGATTTATGATTACTATATCAGGCTATATAAGAATAACTGATGATGAACAATGGACCATGCAAATCCAACCATCTCCCAATAATGTTATTCTTAATGCTGTTTCCTTAAGTCTTTCAACATCCAGTTTTCTACAGAACAGGAATCCCACTGGTTGCTCCCAGTATTCAGTTGACCAGACATGTTGGTGTATGAGTCTTCTAACCCAGAAACCCATTATTTTAGTAGAAGCAGAAGATAAAAGCCTAGGGAAATAATCCAGGCTAGCAGCAATACAAAATCCTGACACAGTCCAACACTCAAGTCTTCCTAGGAAACACTTATTCTTACTGATACAGTGTAGAACTTCTGTCCTACCTTCAGAAGCCAAGTTCTGCTGCTTTTCTGCTTTATGTGACCCTTCCTCTGTCCCCTACATAAGTATTTTCCTTTCCTACTCTCAACTTAAAAGGTTGAGTTCCAGGAAATCTCACTTTACTACTATGTATTATCTGGGCTCTTATCATTTGTGATTAATATATATCCTTTCTACTCGCTTATTTAGTAAAATTGAGGTGCGACTGGGAGAACATGACATCAAAGTGACTGAGGGGACAGAACAGTTCATTACGGCGGCAAAGGTCATCAAGAACAAGGGTTACAGTCCTAAGACCTTGGACAACGACATCATGTTGATCAAACTCTCCACCCCCGCTATTCTCAATAACTTCGTCAACCCCATTCCACTACCAAAAGGCTGCGTAGGCCCCCGTGCTGACTGCCTCATCTCTGGCTGGGGGAACACGCTCAGCAGTGGAAGTAAGTTATATTAATGGCATCATCACTAGAGTGACATTTAACAATAATCTTTGGAGGGGAATACAGTTTCATTCTGATTGAGATAAGTCCAGCATATTGAATGATAAATGGTTGTTATTAACGTGAAGCAACTTACTCCAGGTATTTTCTTTCTTTCTTTCTTTCTTTCTTTCTTTCTTTCTTTCTTTCTTTCTTTCTTTCTTTCTTTCTTTCTTTCTTTCTTTCTTTCTTCTTTCTTTCTTTCTTTCTTTCTTTCTTTCTTTCTTTCTTTCTTTCTTGCACAGATAGAGTATCCTAATTAATTTGTTGGTTCTTAAAATATCCAAAGGAAATATGGCAATATTGAAAATATGGAAATATGGAAATGTGTAGGTGTCATCGCCAAAATGGCCTTTTATGAAATAGGCCATACATACTTACAGCACATTTCAGCAGGAAATCCTGCGAAGAGATCCGATAAAATGGCAGCAGAGGTATTCCCTGTATTAAGTACAATTCAGCAGGAACAGCCTCCTAAATTTGCTCATAGTCTGCACAAATGATACAATAAATCAGTGACAGTGTGGGTATTCTCCTTTACTAATTAATTTGGCATCTGAATTTTGTTTTTAGCAAACTACCCTAATCTCCTCCAGTGTGTAATTGCCCCTGTACTGACGGATGATGAGTGCAACAAAGCTTACCCGGGGGAGATTACCCAAAACATGATCTGTGTTGGTTTCCTTGAAGGAGGAAAAGACTCCTGCCAGGTAATGACATTAGCCAAACTTTCTGCGGCAGACTCAGAGCCAAAAACAGATGTACTCCTTGAAATATATTTTGTTGTGGGCCCCAGTAAATACCTGTAGTGCCACTGCTGCTCCCTGACAATCCAATCTGTATTAGCAGAAGATTCATTATCAGTGGGTTGTTGGGACCAGAAGGACAAGAGATGTCATTTTAACTTACAGCCCAACCATCCAGGTCATGATATTCAGTACTGAAGAAATCAGGTCAAGTAGGGGTTATTGTCATTTGTACCAGAGTAGGAATTCTTGCTCAGCAGAAAATAATAAGATACATTTATATTTTTTCAGAATACATCAGAAATCAGTGCAGTAGGTACACATGTATGCAGTGATACATAACAGGACAATGAGAACATAAGTTGAGACAAGTCCTAATAACTGGGTTGTTTTACCTTCATCAGGATTCAGTTGGGATTAGTCTGACTGCTCTTGGGACGAAGCTAAAAAAGAGACTTTTGCTTCAAGTTTTTATTAATGATAAGTCTATTGCAACTGATCTTGCTAGGTCACCCAACAATTCACCAGTCATAACCACCCAGTAGAACTGGAGGAGGGTCAGCAAGTTCAGTTCACTTAGACTTATCACTACTGGGTACTGTTTATATGCAAAAGGCATTGATGTTCTGTAGATAACTTTAACCTCCCAACCAATGTAAAGCTGATCTTCCCAGCATCCCCCATCAGGCAACTCACAGACCCATAATAAGAGTTGTAGTTCTGTAATAAACTGAAGCAAAATTCAGTTCTGGGTGGAGAAGGAGTTAATGCCAGTTACCGGCAATGGAAGAGCTGTTTTTCAATGCTGATTGGCAAAGGAACCCAGTGAGTACATGGTTAATAGAAATCTAAAGTGTCTCATGGATTAAGGGGGCTCTTCAAAAATGGATTTTTTTAAATAAATTTGTGTTTATAAGGAAAAGGTCAAACTATCCCAGTCTGTAGAGATAATATTTCAAATGTTCAGAGACATTAAGGCAGACACTGTGGGAGCAAACAAAGCCTGGTTAATTTTCCTCACATATTCCATTATTAGATGAGCAGAGACCATGTTGCCTCAGAAGGATTGGTTGTATCAGATGGTTCTATTCATAAAAGTCCAGTTCTATTAACATCTTCTCCCAATTCTTCTCTCCACAGGGTGACTCTGGTGGCCCCGTGGTGTGTAATGGGGAGCTGCAGGGCATTGTTTCCTGGGGTTATGGTTGTGCCCAAAAGAATTACCCCGGAGTCTACACCAAAGTGTGCAACTACAACGCTTGGATTGAGAGCACAATAGCAGCAAACTGAGATGTATCTACAGCATATCAAAGTGGTGGGTGGGAAATGTTCTGTGTTTGAAAAGGAACCACTTATTCCATTGGCTGCTTTGGAAAATATACAATAATTACAGTGAAAATGAAATTCTGAATATATCTTGTACGTACTTGTGTAAGTCGCCTTGTGACACACTCGAGGAAAGGGACTAGGGGCACAAGCTGATGTGTTCTGTATGTTCAGCTTTTTTTATTAAGTTGGGGTGCACTTTGGAAAGAGCCCTGTATAACAGCAAGGTACCCCACTGCTACTGGCAAGTAATGGGACCAATGTCTTCTAATATTAGCTGGGCAAACACTTCCGTGTATGCACCTCCATCACAAATAGAGCAGATTTGTAGTTGAACACTTAAAGGCTAATAAGCTGGAGGTCCACATGGTCTTGCAGAACAGGAACAACTTTATTCACAATCACTAGTGTAGCTTCTCCAATCATAGTAATCACACCAGGGTTATTATCAATAAAACCGACCAAGGATTCACAGGCCTCTGAGCCTGCCTAATGCCTACCCTCCTGCTCTCCTCTTCAGGTCAAGGGTTTTGCACTGTATAGTCTCCAGGTGCAGGGTCTCAGTCTTTGTCAGGGCCCTAAGGCCGTATATAGTGCTAGGTTTCCCTTTTCTGGATCTCTGTCTGGGAAGGTACCACTGGGACACTGGCCTCCTCCTTACTCCTCCTTAGAGGCTGAGCTGCTTGACTAACTGACCTACCACTATCTCTAACCATGTACCAAAAATACAGGTCTCATTTACCACTTGCAGTCCTAACTCTTGACTCATTCAAGGGTACCCCACGGAGATGGCAAGCCTTAGGATCTTTGGAATCATCCACCCTTTTTCTCACATCAGCAAATAAGGAGGTAAACAAGGAGAGAGTCCACAGGGTTCCTCACATCCTTTGAGGCAGTATTACAAATTTGCATCAACACATCAATTCAGAGGCAGAAACATGTGACAACCCTGTGGGGACAGCTTACAAGTTGCTAGGTGCACCATCAGGGTCTCTGGACAATGACCCAGATTCCCACATATTGGAACAGGTAATACACATAAACTAAATTCCTATTAGTCTATGATCCCTACACTATGGGACAGTTTTGCCTGAGGATAGAGCTACCCCCTTTGCTATACCTTTTAGTCTGAGCCCAGGCTGCTCTTGCTCACTAGTTCTACCTGCCTCACTTTCCCAGAAAGTACTATTACAGAGAACAATCTTGCCCTGAATACACCTCATTAACAGGGTCCCTGTTCCCCAACTTCACCAAGGGTCTCCATACTCTTGGGGCCTCTTCTTTATTGTGGCCTAAGTCCCAGGCTCTCCAGCACCATCCACTCCCCCCTGAAGTGGAAATCCAAAGAGAAAGTACCACCCTCGGCAAAACACTGTACTGTGGCAAGAAGTGGACATCAGCTTCTGGACCAATAATACATTTATGCTAATAAGCACAACTAGATTTCCAGCCCAGCAACTGGGGAATAAGGAAGTGTAGGGATTTAAAGCCTTAGGGGTTATTAATCTGACGGGTCCCTACATAAGGAAATAAAGCAAAATAAATGAGACATTTCTGGCAGGTAAAGATGCACAATCTGGAATATGTTTTGCTGTGGGGCCCAGTAAACTCCTGTTATGCCACTACTGGTCCATGACAGTCCAGTCAGTCTGTATCAGTAACATCAAAGATCCATTATCAGTGGGTTTTGTGGTGTTTCCTTTTGATATCTGAGACCAGAAAGACAAGGTTTGGCAAAGAGATATGATATTTAACTGACAGCCCATTCATCCAGGTCATTAAATTCAGTATCGAAGAAGTCACGTCAAGTAAGAGTAGAACAAACCCAATCAAGCAATGGAAAATCCAGAAAATGCGAAGCCGTGTTGCCCTTACTTGCAAAGGTACAAATTTGCCTTTTAGTTTGTAGCATTAATCTTTCCCACATTCTGCAGCCCTTTAATATTGCTTTGGGGTTTCATATGATGAGAGAACTTCGGCTTTGCTTATACAAAGAATCAGCAACTCGGCTGCTTCCAAACGATCTCAGTGGTTTGTAAGCCACAATATAGTTGCAACAAATAATCCAAATCGCACCACGAGTCCAGGAAAGTAGCAGAAATAAAACAGTACAATACAATATAATATTTATAGGGAGGTTGATGTACAACCCCCAGAAGGCCCTTCATAAATACATTGTTGTTGCACAAAAGCAGTGCTGTCTTCATTGGAAATATACAGATGTTTATGCTCCATTCCAGAGTGTACAGACCTGAGCCTAAGGGCAACTCCCTGGAGTCCTTATGTGAGAAACACAAGAGCAGAAAGAATCCTGTGATACATAAAGAACAACAACAACCCAAGCACATTAGTTATTTATCTCTCACTAAAGCTGCTTTATGAACTACTGTATGTAACCATTGGTACCCTACCAAAAATATACCCAACATATCTGAACTAAAAGTGGAACAATAAATTCCTATCCATACAGTATCTCAGTTGTATCTTCTAGGGAGCTTGTTTCTTTCATTAGAAGAATATATAACCCAGCCCAACCCAAAGCTTGTTACAAGGGGTCCAGTGGAAAGTTGACATTGCTAATTACACCCATTAGATTGACACTTGTTTTCCTTTCTATAAGAATATAGAGACCTGATACCAACTTCAGCTTCTCTTCTCACTACCCCAAAAAATTTTTATGGATACCCCATATCACAGATTTGAACTTTTTAGTCAATACAAAATACTGCTCTTGCCTAACATCTTCTTAACCTGTACCAAGTTCTTTTTTTTGGGTCCCTCCTAATTCTGCACTCAGTATAATGTTCAGATCATTTGCCCCTTTGCGGTTGGTCAGTGGAAGGTAAAAGTCCCTTCTACACATATGTATGTGCTTCCCCCAGCCTTGAGATTCTCCCTTTTTACTCAATGGTCTGTTCTTATATTGATTACTGGTGTACATCACTTGAGATACAAATTATATTGGTGTATTGTGTTTGACCTAAACTAGGGGGATAATGATATTTAACAAGCACATGGTATATATTGTTTCTATTTGTTTTGTATGTAATATGATACAGAGGAAGCTAAGATTCCCCAAGTACCTGGGTATATAGCCTATTATTATTGATTGGGAAGTACATACCATTAACCATTTTTGTATTTTTTTTGTGTTTTTAAAAGCTCATGTGATGCCCTGAACAACTGAACACAACAATATTTGTTGAACCACTGTAATCAGCTATAATCCCTTGTCACTTCCAACGGTGTATTACAAATCTACCAGTCAGGTGGCAGTCAGGTGGCAGTCAGGTGGCAGTCATATGTCTGATACACTCTTGGATCCATGGGCCTCAGTTAAATACCTTGTACAATGTTTGTGTTCTACATGGGACAATAGGTTTGTTTTCCTCCTCAAACCTGATGTCAACAGAGAATTTCCCACCTTCATTAACAAGTTATTTATATTACAGAGATAGGTTTAACCTCAAGGTCACTGATAAAGTCAGTTCAGGTACGCTGCTCTGTATATGTTTCTTATAACAAGGCCAGAGAATGGTAAAACAGAAGGAGGAGAAGACTATAAATATTTGCTTCTATAGAATAGGTCCAGGTGTCTTTCTTCACCATGAAGCCCCTGCTGATCAGTATGCTCTTGGGAGAAGCAAGATGTCCTGATAGAAAATTTGAGTTCTCCTAGAGAGGGATTAATAAAAAAGGATTAGGAATACGATGTCATATCTTGATCTTCATTTGTTTAGCCCAAAAGTAGGGATAATTGTTATATCATTCACATACAGATTTAGGTTTTGTGGATTATTCATTCAAACAAGTGAACTCAACAAGACCTCCAGATCTCCTCTTTCCACATTTAAACAAGTTAGCAAATTGTCCTCTACTGAGCAAGCAAACACCTTGGTTAAACAAATTCCTTGCATATAAACATGATAAACCTGCTCCCCCTTTAGCTTATGGTCTAGTCCGCTGTTTATAAGCTAATATAGGTGGTTTATTTTCCCAAATGAATCTTGAAAAAAATGCTTTTCTTGCTCTACTTTATAAAATAGTAGTATATAATTCCTAGTGTAATAGTTTCCACTCGCCCTGGTGGTCTAGTGGGGGGACGGCAGGGATGCCTGCCACCCCCTCGGCGGGACGCCCTCTGCGCCAAACCGTTCCAACGCAGGCGCGCGTGCGCATCTCTTCCTGGTTTGTAGCGCATGCGCACTGACGTGAATAGTATTTAAAGAGACTTCAGTGTTTATTCAGTGATTGGAGTTTGTTCCTGGTGCTTCTGAGCGGTTTGCTATTCTGTTTTTGAACCTGTTTTGCTTCCTGTTGTGACCCCTGCCTGGCCATTGACTATTCTGACTTCTGGATCCTGACCCCTGCCTGATTACCGACTACCTCTTTTGCTTAACCCTTCTGATTGACTTCCTGGTTTGACCCTTGCCTGCCTGACTATGTTTATTCTCTGCCTGCCCCGACCCGGCCTGATCTGACTACTCTATTGCCTAACGCCTTGTATTACGACCTTCTGCCCAAAGACTCTCGCTAACAGTCGTGCCCCTCTGCCTATCCAGAACCTCTAGCCTTGCACCTCTCGTTTAAGTCCTGGTGGCATCCAAGTAGCTGAGGCTCCTCCCGACGCCAAAGGCGGTCACACTACAGGCGACGCACAAGCCCAGACCAGGGTGCTTGGCATTTGTTCTGGTGTTGGGTGCCGACCGTGACATATAGCATATAATACTTTTTCTGTTGGAGCATTTTAACCTCCTAGATATTTAATTAACACTTTATTCCATTGAAAGCGGAAACTACTCTTCATACTGCTCCATGGGGGCATGGGCAGTATACAGACTGAGATAGGATCAGACATAAACTTTCTATTGTAAGAACAAATATGGGGTCCCAATTTAAAAATGATGCCATGCCAAAGACTTGTGTAGTCTTGAGACATGGCTCAACATTCCATACAGGATTTTGTCCTATTGGTCAATGCCTCACAACAGATATGGGGTCATTTCTAAACCCTGGGCAAATTTGCACTTGGGCAGTAACCCATGGCAATCAATCAGATCCTTATTTTATTGTTCTAAATGCAGTTGGATGAAAAAGCTCATCACTGATTGATTTCTATAGGTTACTGCCCAGGTGCAAATTTGCCCAGTCTTTCTAAATGAGCCCTACTGAGCCGTAAAAAAAGCTGTTTACAGAATGTGGACCTTGCACTCCCCCTGCACTCATTACTCTGCAATGGATATTTCCATGGAAAAACAAAAAAAAAATGAAATGATAGAAACCTTTAAATGGGCAGAACAGGCTAAAGGAAGTTGTTAAATATGCTAATAAAATGAGGAGAAACAAAGGTCACTTTAGCAGAATAGGAAGATTTGACAATTGGCAAAACTTTAGAATTTTATCTTTTCCCATAAATAAGGGTGCAAATATGTTCAATGGATAATGATATTGGATAATGATATTGTGCAGCCCACACACAAGGTTGTTGTTCTCTTTGCCTTTTATGATTATTTTCTGGGGCATGTTAGACCTGGGATGGGCTGAAGAGTCTTTCTTGTTACACATCATTCATTGATCCAAGGACCACTAGGGCCACAAATATTTCAGAATCGTGTCTGTGTGAGCAAGGAATGAGTGAGAATAGAAAACTAAGATGGAGAAGATGGAAGCTTTGGAGATTGGAGAGAATTTGAGTCATTAGAAGAGAACAATTTTGTTGAGGAGTCCTAATTTCTGGTTGGTTCTATGAGTTTCTTCTGTTTTGAGAAGCCCCTACAGAAAAAAGAGGAGAAAACAGAAAAAGAGATGAGGGATCTAGAGATTCCAGGTTCGCAAACCACATGAACATGTGAATTAATTACTGGGAGATTAGGGGATAATGTATGTGGGTCTCTCCCTCTGTTATGCGTTTATCTCAATGCCATTGGATTGGCTGTCCAGAGGCAGGTTCCTTTTAGGGACAATTCTTCTTTCTTATTACAGACACTGGGCCCCAGGGTGAGCACAATTCATTTGCAGTTTTATACACTCATACAGTTTGTTCAGTAGATGGTGCTATGGCATCTCCCTGCCTGTTAGAATGAAACCAGAATCTATGTGAAAAGAGACATATGTGTTTGTGTGTGTCTGTGTGTATAGATTGTAGTTTACCGGAAATATAATATCTGTAGTATATTAAAACTTGCAGTAGAATTATGGTAAAATGCAAATAAACCTTTCTCTTGTATCTTTAATACTTTGCTTTCAATCTTTAATAAAACTGTACTTTGTATTTATTACTTTTCAGTATTATTGACCCCTGTTTGTTTTATTAGGGGCAGATTTGTCAAGTGTCGAATTGAAAATTCAAATTTTTAAATTAGAATTTCGAGTTTATTTTAGTGTAATTCAACTAGGGAATAGTCCAAATTCAATTTGAGTTTAAAAGAAATTCAAAATTTGAATTTCCAAATTTATCATGCACTGTCCCTTTCAGAATTCCAATTCCCTATTCCCCATCTGAAACCTGCCGAATTGGTGTTTTAGCCTATGGGGGACCTCCTAAAATCAATTTTGTTGGACTTTTGAAAAAAAAAAATATTTGGTGAAAAACTCAAATCTAATTAGATTTGATTTGAGTTTGCAGGTCAATCCTATTCACCCGAATTTACAAAAATTCGAATTTTTTAATAAATTTCAATTGGTCATTTTTTTTTAATTTCGAGTTTATGGGAGTTTGTGGGAGTTTTTATAAACTCCCATAAACTCTAAATTCCCCCTTAATGTATTTTTCTGCTGTACAGTGCTGCGTACACAAGTAGTGTGTATATCCATAAAATTATACATACATACATACAATAGGGTCAGAGAAACAATTCAGCTTCTGGCAGGGGTAACAAGGGATATGATAAAAGAATGCATGACAGCATGGTTTTAGATTTATGAAATAAATCTCTTTCTTGAGGATTTTTACATCCAGTTCTGACATCATTTTATTTGTGCCCAGAAGAACAATGTGCCAATATAGTACAAGGCAATGCCCAGGCCACTCAGACATGTCCAGCAACAACCTCAGTTTTTTGAGGACAAGTCATTAAATGTAAGAGGATTATTACTCTTCTGGGCATATGGTATCAGGAGACTGACCACTGGCCGATCCCTGATTGGTGTTAGCCGTTCTTGGTACTTTATGTTGCACAGGAGTCACATTGTGTGCACTAGCCCAGCACAGGTTGTGTGTGTCTTGTGGTGAGTCTGCCCTTCTCAACGCTAGGAACCCTTGCACATGTACCATGCATATATAAGGAGGCTTCAGTCATTCCCTGTGAATCATTGGCTTAAATTTAGCCTGTTATCTGGATCTCTGCCTGCCTCTGACCCCCCTAAACTGCTGCCTGCCCTGACCTTTGGCCTGCCTCTGATTTTGCTACACTACTGCCTGCCCTGACTTTTGCCCTACCTCTGAAATCACTACTTGCTGCCTGTCTCTAACCTCAGCTTGTCTTTGACGTTGCTACATTGCTGCCTGCCCAGACATTTGGCCTGCCTCTGATCTTGCTACACTGATGTTTGCCCTGACCTTTGCTCTACCTCTGACCTTACTACATTTCTGCCTGTTTCTGACCTTATCATGCCTCTAACATACTTTGCTGCCTGCCCTGACCTTTGCCCTACCTCTGACCTTACTACATTACTGCCTGTTTCTGACCTCATACTAACCTCAGCCTGCCTCTAATATCGCTACATTGCTGCCTGCCCTAACCTGTTGCTTTTGCACTCCTGCTAATTTGCAAACACAACCCCTGCTTTCACCACCAGGGGCCCCTGGCTGTGAGGTCCCTCAGTGTCGCTTTCACTACAACGTGGTTTTCATGTGAATTGTGACATATGGGAAATTACTTTATGGGTCATTAGTTAGAAACTAATACAATCTTAGAATAAAAAAGTCCTACAATAGGAATATCCTTGTATATTATATACAGTGGATCCATTTACAAAACAAAAAATATTCAGAGGGACTCAGCACATATTGTGAACCCCCGCCACCCACTTGTGTCTCTGATGCCTTTCCACTCGTGCCCAGGTAAGAGAGCAGCTTGGGAGGGGGTTTTATTAGCTATACAGGCAGACCCTGCAATCAGTAACAATCTGCCCCCCCCCTCTTTTACATCAATAGTTACACCAGTGTCAAGGACCATTATTGGGACCTTCTGCTGGCCGAGCAGCTCTGTAACTGTAGGTGCATCAAGGGATGTGGGAAGCCAAGTGCAGGTCACAGCTGCTGGTATGGGCAGAGGTCCATCTTATTTGTTTAATAAGTCCCGCAGCTGTTGGTCACCGGTGAATTTGTCCTTGGTGTCCTCAGGTGCCCTCCAGCCAACAAATGGTTGTTCCCTTGAGGACAGTATAAATGTGGGACTCACAAGTCCCCAAGTGCAGTTCAGAACTCAGAACAAATAATATCAACCATGAAGTTCCTCGTCATCTTGGTCTTGCTGGGAGCAGCCGGTGAGTATAGACATTGTGGGGACATTTCCTAAGGGGTGATACGAAACAACACAGGAATTATTGGCTAAATAGTTTCTCCTGGACCATGTGGTTTGTCAGATGTTATACACAATTAGCATCTACTGATCAGTCTCACATATAACATATCACTAATAGCCTCAGCCACTAACCTCGACTTTTAGATCAGGTTTAGATTAGTTTAGATGAGCAACTTGTCAGGGAAAGTGAACATTTCTATTGCACTTGTTAAATGCCGGTGTCACTGCTTCTTCTCATTAAGGGAAACTGCCACTGGTGCCCCAACAAGAGGCCCAGCTAATTGTCATCAGGGAGTGTAAGGGGCCGTGTGTGCACATTAATTCCATAGCACATACACAATTCCAAATTTTCCCATAATAAACTATGAGTTTTAGTTATGGAATGAAATCTGGCCCTGATTTGGTTATTTGAGTTAATCATCACTGTACAAAAAAGCAATAAACTTACCCTATTTGGGAAAAGATCATCTCATTCCTGAAGTTTTTACTGGGTCAGATTATATAGTGATAAAGGGATCGTCCTTTATTCATTCATCAATTCATCAGGTTACAAAACGTTATTACTTGTCAATATGTCTTGGTTGCTAAGGAGACCTTCATCAGACCTTGCCAAGTAGAGCGTACAATCCAAAATCACTTCCTGCCCCAATGAGCTTACAATCTAAGGTTCCCATCACATTCCCTTCAGTGCCTGCCCCAATGAGCTTACAATATGAGGGCCATATCACATTTTCATGCTCAGAAGCCAATGAACCTGCTTGTATGTACTTGGGGTGTGGGTGTTAACTAGAATACCTGGAAGAAACCCACAATGTTAAACCAACATTATGAGAATCTGCAGTGATTTTTTCTTTACTTCTAGTTTACCAACTTTAGTGAATATACTGCTATAATGTTTCCCTCACCTGTGTGTGAGACTCTCTCTTCTGTGAGTATTAGGAATGTCCTTTATGACATTTGATGTCCTTTTTTATCTTTAGTTGCTTTTGAAGATGATGATAAGATTGTAGGGGGTTTTACGTGCGCCAAGAACGCTGTTCCCTATCAAGTGTCCCTAAACGCTGGTTACCATTTCTGTGGGGGGTCCTTGATTAACAGTCAGTGGGTGGTGTCTGCCGCTCATTGCTACAAATCGTAAGTTACTCATGACTCCCCTTTTCTCTCTGGGGATCTTTTCCTAATTGTTCATATTAAAAGGTCTCAGTCAATAGGGCTATAGCTGTCTGTGTAGTCCACTCCTTGGCTGCCTGTATGTATTGTATTTATGATTCCTTGTGTTTCCTTTAGTCGTATCCAGGTCAGACTTGGGGAGCACAACATCGCTTTAAATGAAGGGACAGAACAATTCATTGATTCACAGAAAGTCATCAAGCACCCCAACTACAACTCCAGGAACCTGGACAATGACATCATGTTGATCAAACTTTCCACCACTGCCAGACTTAGCGCCAACATCCAATCCGTGCCTCTGCCCTCGGCCTGTGCTTCTGCCGGCACCAACTGCCTGATCTCTGGCTGGGGGAACACCCTGAGCAGCGGCAGTAAGTCAGCAGAGAGAACTATATTGGGACCCAAACTTCACAGTGGATTAATAGAGTCCCACAGTCAAAACGCATAATGCAAAGTGCATTGTATTTACAGTATGTAGCTACAAGAACTGTAGGCACTTGTGTGGTTGTACAGTTACCACCAGGGAATGGTTTCCCAACATGACTAGGTGGCTTAATGGTCCAATGAATTCATGTTCATTTCATCATTTTATTTGTGCCCAGTACAAAGCGATGTATATGGAACCATTTGCAACTAGCCATGTCCCCAGTGATACCGGGTCAGGCACAAATACCTGTTATCAGGACATGCCCATACTGGTTCATTGTAAGAGAACACTACTCAACAGGGAGGTCATTAGGAGGTGATAAGGGGCACTATGAGAAAAAAAACTTTATGTAATGGTTCTTTGGGGCAAAGGAATCTGATTTAAAAACTACTTTATAGAAGCAAAGAAAGCCCTCCAATTGGGATATTCTTGTATTATATATATATATATATATATATATATATATATATATATATATATATATATATATATATATATATATATATACACACAAAAGCGAGTGGGGTCATTGTGCCTATAAATGGTATTTATGCAAGAAATATATTATACAGAATTAAACAGGTTTATATTTCCTTCCTACACAGCCAATTACCCAGATCTCCTGCAGTGCCTGAATGCCCCAATCCTGACTGACAGTCAGTGCAGTAACAGCTACCCCGGGGAGATCACCAAGAACATGTTCTGTGCCGGCTTTTTGGCTGGTGGCAAAGACTCTTGCCAGGTAATTCTCTCTCCCTTACCCCAATATGTTTGTTTCATCAATTGCTTTTGTGTTAGAGCTTGGGGAGATGGGAAACCAACTGATTTATGTCTCTTCTTTCACAGGGTGATTCTGGTGGCCCCGTGGTGTGCAATGGGCAGCTGCAGGGTGTGGTATCCTGGGGTTATGGCTGTGCCCAGAGGAACTATCCTGGTGTCTATACTAAAGTCTGCAACTTTGTGACTTGGATCCAGAGCACCATTTCCTCTAACTAAATCCTCCTTCCCCTGAGGAACCTCTCCTGTCCTGATGTAGAGTCTAGATACTCTCATGGTTTCCCAAAAGCAAATAAAGTGATCATTTCACCATATTCTGGCATTTGCGTTTCTTTATAGAATCTCTGAATATATATAATTCCAAACAGAGAATGATTACGTGGGGATTTATATGATAAGTGTCTTTGTGTTGAAGATAATGGCACAAAAGCACAAACCAGTAAGGAGTACAGATTTTATTGCCTGAAATTATAACCCACTATAATTGAATAATGAAATGGAATGGGAGAGGGTAGACAGTAGAAGTAGGACGGCAGCAGCAGAGAATTCAGGGTTAGGTTCAATTTGATCATCTGTGTTAATCTGGTTCCATTTTCTTTGTTCCTACAATCAGAGCTCAAGGGGTTACATTTAGATTTGTAATCACTGAATACTAAACAGCAAACTGTCCTCCCTTCTGGTGTCATATGCTGGGGCCACAATATCCCAATAATGTCCCTATGTCCCTATGTAATACAACAGCGCGTGCCTGACGCAGTTCTGGTGAGAGAGATTTCTCACTGGTGCAATTTCTCCCATGTAGAATTGAGCTTTTGTGCAACTAGTTCACCCATGTAACTGCTGCAGTTGGACAGTAGTGATGCTGTGTATTTGTCCCGTTTAGCTTCACCGAAAAATTTGCACATTGAAGTCAATGGGCATCAAAATTATTTTGACACATGTCAGTTTTGACGCCTGTGACAATTTTCCGAAAATATTCTGACACGGCAGATTTTTCGCCAGTGAATCTTTGCTGCAGTTTCACAAATGTGCGAAATGTGGAAATTTGCGCCTGGCGAAATTATTCACCCATCACTATTGGACAGTTTTATGGAGGGTTTAGATCTGTTTTAAGGCAGAAACTCCAGTCTTTGTGCTGTACAACAGATAATAAGAATGACTATTTGAGTTTGACACTGTTGTCCAATTGCCCCGACTGTGTAATCCAGGGGTGTCCAAACTTTTGGCTTCCCAGGGCCACATTGGAAGAAGAAAAATGTTCTGGGGCCACACTCGAAAATACACACAAACACTGTGGCTAACTTTTGATTTGTTTTATTGTAAAAGTAAAAGATAAGAGGGTATCATAAACCCAGTAGGATTTCTGACATTGTGTTTGAGAAACGAATGGATCAATATCTGGTTGAATGGAAGTAGTTGCAATTCTCAGTCAATTCTCAAGGTGCTCCTCACATAATTTGGTTCTAATTTTACTTTTAGTGTGTTCATTCTTGAAAAAAGTTGCTCACAAATGTAGGCGCTGCATATATCCCTAGCATAGCGGCGATGCCACTGAACAATACTTACCTGCCTTTGTAAGTAACCAAACGCTCACTTGTTAACTGCTTTTCCTGCACTAGGAAGCCACACACCGCACACCCCATGTCAAATTAAAAGCACACATGCACACAATTAGCGACCGCGTAATACGCTCTCTGTGCGTGATATTACAACATGACCTTTCCTGGACTGACAGAAGTTCAAGCTGGGCCACATTCATATCCATCCTGGGCCGCAGGTTGGACACCCCTGCTGTAACCGAATTCACCATTTCTCTTTGGTACATAGAAGCCACGCCCACATGCCTATAGTAGTGCAAGTAGATTAGAGGCAATGGCCCACTTAGCACTTTGTCACCCACAAGAGATACATAAGAGTATTTTCCCTTGATTAAGTGAATCTTCAGAAGGAATATCGGTAGCCCCACCCTCACTTTTAGAAAAACTTAGCTTTACAGTAACAGACTTATGGTGATTGGTGAACTATCTGCAGCAGCTTTGATTGGCTGTGCCTGTGAATATTCTTTGCATGTTGAACTGGATGGCCAATCACAAGTGCATATGTAAATATGGCAAGGGGATAAGTGACCATATGAAGGTTCCACTGGGAACTCCTCTCTCCACTGCACCTTGAACAAGGGGTTTAAGAGATGGTGTATAAAATCAGCCCAGTTCAAAATGATTAAATTGCATATATACAAATTTCGAATTTACAAGGATTATATATTATATATAAAAAACAAATATAAATGCTGCCAGGTTTAAATCTATGTTTAAGTCATGGGGTTGTAGACTATTTAGCTCCAAAATCCAAAAGGTTTCTCTTTGCCTCAACCTAATCAGTCTGTCGCCTCCTTTAAAACTAGTGGGTATTTGTTCAAGCGCCACAAACACTTGGGACCAAGGGGTCACGGCTCTCTTTGTAGTGTCTTCAAACATTATGATTTATTTTGGTTTTCCAGATGTTACTGATTTGCTCATAGATCCTCCTTCCTACACTTCTTTTAGTTCTACCTATGTACATTTTTAATCTATCCAAGAAATCCCTTACAGCCAATGAAATATCAGTATTAAACAAAGGCCTCAAATTTGCCCCTGGTTGTGGACCAAGTACATTTGAGATTTACGTAGATTTGCATTAAGGTATCTGCCAACTTACTTTTAAATGACACGTAAGAGCTAATGGGGAAACTATTGCTAATTTAACTCAGTCCCCAGACACAACTATCAAAAGGTTTGATGGTTCAGTTAAATCTAATTTTTCTCCAAAAGATTCACAGGGAGAAAACATAAAGATGTGCCATAAAATAGTCCAAGATGAGATGATCAATGCTTTATTTTATTTTTATTTTACTTTATATGGAGCAGAAAAGAAGGCCCTACATAATACAATGAAAGGTAATAAAATGATTATTAAAGAGAGGGGGGTCATACAGCAAAGGGAAGATTACGTTAGTGATGCTTTAAGACAAATGAGTGACAAAATAGGTAAACTAAGGAATTGACACTTCTGTTAAAAGAGGCAAATGAGAATAATATATTGGAAGATGGGGGTTCAACTATTTGAACAACCTTAACCAAAGGATAGCAATGTATTATCATAAATCAAAAAAGGTTTTGGTGGTCCCTCACTCCATACGTTTCAGGGTGTCCTCAACAGAGTAGTCCCCCCATCAAGCCACAAATCTTCCAAATCAACTTAACATGAACTCTGGAGACCCACGGTAATTTCATTGTACTTTATTTCACAACATGTTTCCGAAATAAATATCCTTCATCATACACCCAATGTATTATCATCTCCCCAAGATACATAAATGTCTTAATAGCCCTCCTGGTAAGTCTATTTAACTGATAATCTGTCAGAAATTGAAGATGTCTACTTACAAGACATTGTACAGAATTGACATTATATTTGTGATACAACTGTTCTTTTAAACAAACAAACAAACAAACAAACAAACAAACAAATAAATATTAAGTGGGAGGAAGATTATTATTATGTCTGGAGAACGTGTCACTATATGTTAGTAGTCCACATGTAAAATGGACGAAATATATTTGTGAAAAACGAAGGAAAGAAAGTGAATATTCTGTACCCTTGAAGGAGTTCCTTGTACGCAGTATTAGTTATATTTTAACAGAATACTATTTCTAATTTGAAATCACAAAGCAGAATAAGCTCCCTTCCAACCTCCAATTTTTTATGAGGCATTTCATTATAAAATCTCCCTTTTTACGAAATGTCTCAATCTCACTATGAGAATTTTGTAACATTATTCTAATAAGACAAGACAATAAACATGCTTACCCTTTAAACACAATGACCTGAGTGTACATACCCCAGGTCCCACACGACACTCTATATTTAGTAGATAGAGGATTAAGCAAAGTCCACACTCACCAAAGAAGACGAGTGGCCCGGGTGCATCGCCCAAACCCATAGCTGTGGGTGATATGTGCTCCAAACGAAAAATTGCTGGCAAACACTCCAAGGTCCCCTCGTGGGGTAAAATCATAAAAGTTTATTTCAGCAGTTTAAAAGAAACATTGTTGTCCTGACGCGTTTCGTATCAAAGATATTTAGTCATAGGCACAATGCACATTGTATCAAACGGTTATTTGAATCTAAGAACCAGTAGTGACTTTATCATTCACTATGGGGCACATTTACTAAGCTCGAGTGAAGGATTCAAATGAAAAAAACTTTGAATTTTAAAAAAGAATTTGGGTACTTGGACGATCGAATAGGCTACTTCGACCTTCGACTATGACTTCAAATTGAACGATTCAAACTAAAAATCGGTAGACTATTCCATCATTCGATAGTCGAAGTACTGTCTCTTTAAAAAAAACTTTGACTACCTACTTCGCCACTTTATACCTACCGAGCACCAATGTTAGGCTATGGGGACCTTCCCCATAAGGTTTTTATAAGGTTTTTCTGAAAGTAGGAAAATCCTTTGATCGATGGATTAAAATCCTTCGATCAATGGATTAAAATCCTTTGAATCGTTCGATTCGAATGATTTAATCGTTCGATCAAATGATTTTCCCTTCGATCGATCGATCAAAGTATTTGCGTTAAATCCTTCGACTCATGAAACATGATTTTATGTCATTTTACTAACGATCAGATTTACTTTAAAATTCAAATTTTTTTAACTTTGAAAATTCACTCGAACCTTAGTAAATCTGCCCCTAAAAATACAATCTAACAGATCTTAATTCATACGATTTTTATACAATATTTCATGAATGTAGATGTTTCCGTATAACTTTCAGTTACAGAAGCGCAATCTGCATACATTAATTTCAACTATAAACAATTTTGAAATTTGAAAATACACCCTATTTGCAGCTGCAAGGAACAGATATGGGTAGTAAATTTGCACCTTCATAATGCCATTATGTATATGGGGATATGGGAGGACATTAACCTTTGGAATAATATTCAGTTTGTAGAGCGCTAATGATTTTAATAGATTTATTAATCAGAATGATTTGAATTTGAGGTTTTCTGCAGAGGTAAACGATCTTGATATTACAATGTTTATCCAAAATAGAAAAAATGAAAGTAAGTTATACAGGAAAGTCACTTATAGAGATGGCCTATTGAATGCCAGCAGTGGGCATTTTAAGGGTCTAGGAATCAAATATACGGGTGGTTTTCAGTACCAGATACAATGAAGCAGATGGGCATGTTAAACATATTATCTTGTAACATTGGCATTTAATTACAGCAAATCCAATTGTATATTGATAAACCTAGGGTGTCATTTAGAAGGGCAAGAACCATCACAAATATGGTAGTCCCAGCTAGTGCTATAAAATATACTTTTTTTGGTTAATCAGTGTTTTACTTGTTTTGTTAATGAGGCTTTTATGCCTATAGGGTGCCCTGACTATAAAATGCTGATCCCTATTAATATGCTAATTCTTCCCTAATGGGGCACCTACAAGAGGTGTGAAATGAAGTTTGGCTGAACCAAAGTAGAGCAAGTTATTTTAGAATTGTTCTGACATAAGGGGAAGAATTATATTGAGCTTTACTTCATTTTTAAAATGTCGAGAGAAAATGTCATTTAAAATGTGTTTTTTTCGCCATTTTTATGTCGTTTGAAAGACAAATTCATAAAAGTGTCTGTAAACTGTCTTTCTTTCACTAGAATATGAAAAGTGGTGGTTGAGTCGGAATTTTCTGTTTTTGAATATGGAGAAAGTATTTTACTCCAGTTTACCACCAATTTTACTCCAGAAATGGGCTCTCTCCACTTTTGTGAATTCCCCCACTGTGTTGGGTGATGGCAGTGCTTTCAAAGCTGTATGACTGGCCACCAAGTGGACCTAGAGTAATGGCAAGGGCCATCTAAAAGCTACCAAAGGTAATATATGGGTCAAAATGTCTACACCTAAAGCTAAGCTTGAAGGTCAGTTATGGGGTAAAAATGATAAGTGCCACAGGGTACCCTGACCAAAGGATGGACTTGAACTAAAAAAGTCCTACAAACACAGCACCGGGGGTTAAAGAAAAAGTCACAAGAAGATAACAGTGTAAAGTCTGAGTACAAACCTGATGATGGTCACATGAGAACTTACAGCTGGGAGTAGAAGATGGAAGTGAATCAACATGGTGGTAAAAGAAACAACAGCCAAAGTCATCAAAGAGATCAATGCCAACTAAACCTTCTGCTTGTTTTCCCCAATAATATTACTGGTTGGTTTGATAATGTAATCCTTGGAACTGCCATGTGGGTTGGTTTGGTGTTAAAATACAAGATTATAAAACCCTCTTAATAAGCCCCAAGCGGCAACAGTATTGTCCAGATCACTATGAAGACCCTCCTGTTGTTCTCACTTCTGGGACTCACTGGTATTTACTCCTTTTTCTGCCTCTAATTTTGGTCAGAATTTCCCACACTAATTAGCAACAAGAATTAGGCATTTAGGAAATGAAGAAGAATAGTTTCCTGCAGAAACCTGATCTTGTGTATGAAGTGCAAGCTTGTTGGGGTTTGATATTAACAGCTCTATAATAGTAATAGCATGTCGCTCTAATCCTCCGTATGCTATGCCTCATGAAGAGACACAAATAGTAAAATCCTGCATTTTTACACAAATTCATTAGCCAATAAATGGCATCACTTTCCTGGACCTTCTTCTCCAATGGTTCTGGGCTCCCTGGATTTTTTAGTACATTAGGGCAAATGGCAATAAGTTAGGGTACAGTAGGTACATGGGTGCACTTGGGCTCTTGTTAGGGTGTTATTTGGGTTCATTAGAGTTGGTTGTTAATTAGTATGCAGTAAATTAGTGATCAGCCAGTTAGATTTCTGTACTGTACCTCTAATCATATTGTAAAGAATGATTCTTTGAATCCCCCCCCGCTAGGATTTTGGGGGTGTTATTATTATTTATGGCTGAATCGCTCTCTTTATTGTGCTGATATTGGCAGTGGCCCAGCCCATCGAAGATGATGATAAAATTGTTGGCGGTTACCAGTGCTCTGTTCCATATCAAGTATCCCTGAACTCGGGGTACCATTTCTGTGGGGGGTCGCTAATCAACGAACTGTGGGTGGTGTCTGCGGCTCACTGCTACCAATCGTGAGTATTAGTAAAGGAGATTGGGGGTTTCAGTGCCAAGTGAGAAGGACCTGGCTCCTGACTCCAGGGGACAAGACAACTAAGGTTCATTTAGATTTGGAGAACCTTTGGCAGATACAATTAAATGGATATTGATTGATCTAATTTTTTTCTCTCTCTTTGCAGAAAAATGGAGCTCAGGCTGGGAGAGAATAATATTGAGATGTTGGAGGGGACAGAACAATTTATCCAGTCTGCCAAGATCATTCGCCACCCCCAATATAACAGTTGGACCATTGATAATGACATCATGTTAATTAAACTGCAGGAACCTGCCCAACTGAACAGTGTGGTTCAAACCATCCCTCTCCCCACTGAGTGTGCTCCTGTGGGGTCCATGTGCCTCATCTCTGGCTGGGGAAACACTCTGAGCAGTGGAGGTGAGTATCTGCCATATCTGCCCTAAGCTCTTCATCCATCAATAACTGCTGGAACATCTTGGGAGTTGTATCTCTATCACTATCAGTAGGTCTCCTTCCCACATCCCTACATATAAGTACACATGTCTCATTAGCTCCACATCACTAAACATGGCCATGAACGCAGAGAAAATGGGAGGCCGTTTGATCCAAATCACCCCAACTACCTTACTGTTCTATTGATGACCCACTGGTCCCCCCTCTTTACTTCCTACCAGCTTAATGGTCAGACATCCATTGCTCTGTATATGTCTGACATAATCCAGAACAACCAATCAGATGTTTGCTGTATTATTTGAACTACGCTGATCACATCTAGTGAGTGGCTTCTGTGGGCGACTATAGTAAATCTGCATCAGTTTATAGTGAATGACGACCTATGATCTGGAACTGAGAAGTTCTTGTGGTGTTACAGGGTAAATCTCCTAAAAATCAGAAGCACTTCTCAAGCTTTCGCTGCACTTCCCATAGATGTCTCATAGGTTTCCCATAAGTGACCAACAGGTGTCTCATATGTGTCATAGGTAACCATTAGATGTCTCATTGTGTCGTATGTGTATCCCATTTATGTCCATTGCGTGAATTTAACAGAAAAGGTTTAGTTTTTCTTATATATTTGCTTCAAGGTCATACAAATGTGGAGTCAGTCACTATGCCAAATATCCGGTGCTACACGGAGGACATACAGCCAAAACCCAATGCAATAACAAAGTCCAGAATAATTAAACTTACAACTCACCAAATCCTACAACAATTATTTTTTTAACTTTACTTGTAGGAAAAAAAGTTTAGGGGTCTACATAGTAACATAGTAACATACAGTAGTAACATAGTAACATAGTAACATAGTAAGTAAGGTTGAAAAAAGACACATGTCCATCGAGTTCAACCTTTTTTTATTATTATTAACTACCTATCTGCCAGTTGATCCAGAGGAAGGCAAAAAAAAACATCTGAAGTCTCTCCAATTTGCTAATGTAATTTTCTAATGTATCAGCCTGTACCACTGATTCAGGGAGACAATTCCACATCTTCACAGCTCTCACTGTAACAAACCCCTTCCCAATATTTAACTGGAACCTCTTTTCTTCTAATCGGAATGGGTGACCTCGTGTCAGCTGGAAAGACCTACTGGTAAATAAATCATTAGAGAGATTATTATATGATCCCCTTATATATTTATACATAGTTATCATATCACCCCTTAAGTGCCTCTTCTCCAGCGTGAACATCCCCAATTTGGCCAGTCTTTCCTCATAGCTAAGATTTTCCCTTTACCAGCTTAGTTGCCCTTCTCTGTCCCCTCTCTAATACAATAATGTCCTGTTTGAGTGATGGAGACCAAAACTGTAGGGCATATTCTAGATGGGGCCTTACCAGTGCTCTATACAGTGGGACCCCCTCCTCCCGTGACTCTCTGCCCCATTTAATACAAGTCAAGACCTTATTTGCCCTTGATGCTGCTGACTGGCATTGCTTGCTACAGACAAGTTTATTATCTACAAGGACTCCAAGCTCCGTCTCCATTATGGATTTGCCTAGTGCAGTCCCATTAAGGGTATAAGTGGATATTGTTACATCCCAGGTGCAGGACTTTACATTTATCAACATTGAATCTCATTTGCCACTTAGCTGCCCAGATTGCCAGTTAGTCAAGATCCTGTTGCAAGGATGCCAATGAGCTTGGACCCAACCTTAAAAAATATTTGTACCACAACAATCCCATAAAACCAGTGTAACAAGGAGCCAGTTTATAATTCAGGAGCAAACGCCTAAAGTCCTGATGTTCCCCCCTAACAGTTAATTATCCGGACCGGCTGCAGTGCGTCGATGCTCCAATCCTGAGCCATCAGCAGTGCCAGGAATCCTACCCCGGGAGAATCACCAACAACATGATCTGCCTGGGCTACCTGGAGGGGGGCAAGGACTCGTGCCAGGTGAGAGGCTACTGTGGGGGGAATATTCAGTAAGGACAGGGGTGAGAGTGCAGAAAGCTACAAGGGAACTGCGAGGGGGGAAATCTGAGCTGCCCATGTTGGTTACAGTTTCCCAATGAGCTGGAGAAGCCAAATTCTTGTCTATAAAAATATAAGACTCACCTTCCAAGTTCAACATTAACTGGGGCTCCCTTGGCCCATAACAATGGCACAGATACAACAAAATATCCAAACGATGCTGTTTCACCCTAAGTTCCATGAATTTCTGGGCAGAAAATAAGTTTTTGTCATCACCTGATGTAACAAGACTGTTCAAAGGTTTGGTTCACCTTTAAGTTAACTTTTAGGCTGTTATAGAATGTCCTATTCCTATTCATTATTTTGTATGGTTTTTATTTATTTAACTTCCGCTTATGCCCCTTTCCAATTTTCAGCTGGGGGCCACTGTCTCTCATTCAAACAACTATCTGGTTAATAAACCCTTATTAATCAAATAGAGGCTGAAATAGCAAACACAAGGGCTGCAGTGCTGGACAAAAAGCTAAATAAATGAGAAAACACTTATAATAAAAAGCAAAGACCAATTGCAAATTGTCTGCAAAAATGTCAAAGAATATCAATGTCTACATTATACTAAAACAATTTAAAAGTGAACTACCCTTTAAATCTAACATGAACTGTCAGTTTTTCATAGAGTTGCCCCAACTTTGTTCAGTGAGAGTAGGAATAATCACTTGGTACAATGCAATGACATTACGTTTGTCTCCCAAGGGCGACTCGGGTGGTCCGGTGGTGTGTGATGGACAGTTACAGGGAGTGGTGTCCTGGGGGAGAGGCTGTGCCCTGCCGGGGTACCCGGGGGTCTATACCAAGGTGTGTAACTACCTGTCCTGGATCGACGAGACCATTGCTAACAATTAAATATCAGTACAAAGAACTGGGGAGACTCGGATCCCAGCAAAATGTGTCTAAACAATAAAGGTGAATTATAACCTGACAAGTCGTGATATTTCTTATGTGTAATAATCCCCCTGTATTACTAGCGAGCAAGAGGCTCCAACTCTAAACGATAAGACTGGGGCAAGTCTTAATCATGAGGGTTTCAAGGTGCCCAGGAACTGGGGAAATAATACTCAGTGGAACAAGCTCTCCTTTGCTGCAGGGATTGGGATTGGTTCCACTGGATAAGAGACAGTTAAGGGGGATATGATCACTATATATAAATATATAAGGGGATATGATCACTATATATAAATATATAAGGGGGATTTGATCACTATATATAAATATATAAGGGGGATATGATCACTATATATAAATATATAAGGGGGATATGATCACTATATATAAATATATAAGGGGGATATGATCACTATATATAAATATATAAGGGGATATGATCACTATATATAAATATATAAGGGGATATGATCACTATATATAAATATATAAGGGGATATGATCACTATATATAAATATATAAGGGGGATATGATCACTATATTTAAATATATAAGGGGGATATGATCACTATATATAAATATATAAGGGGGATTTGATCACTATATATAAATATATAAGGGGGATATGATCACTATATATAAATATATAAGGGGGATATGATCACTATATATAAATATATAAGGGGGATATGATCACTATATATAAATATATAAGGGGGATATGATCACTATATATAAATATATAAGGGGATATGATCACTATATATAAATATATAAGGGGATATGATTACTATATCTAAATATATAAATATATAAGGGGGACATGATCACTATATATAAATATATAAGGGGATATGATCACTATATATAAATATATAAGGGGGATATGATCACTATATATAAATATATAAGGGGGATATGATCACTATATATAAATATATAAGGAGATATGATCACTATATATATAAATATATAATGGGGATATGATCACTATATATAAATATTTAAGGGACAGTAGTGAAATAGAGTGAGAGAGTGTATAGTGATCCCCCAGCAGACAGGAGGGAGCCAATGAGATCAGAGGAGGTTCCATGTTAAGGTGGGAAAGGAGTGTTACAGGGAGAGCTGGGAAGTTGTGGGGTTCTCTTGATGAATCAGGGGTACTGGCAGTTACATTAGACAAGACAAGTACAAGAAGGGTTGGATGACAAATAAGATGTAAAGAAATACAGGGTTACTGGTGTTACAGGACAAAGTTGACTGGTCTGAAAGTTTATTTTTCCCCTCTGAGGCAAAATGGAGGGGCATGGGAAGGAGTATTTGCCCTCCTCTGGATCAGCTGGCAGTACTTGGAAGCAGAGACTGAAGGAAGGAGGGTGAAACTGTGAATGAAGCTGGAAATGTCACATGTTAATAATTAATTCTATTCTCTAGTTACCAATAAAGACCATTAGCAGAAAGAGTACAGAGAATGACAACGAATTGATTAAAGGGAATGGAGGAATAAAGTTGTGAGAATATCTGGGGTTGATCAGACTGTACTAGAGCTCACGCTTGGCCATTTTCATAAATGGGCAAAAGGGGCAATTGCCCAGGGCCATCACTGGACCTTTCATCTGATGTGACTACAGAGTGACTACTGGAGCTTATTCATATTTCCTTGAACATGGAGCCCCCCTTTTGATGTATGTGACCCGTTACCCCCAAAATTTAAACTCTCCTGCCTATACATGTGCTTTCTGCTCTGTTGGGCATTTGTATCGAGACTAACTGTGTCTCCCACTGATATAATTGTAGGATCTGTCCCCAAACTGTCCCCAATCTGCTGGAAATCACTTCCTCACTACAAGGTCCCTTTCCACCCAAAGTTGCCCCACTGGGTCAGTGCCAAGGCCTCTTTAGGTCCAGTTAACAGAATGTGTCACATGGTGCCCCTGCTCATTAACCAGGAAGCTTTGGGCAAATGGGGCACCTGGGCACTCAACCTCTTGCCCTGAGCATTCCATAGGGTTTATTGGGGGAAGGAACGAGAGAGACGCAGCTGCTTGGGAAGTGCTACATCTTCTGTGGGTTCAAATATGACCATTTCCTTCTAAATTGTAATAGGTAAGGTATTAAGACACTGGGGTATAAGGATATTAAGGCATTAGGATATTAGGGGTATTAGGATATTAGGGGTATTAGGATATCAGGATATTGGGGTATTAGGATATTAGGATATTAGGGATGACCACATACAAATGAATAGAAAACCATTGTAGTACCATTACAAATGCAGCTAATAATACAAAAGCTGAAACAACAGCGGCACAACATTTTAGGAGACATCACAATTCTGATCCAGGTAAAAAGTCATTTTGGCCTATTGAGAAGGTGATCCTGGCCATTAGGAGAGGGGATTTGGAACAAGAACTGCCCATGGATATTTTGTCTCTATTCCCCATGGTATAAATGAGAATAATGAGTTACAGCTTATTTCTAATGATATATATCAGCAGTAAAGTTTAAGATGTGAACAAGCTATTCCTTAATTGTTATGAGATGTGCCTGCTAATAAGCTTATACAGGGGTGTAACTAAGGGGGTGCAATCACACCAGGGTCTGCACCCACTTGGGGCAGACGCTTGCGCCGATGTGAAGGCACATGGGAAACTATGGCTGGAGGGGGGTGAGGTGGGGGCCTGGCTGCACGGCCTGCACTAGGGTCCGACCCTTCTTAGTTATGTTACTGAGGAAATATTAACTTCTCCCTATACTGTGTAGTCACTGGGCTGAGAGATAGGAGGGAGGAGAGATCATGGGGAGGTGACGTATACATGCGAGTGTGGAGCGCATGTGAATGTGCATGTGAATGTGCATGTGAATGTGCATGAGAACAGGAGCACACGTTCGGGAGTGTAAGTGTAAGCAGTGTTGGACTGGCCTGCCAGGATACCAGGAAAACTCCCGGTGGGCCAAGGTGTCAGTGGGCCCTCCTGCTTCTAAATATTTGGCTTATTTCCTGGCCATTCCCTATTACTATCAGAATAAAGAGGCTAAATAGATGGAATAATAGGTTATACTATGTAAAGAAAAGAGAATAGGAGAATAGAGGTTGAGTAAGTAAAGGAAGAAAATAATACTTTGAGTGGGCCCCTGGTCTAAAGGTTTTTGGGTGGGCCCCTGGTCTAAGGGTTTTTGGTGGGCCCCTGGTCTAAGGGTTTTTGGTGGGCCCCTGGTGTCTCAGTCCGACATTGAGTGTAAGTGATGTATTTTTACAGTGAGACAGCCCCCCAATATAAACACACAACTTTAAAAGAACACTGGAGAGAGAGGGAAAGTTAAAGCCTCTGGCGAAACGCACTTCAGGGCAAATGAAAAGCTCTTCCTCATTGTTTTTACTTTTAATGCTGGAATTCACTACGTGGGGTAAAGCAACTTGTGGCTCAGCATAGGAGGGTGAACTCTACAGGACAAGACTCGTCTGTCTTTCTACACCTAAAAAGACAAGGGACACTCCTTTGAAGATAACAATGTCTAAATCTTGGATAAAGAAGACGCTGGTTTGAACGAGGCGTGAAACAGGCGATTCAGGTCAAGGTGGAGAAACCATCCCTGAACAGAGGCGGGGGCCTTCGACACCACCTGTCTGCTACATACAATGTTCTTCTAACATCTGTACAACACTTCACACGTCCATTCATGCAACTCTCACAAGTAACACCTGTATCTAGGAGTTGCACCGTGGTAATTCTATCAAAGTAACCCCATAGTATCACACCTCTGTGAGTTTCACCTGTCAACTCTCTGAAGATTGGCACATATAGGGGAGACACTGGCACATATAGGGGGAGGGTAGCACATACAGGGGAGAGAGTGGCACAAATAGGGGGAGAGTGGCACATATAGGGGAGACTGGCACATATAGGGGAGAGACGGGTACATATAAGGGAGAGTGGCACATATAGGGGAGAGTGGCACATATAGGGGGAAGTGGCATATATAGGGAGAGACTGGCACATATAAGGGAAAGAGTGGCACATATAGGGAAAAGTGGTACATATAGGGGAGAGACTGCCACATATAGGGGAGAGTGGCACATATAGGGGAGAGTGGCACACATAGGGGAGAGACTGGCACATATAGGGGAGAGACTGGCGCATATAAGGGAGAGAGTGGCACATATAGGGGAGAGTGGCACATATAGATGGAAGTGGCATATATAAGGGAGAGACTGACACATATTAGAGAGAGACTGGCACATATAGGGGAAAGTGGCACATATAGGGGAGAGACTGGCACATATAGGGGACAGTTTCACATATAGGGGAGAGTGGTACGTATAGGGGAGAGACTGGCACATATAGGGGAGAGACTGGCACATGTGGGGGAGAAAGAATGGCACATATAGAGGAGAGTGGAACATATAGGGGAGAGTGGCACATATAGGGAGAGAGTGGCACATATAAGGGAGAGAGTGGCACATATGGGGGAGAGAGAATGGCACATATAGGGGGGAGAGTGGCACATATAGGGAGAGTGGCACATATAAGGGAGAGAGTGGCACATATGGGGGAGAGAGAATGGCACATATAGGGGGGAGAGTGGCATATATTGGGATGAGAGTATGACTCAGGGAGAAGAGAAGGACAGGAGAAAGGCATCTTGGGCACAGTAATTATGAGGGAATATTTTGTTCCCATTGATCATTTGTAGGATGTGAGTATTTGGGGCACACAAATACACAGATTCGCATCAACACACAAACATACACACACACACACACACACACACACACACACACACAGACACACACATACACACACACACACACATACACACACACACACACACATACACACACACACACAGACACACACATACACACACACACACACACACACACACACACACGCACACACACACCCATAAGGGGAAGAGAGATGCCATATGTGACAGATCCGGTGCCAGAGACAATAGTAATAATGAAAATAATAAGGATTTGCTTGGGGCCAGTTCTGGGATTTGTCAATATTCTCAGGCCCAGTGACCTCCCCCCCCCACCTGCCATTTCTCACCATCTGGCAAACAGGTCCAGTGTCCTGGCAAGTGACCCAGAAAGCCTGTCCCTGAACAAATCAATCAAAATTAACCCTATGTACACCTCACATTCCTGTCTTTCTATACGTAGTGAATGAAAGGGAAGTGGAATCGTTATATCTCAGTTTTACTTCTAATTATCTAACAAATGGGCACCGGGCATGTAGAAGCCCAACAGCAAGTTTCCAGCAAGCCAAGAACATGGAGCCCAGACTTTATCTATAGGATCTGATCATCTGACAAATGTCATAGACAGACATTATGTATTACCCTGGGGGGGGGCTATTTGAGCTTCTGTATATCTGAAATACCAACGTCTGTTATGAAGCTCAGTTCAACCTGATTCTGCATGTGAGTATGGGCACGTGAGTGAGTGCATGTGAGTGAGTGCATGTGAGTGAGTGCATGTGAGTGAGTGCATGTGAGTGAGTGCATGTGAGTGCATGTGAGTGTGGACATCTGAGTGCATGTGAGTGAGTGCATGTGAGTGAGTGCATGTGAGTGCATGCATGTGAGTGAGTGCATGTGAGTGAGTGCATGTGAGTGAGTGCATGTGAGTGAGTGCATGTGAGTGAGTGCATGTGAATATGTTCCATATAAGGGTTACAGGTAGGAGCAGATTGTGCCAATGGAGAGAATGTGCTGGAGGCCACTCCTGCGGCCCCTGGGAACCCACAGATGGTTTGGCCGGGCGCTGAGATCAGGAGATGGGGGGGATATAAGGAGCAGTCGGGGGACAGGGAAGGAGTCACTGCCCAAATATGAAACGGCTCCTCTTTGTCTTATTGCTGGGACTGGCTGGTAGGTTTTATTGGGTCTCTTTGGAGACTCCCTGCGGGTCATTGGGTCTGTGGAATAATTCATCAATTAATTAATGAGAAAATTAGACACACAATTTTGGGATTTTGGGAAACAACAATTATCAACTGAGGGTCTGCAGCAGCTGCACAATATACAGTGAGTGACCCCGGCTCTGCTCCGGGCAAATTACTATTAGTCAGTAGGGAGCCCCCTGGCACTGGGCACATTACTATTAGTCAGTAGGGAGCCCCCCGGTTCCTAGCACATTACTATTAGTCAGTAGGGAGCCCCCCGGCACTGGGTGCATTACTATTAGTCATTAGGGAGCCCCCCAGATCAGGCAAACCCACTTATCTTGATGCTGCCAGACACTGTGGCACAAATTGGCATCCCATGGAATGGACATTAAAATGGGCCATTTGGTGGCTGAGTAGACTCCCAGAAGCTTGGAAGGACACCCCAATATCTGCTCTGTGCCAGGCACAATAGGGTACAGGGCCCTAGTGGGTAATTTGTGCCCCAGACCAAAAGGAGAGCAACAATATAGGGACAACGTGTGATGTCACATGAGCAGCATCGGGGTCTGGGGTCTCCCCAATATAATGATGCCTCTGCTAATGAATGTCTCTCCCCAGCGGCACTCCCACTCAGCACTGATGACGGGGAAAGGATTGTTGGGGGCCATGTCTGCCCAGAGCAAACTGTTCCCTACCAAGTGTCCCTGAATTCCGGATACCATTTCTGTGGGGGGTCCCTGGTCAGCACCCTGTGGGTTGTGTCTGCCGCTCACTGCTACAAGACGTAAGTGATAATGGGAACATGGTCTGTATAAAGGAGAATCCATATGGAATACTGTGTTGGGGGGACACAGGAGATGGAAAGTCAACATGGAATTTTGTTTAACATATTGATGAGTGGATTCCTGTTTATCTGGATATTTCCAGCTCCTACAAGAAAGTCTCTGATGGTATTTAAGTTCTCGGTGACTATTTTGACTAAAATAGATGTATAAGGGGCTGTATGAATAACTGGTCTATTTATATAAATCATTTCAATAGGATATTAAGCTTGGTAAGATTTGGATTTTCTTTTAATTGTGTTACAACTTCATATTAAATCTAATTCAAATGGAATGTTCTAGATAACTGAGATATGCAATGACCCACTATATAAACTATATTTCTATATATACTATATTCATATATATCCACTATATTTCTATATACACTATATTCATTAGGGATGCACCGAATTCACTATTTTGGATTTGTCCGAACCCCCGAATTCTATGCGAAAGATTCAGCCGAATACCGAACCAAATCCGAATCCTAATTAGCATATGCAAATTAGGGGTGAGAAGGGGAAAACATTTTTTACTTCCTTGTTTTGTGACAAAAAGTCACGTGATTTCCCTCCCCACCCATATTGAAATTAGGATTGGGATTCGGTTCAGCCGGGCAGAAGGATTTCGATGAATCCGAATCCTGCTGAAAAAGGCCGAATCCCCAACCGAATCCTGGATTCGGTGCATCCCTAATATTCATATTTACAGTCATATGAAGAAGTTTGGGAACCCCTCTCAGCCTGCATAAGAATTTACTTCACTTCCAAAAAAAAGATAACAGTGAACATCTGAGTAGCTGGGTGTTTTCTGAACAAAGATTTTTAGTGAAGCAGTATTCAATTGTATGAAATTAAATTAAATGTATAAAACTGGCTGTACAAAAAATGTGGCTAATTTGAATGCATGTAACTGCTCAATATTATTACTGATTACTGGCAACACCAAATTGGTTGGATTAGCTGGTTAAGCCTTGAACTTCATAGGCAGATGTGTCCAATCATGAGAAAAGGCATTTAAGTTGACCAATTGCAAGCTGTGCTTCTGTTTTCTCTGAAGAGTGACAGCATGGGATCCTCAAAGTAACTATCTCAGAGGTTTAAACTGTCAGTTCCAACTGTAAGGAATGGAATGAGGAAATGGAAGGCCACAGGCACAGTTGCTGTAAAACCCAGGTCTGGCAGGCCAAGAAAAATCCAGGAGCGACATATGCGGAGGATTGTGAGAATGTTACAGACAAGCCAAAGATCATCTCCAAAGACCTGCAAGAAGATCTTGCTGCAGATGCAGGTGTATCTGTACATCGTTCTACAATTCAGCACAATTTGCACAAAGAACATGTGTATGGCAGGGGGATGAGAAGCCCTTTCTGCACTCACACAAACACACTCGCTTGTTCTATGGAAAAGCTCATTTAGACAAGACACAGGCATTTTGGAACAAAGTGTTTTGGACTGATGAGACAAAAATTGAGTTATTTTGCCATAACAAAAAGCACTTTGCATGGCAGAAGAAGAACACGGCATTCCAAGAAACACCTGCTACCTACTGTCACATTTGGTGGAGGTCCCATCATGCTGTGGGGCAGTGTGGCTAGTTCAGGGGCTGTGTGACTAGTTCAGGGACTGGGGCCATTGTTAAAGTCCAGGGTCGGATGAATCCAACCCAATATCAACAAATTCTTCAGGATAATGTTCAAGCATCGGTCACAAAGTTCCGCTGCAGGGGTCGGATATTCCAACAAGACAATGACCCTAAACTCACTTGGAAATCTACAAAGACATTTATGCAGAGGGACAAGTACAATATTCTGGAGTCCCCCGACTTGACTATCATGGAAAATCTATGGGATGATTTGAAGCAGACTGTCCATGCTCGGCAGCCATCACATTTAACTGAACTGGAGAGATTTTGTATGGACGAATGGTCAAAAATAGCCACATCCAGAATCCAGACACTCATCAAAGGCTATAGAGTATTGATGGAATATCTCTGTTGGGGTGCCAACATTTATGCACCTGTCTTATTTGGTTTTGATGTATATTGTATATTTTCTGTTAATCCAATAAACTTTATGTCACTGCTGAAATACTATTGTTTCCATAAGGCAAGTTATATATTAAAAGGAAGTTGCTACTTTGAAAGCTCAGCCAATGAGAAACAAAACTCCAAAGAATTAAGAGGGGTTCCCAAACTTTTTCATATGTATATACACAATATTTATATATACACTATATTCATACTCATACATATACAGTGTATTTATACACATTCACTATATCTATGCATATATTCATATCTTCTCCCAATGTGCATTTTCTTTAGGCGCATGAAAGTGATTCTTGGGGAGCACAATATTAGGGTTCTAGAAGGGCCTGAGCAATTTATTCAGTCAGCTAAAGTCCTGGTGCACCCTCACTATGATGCGTTTGTCCTGGACAATGACATCATGTTGATCCGACTCAGCAAACCTGCCAGAATCAATAGTCGGGTTCGGACCATCAGTCTCCCCACTAACTGCGCCGCTGCAGGAACAGACTGTCTCATCTCCGGCTGGGGAAACACCTTGAGCGTTGGGGGTAAGTGCAACAATGTTTCAGATTGAATGAAAGGGGTTCAGATCCATTCTGGGGTATCCCACAGATACTGTCACGACCGGCACCCAATACCAGAACAAGTACCAAGCACCCTGGTCTCGGCTCGGCTTCACCAGTAGTGTGACCACCGTTGGGCTTCTGGAGGAGCCCTCAGCTTACTTGGGTGCCATCTAGACTTAACGAGGGGTACAAGGCGAGATGTTCTGGCTGGCGAAGGAGCACGGCTGTTAGCAAAGTCTTTTGGGCTGAAGGTCACGGTACAAATGGAGCAGGCAAGAGAATCCTCAGACAGGCTGGGTCGAGACAGGCAGATATCAAGAATCGTCAGGCAGGCAAGGGTCAAACTGGGTTGTCAATCAAGGGGTTAAGCAGGAAGAGTTGTCGTAGGCAGGCAGGGGTCAGGATACAGAATGCAGAATAGTCAGGGACAGGCAGGGTCAAACACGGGTAATCAGACAGACAAGATACAGATCAGATGCACAAGGCTCAACCACTAGAAACAAGTTCTGTCATGGGCAAGGGGCTGTACACTGAATGGGCCTTAAATAGCTTTCAAAATTCGCGCCAAAACGTGCGCAAAAACACGCTGGCGCAAACACGCCAGTGCGCCTTTAAGAGGCGCGCAGGCGCACCGCGCGCACCCTAGAACCAACATGGCGCCGGAGCTAAGTACCATGTGGCGGGTGTCCCTGCCGCACAGGTAGTTTTCTTACAGATACAGTGACAGACACACTTTAAAAATCCCGTCTGGAATGAGTTTGTTAGGCCTGGGAAATCACTAACAACTGCCCCACAACAATAACCCCTGGTACAACTAAATGCCCCGGGGATCAGTCAGGAACTCACAGCATGCGGGAATTAGACAAATTTAGGTTGAGAGACCTCAATAATAAAACTGGAATTATGTTAGAAGTCTAATAAACAAAATAATAAATAAAAATGATTGACTGTCACTCACATACATTTTGGAGGATTCTGTGAGGGAACGGGAACAACAATTCTCCCTGAAAGAAAATCCTCGATTAAATGTCTTGTGTCCGGGGGAATTTACTCACAGACCTTCTGATAATCCCTTGGTTTATTGAGAGAATTATGATAATAAAGAAGCAGATTATTGGAACATGAAATAGATGGTGATGTTTGTTTCATCCCCCCTTGTTGACCCCATACTGAGTGAGCAGGAATGTCGGGGGTCATACCCCGGGTAAATCACAGAGAATATGGTGTGTGCAGGATTTCTGGAGGGGGGCAAGGACGCATGTCAGGTCAGCATCCAGGGGCCACTCTTCATATTCAAGGGGGGCTTCTTTTACTGCACAAATATGATTGTGGGAAAGGACAATAACACCCCTGCCTAGCAAAAAGAAGGCTGAACCAATGCATTCCCGTCATCTCTTCCTTTTCCTATATCTCATTCTTAATATATCCCAATATAACCACCATCTCTCTTAATCTAAGGAGCTCATTTACCATTCCCAGTGTTTCCATCCATAATGGGGGGAAATGTGAATTAAGTAATGGTTCATTTCGAATTAGTTTGGCCACTAGGTGACAGCGAGTACCAAGTATAATGTGAAGTTGTTGATAGTGAAAAGTGAATAAAGAAAACAGAAACAGGAGATGTCGGGCCATTTTGGCAGTGATAGAGAAAGGGACCTCAGGTTTTAAAGTTACACACGATGTCCTGTATCTCCTCATAGTAACACATAATAAGTCAGTTTGAAAAAAGACACACGTCCATCAAGTTCAACCTTAAGTCTATATATAACCTGCCTAACTGCCAGTTGATCCAGAGGAAGGCGAAAACCAATCTGAAGCCTCTCCAATTTGCCTCAGAGGGGAAAAAAATCCAAGATGCAATGGGACCAGTCCTTGGATCAACTTGTACTATGAGCTATCTTCCATCATCATTACCTCTTCCCCAAAGCTTATTCCCAATATCTCCCACATTGGTAATATCTTATATTTTGTATATATCCCATATCCCTAGTTCTTCTTCATTCCCAGTATGATTTCACCTTGTTCCTCTGAACTCATTCCTGGTCTCTATCTCCATATCTTTCTTAAAGGGGACCTGTCACCTTAAGCAATTATTCCAAATTATGTTAGATCATGTTGGTCACGTGAAATAAACTTTACTTAAACATAGAAATTATTTAAATTTTCTTTCCTTCCGTCTGGGAATTCACAATAACTGCAAGCAGGCAGCCGCCATTTTGTGGGCACTGTTATTAAGACCAAAATCTCCCAAAATCTTGTTTATGCACCAGAATGAGGCTCCTGGTGGCCATGCACTGGCTACACAATTAGATGGTGGGGAGGGAAGGGGAATGTGAGGGGTGCTGGGAAATCTCAGAAGTGCAGAGGGGAAAGTAATTGTCTAAAGGCATGGAGGAGGGGCAGGCAATATATGATTGACAGCTGAGAGTTGTAAACAAGTTTATAACAGGTAGAGATGTTTTAAATAAAGAAAGAATTTCAGTTTCATGTTTAATTTGAAACAGACTTTTATTATACAGCTTTTGATGTCTGGGTGACAGGTCCCCTTTAATCCCAGTTCATTTCCAATATAATTTAATTTCCCAGTATCCCTAACTGATTCTCAGTGTATCCCTCATTCTCAATTTCCAGTGCACATTCCCATTATTTCTCTCTTTTCCATTTCATTCTTAGCATTTCCCTAATTTCTAACAGAACCCCCATATCAATACCCCTTTGAGTTCTCTTGACTATTCCCTGAATCTGTCTCATTCCCAGTATCTTCCTTATTCCTAATCTCTTGTATTCCATATATTTCCCTCATTCCCAACCCTTCCCTGTCCTTGGCTTTTTTCTCCATCATCCCCAATATCCCCTCATTCCCAATGTCTGCATAACCTGCAATATTTAACCCCAGTGTGTCTCTAATTCTCTAGGGTGACTCCGGGGGCCCCATGGTGTGTAACGGAGAGTTGCAGGGAGTTGTATCATGGGGTGAAGGCTGTGCCCAGATGGGATACCCGGGAGTCTATACCAAGGTGTGTAACTATGTGGATTGGATTGGGCAGAACATAAACACTTACTGAATACGGAAAACTCTGAAAAATAATGAAATTCAATTCCCCAAATGCTGAAAATGTGTTTGATTTTTTTCCTTCTAATCATGTCACTCTCTATGGGGGTCAGGCAGTGGGTGAGCCATAACTCCCGTGACCCAGGGAATTTAACAAGAACGTTTCTACTCTGTATCCTGAGCCCCGTGTTTATATGGCGCCCACATATTCTGCAGCCAATTACAGAATTGCGTATCATTCACTTCAGTCCCTGCCCCCAGGAGCTCACACTCACATTCACACACACTCGGGTCACTTCTATCAGGGACAATGTATGTATCTGGGCTGTTGGAAGAAACTTGGGGTGCACAGAAGAACCCACAAACACGGATACATTTTGTTCATTAGCCAGAGCTTTGTCTCATATAGAGGTGCCTCACATATACCGTATATCTCTTCATCCTGATCCTATAGGAATGGAACAGTGGCATCGGCCCGGGCATTAGCCCAATTTGGCATCTACACCCCCCTGTGCTATTGGCCACAATACTGCCCTGTTAACCCTTTCACTCACACCCCCGTTTGCTCAGAAGAAGGAAAAATCTGCAGCTTGTGGAGCAGAGGGAAACGTTGCGGTATAATGTATAACGTGGGTATATGGCCCCCTCTGCTGGTGAGGAAGGAACATTTTTGGGGTGTTGAACGAGTTCATAAAGTGGCAGAATTACCCCTCCCCATCCTCTATATTAAACACAGTGCTCAGTGTAGACAATAACAACCCTATTTATTCCTGCACCCTCTTCTGTGACCCCCCCACACAGACCCCAATGCCCCCCACATGTACAGATAGTGCCCCAAGCTACATCTGTGATTAACCTCCATCTTCCACTAAAGCCCCACTGATCCTGGGGGGGCAAAGCAAGTGCCGTGGAGGTTTCAGAGGGTGTGGGAAGATGGGGGGGGCTGCAAATCTAATGATTATTGTTTTCTGAATAATGGCACAAATAAAAGTGACACTTTTGAAACAATGTACAATTTCTGTTAAACTAGTGCAGGACTCAGGGATCCACGACCCCCCGGGCCCAACCGTAAGGGCCGACTCCTCCCACTGCACTGCCATTCACCCCTAATGCACCATCCGCCTGTCCGCACCTTGTGTTACCCCCTCCCCTACTCCTACTTAAACTTGTGGTCATTTGTATTGGTGGGTGGGGGGGCAGGGTTAGGTCAGTGGGGCTCATGAGACCACCCAGATCTTCCCAGTCGGACCCTGCGCTAGTGAATTAGTATCTGCGCAAGTGCAAATATAACTGGGGTACAAACCCACAGCAAGGTGACCCCCATATTGTGGCTCTGGTCATATTGGCCCAGGGCTGCCCTTCCCCCATCTGATTCCCCCCACCAACCAGAGAGGGGGGTCGCCCAGCATTAGATCACTATTAAAGGGATGGGTGTGGGGGGCTACAACATACAGAGATACACAAGGGGGGGTCAGGAGAAACCTTTCCCAAAATTGTCTGGGTCACTAAAAGGTGGAGGGGGGGTTTATGATGACAGACCCATGATTTTGAGGTTATACTAACACTTACTAGTGAAACAGGGGGGGGGCAGGGAATGTGCATTGATCAAACCCCCCTCTTTTGTATATTTGTAACAATTTGGCCAAATCAGTTGCTCCCACAACCCCCCTATTTGTGTGCATAGATATTAAAGGGTTAACTCAGAAACAACAAATTTGCCCTTTTAGTTATTTCCTGCTGCTCATTGGGGAGGAAGTGACAGTTATGGGCTTTGATGCTGCAGGTTGGAAGGGACCCTCATTAGGATAAATATAGACACTGAGAAATGCAAAGAGATGTGATGGGGAGGAATGAGATGGAACAATTGGTTCTGACTAATGAATCCAGGGCTTGACAGACTGGGGCTGTCCCTTCCAGTGTTTATAAAATTCATTTGTCTGGAGCACATTACCCTTTATTCCCATGGGATGGTCTGGACCGTGTTACCCTGTTCTGTCTCAAGTCTGGGCTCAATGGCTTGGAGTGAAGTGAAATGGACTATGATGTCATTGTAGCATCACAAGGGAAGGGGGCGTGTTCTGCTGTGACATCATGAAGAAATATAAAAGGTCATCCAATGACAAAAGCACCAGCCACATAGACAGGCATTATACTGGGGGAACAAGACCAGATCAGCGTCTCTGTATAATGTCCAAGACTGGGCCCAACAGGAGCAGATTAGTGACCCCTCAGGTACCCCTGGATATTGGGGTTATTTAGGGTGACACCAAGTCACTGAGCATCACTTATTAATGGGATATAGAGGAAAATGCCTCTGGGAAGGAGAAACAGGGTTGTTTGTGCCTTATTTCCCTCTGTGTGATTTGGACCATGGATCTGAGGATTCCTGGATAAGGAAATTGTATATTCATTAGAAAGAAATGTAATAATTTGTAACATTCCCCACTGAGAGTCAATGGGAGAGCGGCCGGTGCAGGACTTTCTATCAGACTCCCAGCAGCTCCACCTACAGGCTGAGAGGAGAATGGGAGCCAAGAATAAACCCTCCCAATTCTTTTTGTATGAGAGTGTAACGTTGTGGGGACAGGGGGGGCACCGTGGTACAATCCTATGAGAAGCCTTTACAAAAACCCCAGGGGATTCGACTCACAGAGGAAATGAGTCCGGGGGAGAGAATTGGAGAGGGCGGGTGTCATTGAACCTGAGACTAAGAGGAACAACACAAACCCCGGATTCTTACAGAGGAACAAAGAAATGTGGGACAATCCCAGGAATTACAGAATATTCTCTTGTATACAGGAAAAGACTCCGGATAATCTGGATACAATGCAGGATATGGGCCTGTTTATTTCAGTGGATTCAATTCTGGTGCTGGTGTCACTGTGAGCTCTGCCCCACCAGTATTTGGGACTGGAACCTTCGTCAGCATCTTAGGTAAGTGACAAGAATATGCCATGTGGGTTGAGACGGGCACTTGGTGAATATGTTGCTTTATGGAACAGGAGCCGAGTGATAATGTTTGCAGGGGAGGGGGTCTCTAAGGATTTCTTCTAATTCTTGGCCCAAATGCTCAAGACATTAAAGTACTGGTGGCCCCAAGTCCAACTTAGACTGAATCATTTTTAGTCTTTGGATTCAGAAGAAAAGGTCTCAGTGTTTGTCCCATGCAGAAGCTTAAGGCCAGATCTGCCCTCTATAGCGGGTAAATTGGGCCTCTTTGTGCCCAGGTCTTAGTCTGTATGGGGCAGTTCTTGCACCAGACTCCCACTCTGTGTAATTATCAAGCTTACTTCGGAGATGGAACCATTCTCACAGTTCTGGGTAAGTTCTTGGCTCTGGTTAAGGCTGATTGACAAAATCATGAGTGGCCCTGAAGCCTAAGGTTTCTACACAAGTCTGAGAAATGATATTCCCCAAGGAGTGAGGTCAGACAGCTGGGGCTAGTGTGAGTGTGAGTAATAGGACTGGGGACCTATGTTAGTCTGAGTGAGAGTGATTGTTGTTTGAGTGTGAGTAGTAGGACTGGGGACCTATGTTAGTCTGAATGAGAGTGCTTGTTGTATGAGTGTGAGTGTGAGTAATAGGACTGGGGACCTATGTTAGTCTGAGTGACTGTGCTTGTTGTATGAGTGTGAGTGTGAGTAATAGGACTGGGGACCTATGTTAGTCTGAGTGACTGTGCTTGTTGTATGAGTGTGAGTGTGAGTAATAGGACTGGTGAACTATGTTAGTCTGAGTGAGAGTGCTTGTTGTATGAGTGTGAGTGTGAGTAATAGGACTGGGGACCTATGTTAGACTGAGTGACTGTGCTTGTTGTATGAGTGTGAGTAGTAGGACTGGGGACCTATGTTAGTCTGAATGAGAGTGCTTGTTGTATGAGTGTGAGTGTGAGTAATAGGACTGGTGACCTGTGCCAGTGTGAGTGAGAGACCCGGTGATCTGTAAAAAAACAAGTCTCAGATGCTTCTTGGGAGAGTCACCAGCCAGTGCCCGACATGTCCCCCTGGGAGTTGCACATTGCTGGGCAGGGGGTGAGTGCCAGGCTGGGGGCTGAGGATAGTCAAGATCTCAGGGAATATTCTGACTATAAGAGGAGAAGCTTTGGGGTTGGGTTTGATAAAAAAAAAAAAGCAAGGGTTGGGGCAAATTTATTGAGGGTAATTCTAACTTTACTTGTATGGCTGTACAGAATCTGGGGGTGTAGGATACTTATTAGGGCACAATACGTTCCCCATGGGGCAGTTTGGATGAGTGGGGCAGGTTTTCTGAGTGAGACGTTTCTCTGTGACCTACTCTGCAGCTTACTTTGGAGAAGGAACCATTGTCAGTGTTCTGGGTAAGTCCAATATAATCACCTCCTGTAAAAGTGAGGGGGCTCTAAGCTGCGATAGACCTGTTTGGGCCAAACCAACAAATGCAAGTTAGATTGTAAGGTTTGGGCAGTTCTGATAGACCCACAAAGGACTAGAATTCACCTCATGGTTCTTGGGTTGACGAGAGATAAGGGGAATCAGTGTTCAGGTCCATTCAGTGCTCCATTGTAATTTGTGCAGAAATGCCACTGATTTATGGTCCAGGGCCAATGGTGAAGGTGTTAGAGTGTTGGAATCCCAAGAGCAGACCTGTGTGGGGCACATTTGTGTGACAGTTTTGCGCAGGAGCTGTGCCAATGTGCGGGCCAGAACAGACTGTACTTTGGAGATGGCACCATAGTCACAGTCCTAGGTAAGTCTTGTTGGAGGTCTGTGTGTCTCACTGCTGTTTGTGTCTGGGATGGTAAGTGTGGGGTATCAGTCACTAGATTGTATGTTCTGGGGCTCCGTGGGACGTGTATTGTCGGGGTCGGTGTCTGTGCCGTTACAGCACTGCTGGGCAAGGGGATTGGGTTCAGCCAAGTAGCACTGTGATTCTGGTTACGCACAGACGTTTGGAGATGGGACTCTTCTAACTGTGCTGGGTAAGTCTTGGGGGGCTGGTCAGGAATAGGGGAGACTGGTCCATGTACATGGGAAGGGGTGGTAATGTGGAATTACTGTATATATATATATGAATATATATGAATTGAGAAACTTCTCAGTCCTTGTGGATAAGGTGTCTGGGCCATTGTAGTGGATTTGGTGCAGATGTGAGTCAGTGTGTTCCTACAATGCTCAGTATTTCGGAGAGGGGACACTGCTCCATGTAATGGGTAAGTGACAGAGAATGGCTGCAACTCAACTGATTGGGGAGAGTAATCGATATGTGAGTGCGAGTGAGAAGCCAACAGTCTGTATGTGAGGGTAAGTCTGCCTGTCAGTATGGCTTAGTGTGAGTGCAACTCAGTGAGGGGAGTGGGGATTTAGTATGGCTAATTGTGGCTGTGACCGCTGACAGACTGTATTTTGGCGACGGCACAATCCTCACTGTTCTCGGTAAGTGAGTCAGGGACTTACCTTTTTGCCCTGTGAGAGTCTGTGTGTGAGTGTGAGAGAGGGTCAGTCTGTGTGTGAGTATGAGAGGTTCCTAGCTGTGTGAGTGTGAGTGCAATTCAGTGAGGGGAGTGGGGATTTAGTATGGCTAATTGTGGCTGTGACTAATGACAGACAATATTTTGGAGAAGGCACAATCCTCACTGTTCTCGGTAAGTGAGTCAGGGACTTGCCCCTTTGTCCTGTAAGAGTCTGTATGTGAGTGTGAGTGTGAGAGAGGGTCAATCTGTGTGTGAGTATGAGAGGTTCCCAGCTGTGTGAGTGCAACTCAGTGAGGGCAGTGGGGATTTAGTATGGCTAATTGTGGCTGTGACTAACGAGAGACAATATTTTGGAGACGGCACAATCCTCACTGTTCTCGGTAAGTGAGTCAGGGACTTGCCCCTTTGTCCTGTGATAGTCTGTATGTGAGTGTGAGTCTGAGTGTGAGAAAGGGACAGTCTGTGTGTGAGTGTGAGAGGTTCCTAGCTGTGTGAGTGCAACTAAGTGAGGTGAGTGAGGATTTAGTACAGCTGAAGGCGGCTGTGACTACCGAGAGACAATATTTTGGAGACGGCACAATCCTTACTGTTCTGGGTAAGTGACTGAATTTCATGGGTTTTACCCATTTGCCCCAGGAGGGTCTTTTATATTCAGTGTGAGTCTGAGTGTGAGTGAGGTTGCAGTTGAGGCGTTAGAGCGAGAGGGACAATAAGTCTATATGTAAGTGTAAGAGGGGGCAATAGTTTGGTGTGTGAGTGTGTGAGAGGGCAATCAGTGAGTGGGAGTGCTTGTTGGTGAGGGGGGAGTGAGGATTTAGTACGGCTCATTGGGGCTGTGAATGCCGCTGTACAGTATTTTGGAGACGGCACAATCCTAACTGTTCTAGGTAAGTGGCTGAATTTATATGTCAATTTGAGTGTGAGTGAGGGGCAGTCAATGAGTGTGAGAGAGGGATAATAAGTCTATATGTGAAGGTGAGAGAGGGGCAATAGTTTGGTGTAAGAGGGACAGTCAATGAGTGTGAGAGAGGGATAATAAGTCTATACCACTCACATTTGGATGAGGGTGAAAAGAAAGAAAAACTCTAAATGTCCACTTGCCTTTGACTCAGTTCTACTAGATACTGTATATCATGAGCTGGATAAATGAGAATCTTCATATACATGTCTATATGTGAGGGTGAGAAAGGGGCAATCGTTTGGTGTAAGAGGGGCAGTTGGTGAGTGTGAGTGCTCATTGGTGAGTGGGAGTGAGGATTTAGTACGGCTCATTGGGGCTGTGACTGGCCAGGCACAGTATTTTGGAGACGGCACAGTCCTGACTGTTCTAGGTAAGTGGCCAAATGGAAAAACTTTTACCTCTTTCATCCATGAGAACTTGTCACTGTGAGTTTTAGTGCAGGACTGGGGCAATTGGTGTGGGAGTGAGAGAGAGGGGCAATTAATATGTGAGTTACAGAAAGAAAGGGTAAGTCAGTCTGTTAGTGTGAGAGAGAGGGTAAGTCAGTCTGTGAGTGTGAGAGAGAGGGTAAGTCAGTCTGTGAGTGTGAGAGAGAGGGTAAGTCAGTCCGTGAGTGTGAGAGAGAAGGTAAGTCAGTCTGTGAGTGTGAGAGAGAAGGTAAGTCAGTCTGTGAGTGTGAGAGAGAGGGTAAGTCAGTCCGTGAGTGTGAGAGAGAGGGTAAGTCAGTCTGTGAGTGTGAGAGAGAGGGTAAGTCAGTCCGTGAGTGTGAGAGAGAAGGTAAGTCAGTCCGTGAGTGTAAGAGAGAGGGTAAGTCAGTCTGTGAGTGTGAGAGAGAAGGTAAGTCAGTCCGTGAGTGTGAGAGAGAGGGTAAGTCAGTCTGTGAGTGTGAGAGAGAGGGTAAGTCAGTCCGTGAGTGTGAGAGAGAAGGTAAGTCAGTCCGTGAGTGTGAGAGAGAGGGTAAGTCAGTCTGTGAGTGTGAGAGAGAGGGTAAGTCAGTCTGTGAGTGTGAGAGAGAGGGTAAGTCAGTCCGTGAGTGTGAGAGAGAGGGTAAGTCAGTCTGTGAGTGTGAGAGAGGGGAGACAGGATTTAGAAGGGGTAAATGTGACTGTGAATGCCGAGAGACAGTATTTTGGAGACGGCACAATGCTGGTTGTTTTAGGTAAGTGAGTTCATGACTTTTACCCCATTGCCCTGTGAGGATGGACGTGAGGGACTGAGAGGTGAAGAACTGCCCAGCAAGTGGCCCACCCTGTATAATGATAGTGGGTTTGGGGTTCTGGGAGTTAAATACAATGTCTCTATTTATGTCCAGTCCACAAGGCAAAGTACTTGTACTCGGATCTGTGTGTCCAGAACTTGCCCACCTACCCCCCATATCCAGCAGGTATAGGAAACAAGAGCACAGGCAGCACTGCACGGGCATTTGGGTTGTTTGGGATATTTGAGCCATATCAGTGTTGTTTCAGCCTTTTCTATGGCACCAAATGAGGCACATTTACACCGAGGGCAATGTTGTGCATGCCAGTCCATACCACCTATACAGTCCATAGTATCCATGCCACCTATACAGCAGTCCATACAATCCATACCACCTATACAGTCCATAGTATCCATGCTGCCACCTATACAGCAGTCCATACAATGCATGCCAGTCCATACCACCTATAGAGTCCATACAGTCCATGCAATGCCAGTAGCTGCCCATGTGCCCTGTGAGGCTTTATCCCTTCAATGTATTTGTGGCACAAGATCTTGTAGGGCTGAGACTTGACCTTGGGGTATCACACCATGAGTTTACAGTAGCAGATAGAATTAAGCCCTAAAGCCCATGTACCCTCAGAACACAACCCTTCTAGTGGGGAGCCTGGGCACGGGGCTTTTTGTACAATAATGTAACAATGTGGGACTGGGGGAGCACCATGATACAAGCCAGTGGCAGCTCTTTACACAAACCTGGTGGCACCCTGCATGGCACTATATGAATGATTTAACTTGGCAGCACCTGCCCTGGGCTCCACAGGATAGTGAGAATGGGCAGTGTTGTCATAAATACCCCAGTGAGGGTAGAACATGGGTTTCAGTGCCCAGTGTGGGGGAGGAGCGGCTCAGGACTGAAGTTCTCAGGTGTCTGGGTTGGGGGTATCTCCCTATAGAAAGAGATGAGTGGGGGTTTTCTGCTGGGGGGTTATCTCTGTGCAAACACTGCTGCTTACTTTGGAGAAGGGACTGTGCTCACTGTGTTGGGTAAGTGTGAGAGTGGGGCAGGGGCAACTGGGAGGGAATGCCCGGGGGAGTTTTTATGCGCCCATGTCGGGCTGTGACTTCTGGCAACAAGGTCACTTTTGGAGAAGGAACCATCCTCCATGTACTGGGTAAGTTGGGTTCTGTGGGGACATCCAGTATAATGTGAGTGCCAGGGTTGCACCCGTTCTCCTGCAACCAAGGGTGGGATTTATTTTATTGAAAGAAGGGGGAGCGCTGGGGGCATTAATCTGTCAGAACTGCCAATAGTCTCTTTGCCAGGGTCAATAGGTTTGACTCAGTCATGTCAGTGCCCTCTCCTGCCCTTCTGAGGTTCTGGTGCTGCCGACTGGCAGTGTGAGTGACAGAGCTCAGTACTTCGGAGAGGGCACTCGGCTGCTGGTTCTGGGTAAGTTCTTTGTTAGAGCCCCCCGAGTTATCCCCCTGATTTTAATTCCCCTCTTTATAAGTCACCCAACCCATGTGACTTAAAAGAATGACCTGCAGGAACTTGTTCTTTATATAAAAGATTGTCCACGGGGTTATTAACTATGTGTTATGTATTCTTATCCATGGAGGGTTATTATCTGTGTGTAACATATTCCCATGGGGTTATTATTTACATAATATATTCTCCTGGGGGTTATCTGTGTGTAACATATTCCCATGGGGGTTATTATTTACATAATATATTCTCCTGGGGGTTATCTGTGTGTAACATATTCCCATGGGGGTTATTATTTACATAATATATTCTCCTGGGGGTTATCTGTGTGTAACATATTCCCATGGGGTTATTATTTACATAATATATTCTCCTGGGGGTTATCTGTGTGTAACATATTCCCATGGGGGTTATTATCTCCCAGGGGTTGTTATCTATGTGAATCTTATCCAGTATAAATATAATATATTGCCATGGGGATTATTTTCTGGTACAACAATTATGAGTATTTATTAGTGTCACATGACAAGAAGCAATGTAATAAATAATGAGCTGACAATGAGCCGCACAAAGGTTTTTGCTTAGAGAAGGGACGAGATCTGAACTGGGGGGTAATTTCAGGGAAAATAGCCCAATTGACAGGTTAGTTCTGTATAACTGTTATCAAATGGGAAAATATTCATTTATTAACTTTTTTAACAACAGGCAGAATGTCATTTCAACACAAGACCTATTTGGTATTTTCCCTTTTTAGCAAAAGGTGTACACTGCCCCTTTAAATATCCCATAGGCTCCAGTCTCCAGTTTGGAATGTACCATGGGGGTGGGGGTGAGTCAAGAATCAGTGAGTGAAAGGGTACAGTGGGCTCAGATAAAGGGAGACATCGCCCCACACGTAACAAGTTGCACAGAACACCATGGGCACATGTGACTGGCACCTCCAAATCCTTCTCTAAGAGCCAAATTCCAGAAGGTTCCATTGAGGGCTTGGTATTTGGTGAGGCTCAGTCTCCTCATGGATAGTTATATAGTCATAACTCGGGGGGACTCCTTTGCCTTTCTGCCACACACAAGACACTATCAGAGCTGGCTTAGGGCAGAGGGGACAGAGGGGTCTCTGGATATTTTCATTATTTCAGCTTTGTGCAACCGGTGGCCCTCCATACAATAGGGTGCATGGCTGCATCTCAGGGTATGCTGGGAGTTACTGTTAGGGGATTACTGGTTGGACAACCCTGATAAATACTTTTCCCAACAAATTGGGTGTACCCAACGTATTTCCAGGGGCCAAAGTTTTCTTCCCCTCCATTGGAAAGATCTCCTAGTGCAGATTGACCTGAGGCCTCACATGACTATATATTCATCTAGTGCCCATTAAATTGGGGATTAGGTGACCCCTGCTTCATAGTTCCCCAGTTATAACCCCATGTGCAGTTTATTGCCTTAGGACATTAGTGGGTAGAATCTGATTGGCTCCTTTGGACAGGTCAATATTCCTCAAACCAACCTTGTATGAATGGACCAATGAGTGGACATTAGTTGGTAGAATCTGATTGGCTTCATTGGGCAGGTCAATATTCCTCAAACCAACCTTGTGTGAATGGGCCAATGACTGGCTTTTGCCGATTTCAGAGAAAGGTCAAGAGGAGAAAAACGTGGCAAATGTGGCAATCTTCCGGCCAAACCCCAAGGAACAGACTGACCATGGCTACTTGTCAATAGTCTGTTTGGCCAGTGGCTTCTTCCCAGAACACGTCCAGCTTCAGTGGAAAGTGAATAAGAAAGAACGGGATGGAAGTCAGGGAAAAGCCATAAAAACTGGGGACACCTACTCCATCAGCAGCCGCCTCAGCCTCACCAAGAATGAGTATTATAATCCGGACAACACCTTTGAATGTTCTGCCGGGTTACGAGGGAGGACTGACGTGAAGACGGAATCTATCAGGGGAGAGAAAAGTAAGGAGACCAGGGTTAGGGTTTTATTTTATTGCTAAATAAAAGAAAAAATGGGGCCCAAGGGATAGACAATGATAAACTGTAGTACCAGTCATTGGGGTAATGGTTTGGGTGATACTAATACAGTTATACTGGCAGAACAGGGGCAAAATAACCAGCCTATCAGAGTCCTGACCAACTCTTTTGTGTTTTTTTCAGGTTGTGGCGTTTCCCCTGGTGAGTGTGAGATTTACCAAGCAAACACCACTGTACAGAGATACGGTCCAGGGGTCCTCTGGTATTTCCCCAGATCGTTCATATTTTGTTTAGATATTAAGTCCATACTTTTCATTTTCTTTCCCAGTGTCAGAAGTTCCCCAGGAGCCAATCAGCAGCGGCCTAACATGTCAGTGGGGTAATAAAAGCAGATTTGCACATAGGGCTAAGTTACACAGTTAGGTGCAAATTTGCATCATTGTAGTTTTGTTATATAACTAGTAGTCTGATCAAAGCAACATGCTGATTGGTTGCTAGCGGCAACTGAACTGGTGCACTTTTAGCAACTATGTTAGTAAATGAGCCCTTACATCTTTTGAAACAGAAACCAGACATTTGCACGAACAATATGAACAAATGGTGCAACAAGGGCCCTTGACTTTAAGATGTTGCCCTGCGGGGCCCATTGTTTCTCATTCCTGCTCTGTGTCTTTCAGATGAGTTGAAACGCATTGTGAATAATGGGGTTTACTCTTACATCCTAATCCTTTGCAAGACCGCCCTCTATGGGCTCATTGTCACGGCTATCGTCTTAAGGAAAAAGGTTAGATGTTTATTTGAATTGCATTGTTCCTCAAAATACCCAACCCCAGCCCCAGAAGTAACTGTCCCATCCCTTAAAATATCAATCCCATTCCTAGAAATAGCTACCCCATTCCTTTCAATACCTCCCTAAACCCCTGAAAAACTACCCCATTCCTTACAATACCTTCCTGAACCCCAGAAATAACTACCCCATTCCCCACTCAAATGCTTTACTCACATGCTCATTCTCACTCATTCACTCTCTCTTTCCCATCAGGCAATTGCAAATGCTTATTAGTGAGGGCTGGAGAGTCGGAGGTTTGGCTTCATATTGGAGATGTAACTGCAGCACCAAGCAAGTGACTAGAGAGATCTTTGGCCTGAAGAAGGGTGAACAGAAGGAGGCTTATGGGTTGGGGGAGGCATGAGGGGCTTCCACTTGCAGTATTTATTCATTTTCTGCCTGCACTTATTATATCCTGCTTAATAAAAACACATTTACTGGACGCTGAAGGAATTCTTTATTCATCTGTCCATATAATCGGTGGTCCACCCCACAAGGAGGCCTATCAAGTGTCCAGGGATTGGTACAAAATTTTGCCGAATACGTAATCAGGGTTAGTTTTATGGTGAGGGTTAGTGTGGTGGTCATGGTGAGGGTTAGCAGGGTGGGGCAGCTTTGGACTTATAGAAGAAAACATTGGCTACCCCTTGCTTACATCATGGAGAAACCTGACAGAAGGCAGAAAGTAATATCTATACCAGGGTCACATCAGTAGCCCCTTATTGAGAGCCCATATGTATGGATACCACTCAGATACATTAAGCACTATCTCCTGGCTACATTGCCCACCACAGAGTTCAATAGCTACCATTCAGCTTGATCGAGGACCAGTTTCAGAAGGACAGCAGATACATCACAGATAAGATACTTACTAATAGCCTATGGGAATGGCCACAACTCAGATCAGGGAGCAGCTCTTGACTGATAAAAGCCAATTGGTGCAGGATTAGTCATGTTACTAATCCTGCACCAATTCATATTGGATCACTATGGCTACCACTCACTTAAATGAAGGAGCAACTAATAACCAATAGCAGATATCAGCTACCTCTCAACCAATCTGGGGGCTCAGTGAGCAGTTTCCAAATTTACATTAGGGTCCAATTCCTGACTAATAACAATGGCTATCACTCATACTCATACATCATGGGCCAGTGCACAACTGACAAGAACAATGACTACTATTTAGAAAGATACTATTCTATATCTTGGTATCACAGGTTTAATGGCTCTTTAATAATTTACTTAGAGACAATTTCTCTTTGTTATTGACCCAAATAACCAGTTCTGTATTTTCTCTTATATTACAATCTCCTCATCCCTGGGCAGCTCTTTGTTTCCTTATATCAAACCAATGTTATTGAAAGACAACTGTTTTACTTGGGACACTGATCAGAGTAATGAATCCAACAATAATTGGGACACTGATCAGACTAATGAATCCAATACTATTTGGGGCACTGATCAGACTAATTAATCCACTAACACTTGGGGCACTGATCAGACTAATTAAAGCATTTGATACAGTGCCACACAGGTGGTTACTGGTTAAATGAAGGAATGTTGGCCTGGAACATAGTATTTGTACCTGGATAGAGAACTGGCTAAAAGATAGACTACAAAGAGTGGTGGTAAATGGAACATTGTCTAATTGGACCAGTGTTGTTAGTGGAGTACCGCAGGGCTCTGTACTAGGTCCCTTGCTTTTCAACTTGTTTATTAATGACCTGGAGGTGGCCATTGAAAGTACTGTTTCTATTTGTGCAGATGAGACTAAATTGTGCAGAACTATAGGTTCCATGCAGGATGCTGCCACTTTGCAGAGTGATTTGTCTAAGTTGGGAAACTGGGCAGCAAACTGGAAAATGAGGTTCAATGTTGATAAATGCAGGTTATGCACTTTGGCAAAAATACTATAAATGCAAGTTCTACACTAAATGGCAGTGTGTTGGGAGTTTCCTTAAATGAGAAGGATCTTGGGGTCTTTGTAGATAACACGTTGTCTAATTCTGGGCAGTGTCATTCTGTGGCTACTAAAGCAAATAAAGTTCTTGTATAAAAAAGGGCATTAACTCAAGGGATGAAACATAATTGTGTCTCTTTATAGGTCCCTGGTGAGGCCTCATCTGGAGTATGGGGGCAGTTTTGGACTCCAGTCCTTAAGAGGGATATAAATGAGCTGGAGAGAGTGCAGAGACTAAGTGCAACTAAACTGGTTAGAGGGAGGGAAGAGTTAAATTATGAGGGGAGACTGACAAGGTTGGGGTTGTTTTCTCTGGGGGAAAAAAGGCGCTTGTGAGGGGACATGATTAGACTTTACAAGTACATTAGAGGACATTATAGACAAATAGCAGGGGACCTTTTTACCCATAAAGAGAATCACGTACCAGAGGCCTCCCCTTCAGACTAGAGGAAAAGAAGTTTCATTTAAAGGAACAGAGTAGGGGGTTCATCACAGTGAGGACAGTGAGGTTGGGGAATGCACTGCCGGGTGATGATTCAGTTAATGACTATAAGAGGGACTTGGATGATTTCTTGGACAGACATAATACAAAGGCTATTCTGATACTAAGCTCTATAGTTAGTATAGATATGGGTATATAGAATTTAATTAAAAGTAGGGAGGGGTGTGTGTATGGATGCTGGGTTTTCATTTGGAGGGTTGAACTTGATGGACGTTGTCTTTTTTCAACCCAATTTAACTATACAACTATCCATTAATGCTTGGGGCACTGATCAGACTAATTAATCCACTAATACTTGGGGCACTGATCAGACTAATGAATCCACTGATTGACAGGTACAGGCCCGGACTGGCAATCTGTGGGTTCTGGCAAATGCCAGAGGGGCTGCTGTATGGTTCCATAGAAAGTCACCATATAGTAGGCTGGTAAGGGACTGTTTGGGCCTCTGTGTACTTTGAATGGCAGGGCCTATTTTGACTCCCAGCCCAGGCCTGGACAGGTACATATTACTTATTTACTGAACTGATCTGGAAGTCTTTCAGTATTAACTGAAAATAAGAACATGGGATGAGCATAAAAACCACTGGTATGTCCACCAAGAATTAGTCACTTTTACGGGAAAGCTCTTTTATATAGCTGAAAGGAAGTCTACCCAACTGGGTTATGTCCAACATGACAGGTGTCATCTGGAAACTAACCCTAACCCAAAATGGTTGTCTCTGGAAACTAACCCTAACCCAACTAGGGTGTGTCTTGGAGACTAATCCAAGGCACGGGCCTAGGACGGCAGGCGACATGCTGCACATTAGTTCAGAAACACTGGGGATTCGCAGGAGATACAATAGTTTTTTAAATTTCCCTTGAGCTACATTATAAAACCCCATTGCTCTGGTACCAATGATGAAAATTTGAGAGAATAAAAGGGAGGGGACAGAGGCGATGAATGACAGCGGACCTAGGGACAGCTGCTATGTAAATTCGGCCCTGACCCTAACTCAACTAGGGGGCATGTCTGTAATAAACACTCACCCTGGGGGTCTAGTGGGCCGGCGGGGATGCCCGCCTCACGGTGTCTCCTCTTTGCCTGCTGTCTTGTGAATGCCTTAGGGCGCGCACTTCCTGATTTTTTGTGCGCATTCTCGTCTGCGCTGTGACGTCATCGCGCACTGGCGCACGGTTTTAAAGGTATTTAAAGGGGCCTTTCTTGAGAAATCACTGCCCATTGTAGGTTCATCTTTTGCAAGTTCCTGGGTGCTATTTTGATTCATTCCGTGTACTGATTGGTGTTCTGACCCTGCCTGCCTGCCTGACTTTTCTGACTTCTGTGTTCCCGATCTCTGCCTGTTATCCGACCATTCTGAAATCCGTAATCCGACCTGTGCCTGGCTTGACTCTTCTGATTGATATCCTGGTTTTGACCTTTGCCTGTCTGACTTTGCCCGAATTCTGCCTGCACTGACCCTGTCTGGTTTGACTGCGTTTTCTGTCTGCTCCTTGTATTGTGATTGTGACCTTCTGCCCAAAAAGACTTTACTAACGATTGTTCCCCTTTGCTCACCCAGAACCCTTGGCTTGGCTCCTCTCTTAATAAGACCTGGCGGCATCCAATTAGCCGGGGGCTCCTCCCGAGGTGAAAGGCGCCTGTTAAAGGCGGAAGCAAGAGCCGAGACCAGGGAGCCTAGCATTGGTTCTGGATTTTGGGTGCCGATTTGTGACAATGTCTTGGAAACTGACCCTAACCTAACTAGGAAGTGTCCTGGAAACTAACCCTAACCCAACTGGAGTGTCTCCTGGAAACTAACCCTAACCCAGCTAGGGCGTGTCTTGGAAACTAACCCTAACCCAATTGAGGTGTCTCCTGGAAACTAACCCAACTGGGGTGTCTCCTGGAAACTAACCCTAACCCAGCTAGGGTGTGTCTTGGAAACTAACCTTAAACCAACTAAGGCATGTCTTGGAAACTAACCCTAACCCAACTGCGGTGTCTCCTGGAGACTAACCTAACCCAGCTAGGGCATGTCTTGGAAACCAACCCTAAACCAACTAAGGCATGTCTTGGAAACTAACCCTAACCCAACTGGGGTGTCTCCTGGAAACTAACCTAACCCAACTGGGGTGTCTCCTGGAAACTAACCCTAATCCAGCTAGGGCGTGTCTTGAAAACTAACCCTAACCCAACTGTGGTGTCTCCTGGAAACTAACCTAACCCAACTGGGGTGTCTCCTGGAAACTAACCCTAACCCAGCTAGGGCGTGTCTTGGAAACTAACCCTAACCCAACTAAGACATGTCTTGGAAACAAACCCTTACCCAACTGGGGTGTCTCCTGGAAACTAACCTAACCCAACTGGGGTGTCTCCTGGAAACTAACCCTAACCCAGCTAGGGCGTGTCTTGGAAACTAACCCTAACCCAACTAAGGCATGTCTTGGAAACTAACCCTAACCCAACTTGGGTGTCTCCTGGAAACAAACCTAACCCAACTGGGGTGTCTCCTGGAAACTAACCCTAATCCAGATAGGGCGTGTCTTGGAAACTAACCCTAACCCAACTGGGGTGTCTCCTGGAAACTAACCCTAACCCAACTAAGGCATGTCTTGAAAACTAACTCTAACCCAACTAATGCATGTCTTGGAAACTAACCTAACCCAACTGGGGTGTCTCCTGGAAACTAACCTAACCCAACTGGGGTGTCTCCTGGAAACTAACCCTAATCCAGCTAGGGCGTGTCTTGAAAACTAACCCTAACCCAACTGGGGTGTCTCCTGGAAACTAACCTAACCCAACTGGGGTGTCTCCTGGAAACTAACCCTAACCCAGCTAGGGCGTGTCTTGGAAACTAACCCTAACCCAACTAAGACATGTCTTGGAAACAAACCCTTACCCAATTGGGGTGTCTCCTGGAAACTAACCTAACCCAACTGGGGTGTCTCCTGGAAATGAACCCTAACCCAGCTAGGGCCTGTCTTGGAAACTAACCCTAACCCAACTGGGGTGTCTCCTGGAAACTAACCTAACCCAACTGGGGTGTCTCCTGGAAACTAACCCTAACCCAGCTAGGGCGTGTCTTGGAAACTAACCCTAACCCAACTAAGACATGTCTTGGAAACAAACCCTTACCCAATTGGGGTGTCTCCTGGAAACTAACCTAACCCAACTGGGGTGTCTCCTGGAAATGAACCCTAACCCAGCTAGGGCCTGTCTTGGAAACTAACCCTAACCCAACTAAGGCATGTCTTGGAAACAAACCCTAACCCAGCTGGGGTGTCTCCTGGAAACTAACCCTAATCTAGCTAGGGCATGTCTTGGAAACTAACCCTAACCCAATTGGGTGTCTCCTGGAAACTAACACTAACCCAACTAAGGCATGTCTTAGAAACTTACCCTAACCCAGCTGGGGTGTGTCCTGGAAACTGACCCAACTGCGGTGTCTCCTGGAAACTAACCCTAACCCAACTGGGTTGGCTAACCCCAGCCTTCAATTTGCTAGACAAATCATAAATAGTAAAGAGTTATTAAATATAATTTTCCAACTTCTTCAGATTCTTCAGTCAATTCTCCCTTCAATTGTTAACATCTATACTCAGTTAGTTACAAAGATACATTCTCCACAAGTGGAGTTGCCCATGGTAAGCAATTGCCCTTCATCAGTCTGCACCAGATGAAAAATGATAGCAAAGATCTGCCCTTGTTGCCTTGAGCAACTTCACCAGTGCAATTTGCCAAATATATGTTTCTAAATCATTCCCAGTATTTATTCTGTAAAATGATTACTGTTACATACATGGATTGTTTTCATTTAGCAAAATTTTTTAACACATTCTAATAGCTATCAGGTTATGGGATTCCCTAAAAAGAGAAGAGGGAATCAGTGATTCATTGGTGGGGAGGAATTCCCTACCAAGAGAGGGGAATGAGTGATTCATTGGTGGGGAGGAAAGGAGATCTCACCATCAGCATAGGAAGGGGTTCTTTACTGTAAGGACAGTCAGGTTATGGGATTCCCTACCAAGAGAGGGGAATGAGTGATTCATTGGTGGGGAGGAAAGGAGATCTCACCATCAGCATAGGAAGGGGTTCTTTACTGTAAGGACAGTCAGGTTATGGGATTCCCTACCAAGAGAGGGGAATGAGTGATTCATTGGTGGGGAGGAAAGGAGATCTCACCATCAGCATAGGAAGGGGTTCTTTACTGTAAGGGCAGTCAGATTATGGGATTCCCTACCAAGAGAGGGGAATGAGTGATTCATTGGTGGGGAGGAAAGGAGATCTCAGCATTAGCATAGGAAGGGGATCTTACTGTAAGGACAGTCAGATTATGGGATTCCCTACCAAGATTAGCAGCATTACTAGAGACTGGTGGGCCCAAGTCCAAATTTGGCTACACTAAGGATTATCATTCCCTCCTGTGACACTGAATTGCTGGCCATGCTGCTGGGTTAGAGTGGGATCAGTTTGCTCTGCATCCGCATTTTAAGAGTGTTGGAAAGAGTAAACGTGAGATGTGTCTGTGAGCAGAAGCTGTTTCGGAGCTAACATGTCAGGCATTAGGACCAGGCAGAGTAAACAGTTGGTCTATATTTTGAGGGGCCTGTGGGTGCTGCTGGGCCCTGTGTGCACAGGTGCTGCTGTATATTTAATCTCTGTGGTTTCATGATTAAGGCTCGGGCTGCGTTGGGTTAAAACTGCTGAACTATTTGTGAAGTTCTGCAGATCTTTTCCTGGGCTCCTGCCTGCAGATCTGGGGCCCCGGAAGGTGTGGGTGAGGCAGCAGCTTTCAGATCTGGGGCCCCGGAAGGTGTGGGGGAGGCAGCAGATCTGTGTTACAGGAAACCAGAGCACGTTGTTTATTTTAAATGTGACCACAAGTGAATCGTGTGTTTGTGCAAAATAACTGCCACGGAAATCACACGCTCACGTCTCCCACACAGGCTCCATGAGTCACAGGAGTCACAGGATGCAGGTGTGGGGGCCAGGGGGGTCAGGGGGCTGCATATCTGCTCAATATCCCCCAACCCACCCACTACACTGAGAGGACTGATAATGTACCTCCTGTATCATGTGCAATTATATTCTGTGGCTTTAAATGAGAGTGTAAGCTCTTTGGGGCAGCAGGAAGTACATATCACTACATAGAGTATTCACATAGAGTGACTTTATAACATATTAGTGCAAATCCACAGTACAAGGAGAGTAACAACCATTCAGTCAGCTGTTGAACTACATTTCCCAGCATCACCTGGCAACTTGTAAATGTAATTGGGTGTGGGGCTGGGAGATTAGCAGCAGGAGTGTGTAAGGCCGACAGCCCCTGCTCTATATATTGTGCTCTCTCTGGGGGAACAGAATGAGCAGATAAACTTGGAGGAAATGTTGTTGCCTTACAGTAAAAAGGCCTATGGAGTGCAGCAAATTACCATTGAACAGCTGGTAGGGCATATCTGCCAGTGTCTATCTGCCAGTTTATATGTGTCAGTGTCTATCTGCCAGTGTCTATCTGCCAGTTTATATGTACCAGTGTCTATCTGCCAGTGTCTATCTGCCAGTTTATATGTACCAGTGTCTATCTGCCAGTTTATATGTACCAGTGTCTATCTGCCAGTTTATATGTGTCAGTGTCTATCTGCCAGTTCACGTGTCAGTGTCTATCTGCCAGTTTATATGTACCAGTGTCTATCTGCCAGTTTATATGTGTCAGTGTCTATCTGCCAGTTCACGTGTCAGTGTCTATCTGCCAGTTTATATGCACCAGTGTCTATCTGCCAGTTCACGTGTCAGTGTCTATCTGCCAGTTTATATGTGTCAGTGTCTATCTGCCAGTATATATGTACCAGTGTCTATCTGCCAGTTTATATGTGTCAGTGTCTATCTGCCAGTTTATATGTGTCAGTGTCTATCTGCCAGTTTATATGTACCAGTGTCTATTTGCCAGTTTATGTGTCAGGGGAGCTCCTCTTTGCCTCCTGCTTTTGAAATATTGGAGGTCCCAGTAATGGATGGGATGCTGTATGGCAGTGAGTATTTTGCCTGTAGAGGGACAATAGACTGAACTCCTAACATCTGTGTTTAACCAATTTACCAATAGCAAATATCTCTTTGCATCAGTCTGGAGCAAATTAGTAAATAAAAGCAAAGATTAGTGAGAAGAGAAACATTTCCCCATGTACAGATTTGGCTCAGTGAATATGGTTTTCTTTGCACAACAAAATATAAAGATTTGCGACAAATTCATCCGTCACTTTATCCTTCCCCTCTCTCTTTCCACATGAACGGAAGGGATCTGAGCGTCCCCTGTATAAGGACAGACAAACACAAGAAAGTAAAAGAGAAATAAATAGAATGGAAATGACAGAGATGTGGGGAAACGTTTCAGGAAACATTGGAAGAAGCTAAAGTCAGAGGCAGTGTTACAGGAGGACATTGTGATGCACCCGGGACGTTATTTAGAAATAAAAAGAAACTCACTAGTCAAACAACAAAAAATAACAAATTTGCACCACAAGAGGAATATTATTAAAGGCAACTACAAATGTTTCAAAAAGGCTTATACAACCTATAACATATTCATACACAGAATAAAGACATTTAATAGTAAAACAGGACAGACATTTGATAATAATACAAGAATTACACACGTCAAACAAAATATGTGCCGTAGAGACTGGAATGGAAAAATAATGCCCAGAGACATTAAAGCAGGAACCATTTTTATGGTGGGCATTTGTGCTGCATCTCAGGGACCCCCAGGAAGTAAACACTGCAGAGATGTCGTAGGCAAATAGAGCTTAACAGCTGTTATATATATATATATATATTATACTCATTTTATACCTTGGGGGTATAGAGGGTTGAGTATCCCTGATTTACATATATATATATATATATATACCGTATATACTCGAGTATAAGCCGAGTTTTTCAGCCCCAAAAATATGCTGAAAAACTCTACCTCGGCTTATACTCGGGTCAAGCGCAAAAACAGTTGCCGGCGTCTAAGAATAGTCGCCGGCGCCCAAGAATAGTCTCCAAGACACCGGCACCTCCAATGGGAGCAGAAACCCTAAATTTTTTGATTGAAACTTACCAGAAGCTGCTGCATTTCTCACCCTCGGCTTATACTCGAGTCAATAAGCTTTCCCAGTTTTTGGAGGTAAAATTAGGTACCTCGGCTTATACTCAGGACGGCTTATACTCGAGTATATACGGTATATACCCCCATCAGATTTCATCCCGATCCCCCTTGACATGGGCATGAGTCTGATTCCTAATCCCCGGGCCCTGACTGCACCTGGGGCCCCTTCTTCATTGTGTTTGGAAAACCAGTGATATTTGGGTCCTGTGTAAAATGCATGAAAACTTGCAGAGGCCCCTGTGCAGAATCAAAAACAATGTCAATATGATTTCTCCATGTCAAACTGTGAGCTCCTTTGGTGCAATTTATAGGGACCTGTAAGAACCAGGGAAACATGTGGCTCCCAAGTTCATTTCCAGCAAATATAATAAGTCCTAATATATCAATTATATATAGATAGAAACTCCTTGCCCACAGCACAAGTATTTTATTCATTGCAAAACTATTGTTGTTGTTTATTTATGTGTCCCCGCAGGTTCAGGTACGTGAGCCGTAAGAAGCTCTCGCTGGCCATTGGCACTACTGGGACATTTAGAATCGACATTATATCAGGGGGCGCTGGCACAGGTATAGAGCACCTCGGGGTGACAGTTCATTGGCTGACAGTGTTCTTGTAGATGAGGGGCTAGTTTGTTACAGTTTTGGAGCAGACCCTGGAGGGTTAAATAAGGATTTGGATCTTGTTGCCTTTAAATGATTTGAATGTTTATTGTGCAATGAGTGTCTCACTGTTTGATACTGGAGTTCTATGGCACAGATGGCTGAAAGAGTTTTGTACATAAAGCTGACACTCATTCCCTGACAAAGCAGAGACACCACCATGAAACGCATAGGACATAGGGACAGTCTAAGAGATTGATCATTACACTCTGGATTGTGCACGACACTTGTGTCACACTCACAAAAGGTGCAAATTTACACTCTCTGCCTTTCTATCCTATGAGAGTCGGATGATTTGGATTCAGCATGTTGTTGAAAAAAACAGAAATGTGAAGGAGCACAAGTTCGAATCCGTTTATTTGATAGAATTGGATTTCACGCTTCCCCTTAGTCTGGTGATTTCCCCTTTATTTCATTTCTGGTATTGACACTATGGCAGTGCCCCTCCTTTTTATCTGGGGGCCTGGTCACAGCCGTTGGAGCTGATCTCCCTCACCCTATAGTCTATACAGGACTTGCCCCTTATAAATGAAAAGCCCTTATAGGAATCAGCACCTCTATGTGGTAAGTTTATTCGGTCAGACTATTCTGAATAGATACAACTTTTCACTTTTGCCACAAAGAGGTGCTGCAGCAGCAATATTTCTTCTAGTGAATGATTTGCCCCTGGCAAAGGCTTTGACACTGCGTTGCACCTGCCCGCAAAGGTGGTTGAAGCACAGACTACTTGTATTACTACTTGTATTACTACTTGTATTACTACTTGTATTACTACTTGTATTACTACTTGTATTACTACCTGTATTACTTTTATAGGAATCAGCAGACTTAGTCAGAGGGGTGGGGAAGGGGTGTTTTACCAACATAATGGGCACATGGAAATTTGGTGCAATCAGTTCTTAGGCACAAGCAGCCCTGGTTCTAGGCAATGGGAGTAACCAGCAGAGAGATGTAATTACAGGGGGAACCTTTATTAGTATTAATTATTGTAGCATGAAGCTTGAAATATGAAATATAAAGACATTACAGAGAGAGAGAGTAGATGCTGTAATACAGGGGGAACCTTTATTAGTATTAATTATTGTAACTGACATTAGATTTTAACACAAATCTGCAGGATGAATAATAAGGCTTCTGATGCACTGCTAGTGAGCAATAACAAGTAATAATAGAGTGAAATATAAAATATAAAGAAATGACAGAGAGCGTTAGTTCTACATACGGAATCACAAAGTCTCTGGCGCATGATCTTCAGCTTCCCAATAACTAAGTGACCCCAATTCCCGGCACCCATTAATGGCTCCATGGCAAAGTCCCTTTATACCAGAGAAACCCCCCAAACCCCAAGTGCTGAATTGTGTAATATTGTGTCCAAATTGTATCAACTTTGTACCAGACCATGTTTGTTACTATTGATCTAGAGTGGAGCACACGGGGCATTTATTGATCTAGAGTGGAGCACACAGGGCATCAATTGTTCTAGAGTGGAGCACACGGGGCATTTATTGATCTAGAGTGGAGCACACGGGGCATCTATTGATCTAGAGTGGAGCACACGGGGCATCTATTGATCTAGAGTGGAGCACACGGGGCATCTATTGATCTAGAGTGGAGCACACGGGGCATTTATTGATCTAGAGTGGAGCACACAGGGCAGCAATTGTTCTAGAGTGGAGCACACAGGGCAGTAATTGTTCTAGAGTGGAGCACACGGGGCATCTATTGATCTAGAGTGGAGCACACTGGGCATTTATTGATCTAGAGTGGAGCACACGGGGCATCTATTGATCTAGAGTGGAGCACACGGGGCATCTATTGATCTAGAGTGGAGCACACGGGGCATCTATTGATCTAGAGTGGAGCACACGGGGCATTTATTGATCTAGAGTGGAGCACACAGGGCAGCAATTGTTCTAGAGTGGAGCACACAGGGCATTTATTGATCTAGAGTGGAGCACACAGGGCATTTATTGATCTAGAGTGGAGCACATGGGGCATTTATTGATCTAGAGTGGAGCACACAGGGCATTTATTGATCTAGAGTGGAGCACACGGGGCATTTATTGATCTAGACTGGGACACACGGAGCATCTTTTGATCTAGAGTGAAGCACACGGGGCATCTATTGATCTAGACTGGACACACGGGGCATTTATTGATCTAGAGTGGAGCACACGGGGCATTTATTGATCTAGAGTGGAGCACATGGGGCATTTATTGATCTAGAGTGGAGCACACGGGGCATTTATTGATCTAGACTAGGACACACGGAGCATCTATTGATCTAGAGTGAAGCACACAGGGTATCTATTGATCTAGACTGGACACACGGGGCATTTATTGATCTAGAGTGGAGCACATGGGGCATTTATTGATCTAGAGTGGAGCACACAGGGCATCTATTGATCTAGACTGGGACACACGGAGCATCTATTGATCTAGAGTGGAGCACACAGGGTATCTTTTGTTCTAGATATACATTATACTGTACATGTTCTGACTCCTGTCCCTAACTATGAACCCAACCCCTCTATTTACTCTCACATTGTTGGGTGGGTGCAGTTGTTGATTCTTGGCTCTAAATGTGTCGCACAGGACAGACAGACAGATGAGCTTCCGTGTGTCCCACTTTATGCCCCGACCGGGTGCCACATGTGGGTGCTCAGACTGTGAGGCGCTTGATGTGGGTGCTCACACGTCACTGTGTTACTACAAAGGAACAAACAGCGGATGCACCTGCCTCATTGCACCCCAACGGCTCCCTGTGCACCTGTGTCACTGGCCAAACCAGTAGCCGCCATCTTGTGTCATGTGACTCCTCTGTATCACCCCCACATTCCTACATACACATTGTATTCCTTCAGGCCTGGATTCTGGGGGACACCCCCATATTGTCATCTTTGATTGAATGGGAGGCGTTTGATTCAGATTCCTCCAAATCCACAACTTTTACTCTGCCCGATGCTCAACCACCCCCCCCCCCTCTGAGGTAAACTATTTCCTTCTAATCATTGTAAGGGGGGCACCACTGTCTCTACACAAAAATACCTCCCTTTGTTTTTATGTTTTTTCTCTATTAATATCATTGTCATCAAGCAACATTGTTACCTGCCAGGTGGAAAACTACTGCTAACAGACCACTGGCCTCGGAGAGAGAGAGAGAAGGAAAGGGGCTCCCCAATATGGTTCCATAAGGTATCCCCAAAATATCAGGCCACCCAGTGTTTCTACACCATCCCCCACCGAGTGACCCTGAGATTATAAATGGCCAAATGTATCTTCATTGCACAAACTGGTGCAAATAATGCAGTGTTTGTTCTGTGACCATATAAAGGCACAAGGCTGCAGGCTGAGTTATACAGGGAACTCTGAGTATCACTCATGTATTATAAGGGATAATGTACCCCCTACTGTCAATGATAAGGATATTAGAAGTCACTGAGGGGTTGTTCTGTGACCATATAAAGGCACAAGGCTGCAGGCTGAGTTATACAGGGAATTCTGAGTATCACTCATGTATTATAAGGGATAATGTACCCCCTACTGTAAATGATAAGGATATTAGAAGTCACTGAGGGGTTGTTCTGTGACCATATAAAGACACAAGGCTGCAGGCTGAGTTATACAGGGAACTCTGAGTATCACTCATGTATTATAAGGGATAATGTACCCCCTACTGTAAATGATAAGGATATTAGAAGTCACTGAGGGGTTGTTCTGTGACCATATATAGGCACAAGGCTGCAGGCTGAGTTATACAGGGAACTCTGAGTATCACTCATGTATTATAAGGGATAATGTACCCCCTACTGTAAATGATAAGGATATTAGAAATCACTGTGGGGTTGTTCTATTCCCCTCTATATTTTATGTGTAATTGCACCGTTTTCTTTTTATGGCTGAAATGGGGTGGAACATTTTGGCAAAAGTAAATCTAGGGGTACGTATGAGTGGGGGGTATGAGTGTCAGTGGGGGGTATGAGTGTCAGTGGGGGGATATGAGTGTCAGTGGGGGATATGAGTGTCAGTGAGTGGGGGGATATGAGTGTGTCAGTGGGGGGGTTAGTACAAAGGCAGTGGGTTGGGAGGTGTCACTGTGCATCACTGGCCGCACACAGATAAAGTGACTGATCTTGGGGCTTCGGGGATTTGATCTCCAGGAAACTGATCTTTCCATTTTCAGTTCTGTTCACCTGGAAGCCATCTTTGTAGCCCTCTTCATATGTAGGTTTGTCTCCCCGGAGCTGAGTAGAGATGAGCTGTAGGCCGTGCCCGTCTCTCTGTTGGTACCAGAACATCCATTCATAGTCACTTGTCTTCTGCTCACATCTCATTAGGGCGGCAGAACCAGCTCTGGTTATAATGGATCTTGGCTCCTGGGTGATCACAACGTTCTGGGTGAAACCTGCGGAACACAATGACCAGCTGAGCCTTTGCCTGACCCACAGGGTCTCACTGTCCCCCAATACTTGATGTTACCCCTATAGTGCGGCAATTAAAGGAAAACTCAGAGATAACAAGTAGATTTGCAGTGTTACATTTGTATTTGCAGCACAGAATGAGATACAGCCTTTAGAATTAATCCATGTGGATCAGAACCTGCAGAGGGAGCAGCATTTGGGGGGTCTGTGTGTTGCCCAGTACTTACAGGTCGGGATGAGAAGGCAGAAGACCCAGCTCTGCATTAGGGACATGATGATACTGACTTCCTCCCCACTGTGCCCCCTACACCCCACTCTCAGACAGGAAGTCACATGGGCTGAACCTCTCATTAACCCCTTCCTGGAAATGTACACATTATAAAATGATCCAGTTAATAACAATGGGCTCCTGCACTCATTAATGGATTCTTCTCTGTTTTGCCCCATAATGTGCCTGTGAAGGGGTCAGTACTGGGGGTTGATACTGTACTTACAGTCAGACGTTATTAAATCAGTGATTAATCTTAATTATTGTTAATATGATGGGAATGTGTCATCCCTTAAACTTTATGTTTAAAAAGGAAAACTTACATGTGAGTGGGGGTATGAGTGTGTCAGTGGGGGATATGAGTGTGTCAGTGAGTGGGGGGTATGAGTGTGTCAGTGAGTGGGGGATATGAGTGTCAGTGAGTGGGGGATATGAGTGTGTCAGTGAGTGGGGGATATGAGTGTGTCAGTGGGGGGTATGAGTGTGTCAGTGGGGGGTATGAGTGTGTCAGTGAGTGGGGGATATGAGTGTGTCAGTGGGGGATATGAGTGTGTCAGTGAGTGGGGGGTATGAGTGTGTCAGTGAGTGGGGGGTATGAGTCTGTCAGTGAGTGGGGGGTATGAGTGTGTCAGTGAGTGGGGGGTATGAGTGTGTCAGTGAGTGGGGGGTATGAGTGTCAGTGGGGGGTATGAGTGTGTCAGTGAGTGGGGGGTATGAGTGTGTCAGTGAGTGGGGGATATGAGTGTGTCAGTGAGTGGGGGGTATGAGTGTGTCAGTGAGTGGGGGATATGAGTGTGTCAGTGAGTGGGGGGTATGAGTGTCAGTGGGGGGATATGAGTGTGTCAGTGGGGGGGGGGTTAGTACAAAGGCAGTGGGTTGGGAGGTGTCACTGTGCATCACTGGCCGCACACAGATAAAGTGACTGATCTTGGGGCTTCGGGGATTTGATCTCCAGGAAACTGATCTTATTACTGGTGGTTCTGTTCACCTGGAAGCCATCTTTGTAGCCCTCTTCATATGTGGGTTTGTCTCCCCGGAGCTGAGTAGAGATGAGCTGTAGGCCGTGCCCGTCTCTCTGTTGGTACCAGAACATGGTATTATAGTCTGTTGTCTTCTGCTCACATCTCATTAGGGCGGCAGAACCAGCTCTGGTTATAATGGATCTCGGCTCTTGAGAAATCACAACATTCTGGGAGAAACCTGGGCAACACCATGATTAGCTGAGACTTTGTCTTACCATACGGATCTTACTGTACCCCCATAGTAAGTGTTACCCCTATAGCAAGACTTGTGGGAGACAAGAAGGTCTTAGAGGAAAAGTAAGAATAGAGACTCCCCTTATGTACTTCTCTGAGTAGCAGGAATGAGATTTCCAGCCTTTAGAATAAACCCATATGGATCAGAACCTCTGAACCCTTCCCTGGTAGATCCATTTCTCCAGTACAGTGTAGACCAGTGACCCCCAACCAAAGACTCATGAGTAACATGTTGCTCCCCAACCCCTTGGATGTTGCTCCCAGTGGCCTCAAAGCAGGTGATTATTTTTGAATTCCAGACTTGGGGCAAGTTTTGATGCATAAAACCTGACCCGACTGTCAATCCACATAGGAACTACCAATAGCCAATCACAGCCCTTATTTGGCACCCCCAGGAACTTTTTATATGCTTCTGTTGCTCCCCAACTCATGTTACAATGGAATGTGGCTCACGGGTAAAAAGGTTGGGGATCCCTGGTACAGAGGGTGCGTCACTTGGGGGGTCTGTGTGTTGCCCAGTACTTACAGGTCGGGATGAGAAGGCAGAAGAGCCAGCTCTGTATTAGGGACATGATGATACTGACTCCCTCCCCACTGTGCCCCCTACACCCCACTCTCAGACAGGAAGTCACATGGGCTGAACCTCTCATTAACCCCTTCCTGGAAATGTACACATTATAAAATGATCCAGTTAATAACAATGGGCTCCTGCGCTCATTAATGGATTCTTCTCTGTTTTGCCCCATAATGTGCCTGTGAAGGGGTCAGTACTGGGGGTTGATGCTGAAACAAACACAAAGTAGTGCTACACACACACATTCTCACCGCTCTTTGCAGCGTCGGGTGCCGTCTGTGACTCTGTCTGCCCAGGTCTGATTCACCTACAAGAAAATACTTCAGCAGCTCCGATTAAGGTGAAAAAATTGTTGCTTTATTCGTGCCTCAAACTAAGCAACGTTTCCAGCCCTTTATCAAGCCATCAAGGTTGATGCTGTACTTACAGTTAGATGTTATTAAATTAGTGATTAATCTTAATTAATCTTAATATGAGGGGAATGTGTCATCCCTTAAACTTCACATTTAGCACCAATGTTCTGTGTTTGAAGGCAACGCAACTGGTGCATGTGAGTGCAAAAAGGTTCAAGTGCAAAAAGGTTCAAGTGCAAAAAGGTTCAAGTGCAAAAAGGTTCAAGTGCAAAAAGGTTCAAGTGCAAAAAGGTTCAAGTGCAAAAAGGTTCAAGTGCAAAAAGGTTCAAGTGCTTTGTGTATGGGGTGTTAAAGTCCTGTGGCATGAGGATCCCCTCCAGTAATAAAGCTATGGGACATCTTATCTGGAGGCCTCAACCCATCACTGCACAAGGATAATATATAGAATATATGAGAAATATTTAGTATTATTAGACATTACTATACACTTAGCAATTTCCAAGAACGAGGAGAGAACTCAAAAGTAGCAAATTATGCTGTGATTATATTTATTCAAGGCTACTACACGACATGTTCAGGGTCCATGTTGACCCTTTATCAAGTGTCAACTATACACATGGATTGGAGCTGCAATATTTTTATGTTTTTCTTTATTTTCTCCTCTTGACAAAGGCCAAACTGATGGAAGAGACCTTTACAAAACTGGGGGTTTGGGGGTCAAGTGAATAAAACAACCCCAGATATACATTGGAGAAATGACCGGAATAAAATGCCCCACATTCTATTGGAGGGGTGAAGGGGAATGAAAACCCCACAGATTGTGTTGTTTATTGGTGCAAATCCTACGTATCATCAAAATGTTGTATATTCTCAGCAACTTATCACCTTAAGAAAGGACACAGCAGGGTACAATCACCAATTGGACATATTTTATTAATTTAAAAAGAGAAAAGAAAAGTCAAGTATATATAAATGAATATATATGAATATAAAGACATACGGGTTTTACTTTTCATTTCTCTTTTTAAATCTCTTTAAATCTTCATCTTCTCCAATTTGCCTCGGGGGGGCGGAGTAATTTAATCCTGATGCTGGTGCTGGAGGGAAAATATGATGTGATTGGCTGAAACATGGCTGAATGAGTCACATGACTGGGCAGTAAATATCAGTGGCTATACTTTGTTTCGGAGGGACAGAGGCAATAGAAAAGGAGGAGGGGTATGTCTGTATGTTAGGCAGGATTTAAATCTAATATAAAGGAGGAGGTTATGTTAGAAAATGAGGGGGCAGAAGTCGTATGGGTGGAGTTCTTCACCAATTGTAAAGAATCCAGCAAATTAATTGTAGGAGTATGCTATAGACCCCCTAATGTAAGTGACGAGAATAAGCTCCTGATGCAAATAGAAAAGGCTGCTAGTTTAGGTAAAGTAATGATAATGGGGGATTTTAATTAGCCAGATATGGACTGGAGCAACGGTACTGCCAGATCAGTTAATGGGAACAAGTTTATAAACTGTTACATGACAATTTTATGGCACAGGTTGTTGAGGAGCCAACCAGAAAAAATGCTATTGTGGATCTAGTGATCTCTAATGAGCCAGAACTTATAGCAAATGTGCAAGTCATTGAACCCCCCAGTAGTGACCATAATGTTATATCTTTTAATGTCTGGTGCAAAAAACAAATATATACTGGGGCAACAAAAACCAGGAATTTTGTAAAAGCTAATTTTAGTGCCTTGAGGGCTGCCCTACAGAGTATTGATTGGGGCATTAGGTTTAGTAAAAACACTGTAATAAATGTTGTAAATCAGCAATTCGGAAGGCAAAGAAAGGAAATGAAGAGTACATTGCGGCAGAGGCTAAGACAAACCCCTTTTCTTCAGTGTATACAATGGAGGAGTCTGAGTTCCCAGGCTCACTTTATAGCTGCACTAATGGCTCAGCTCAATCTAGTCAGTGGCTGACTCAGGATATGATTCAAAAAGCTTTAATACAAATTAATGTAAACAAGGCTCCAGGGCCTGATGGCATACACCCCCGGGTTCTAAGAGAGCTTAGTTCAGTTTTAGACCAGCCCTTATTTCTGATTTTCTCAGATTCACTGTCATCTGGTATGGTGCCTATGGATTGGAGAAAAGCTGATGTTATTCCAATATTTAAAAAGGGTTTATGATCTCAGCTTGGCAATTATAGGCCAGTAAGTTTGACATCGGTGGTGGGCAAATTATTTGAAGGCTTGTTAAGGGATCACATTCAAAATGTTGTCCTAGTGAATGTCATTATGAGCAGCAATCAGCATGGCTTTATGAAGGATAGGTCATGTCAGACTAATTTGAGGTAGGTAAGATGCTGGACAGTGGGGGAGCAGTAGATGTGATCTATTTGGATTTTGCCAAAGCGTTTGATACTGTGCCCCACAAACGACTGCTTTCTAAACTAAGGTCTGTTGGGCTTAATGAAGTCGTTTGCACATGGATAGGAAACTGGCTACAGGATCGGGTACAGAGGGTGGTTGTTAATGGGACATTCTCTACTTGGAGTAAGGTTCTTAGTGGGGTCCCCCAGGTCTCAGTATTGGGGCCACTTTTATTTAACTTGTTCATTAATGACTTAGGGGAGGGTATTGTAAGTAATGTATCAGTGTTTGCAGATGAGACAAAACTATCAGCCCAATTAATTCCATCCAGGATGTGGCACTTGCAACAGGATCTGGACTAACTGGCAATCTGGGCAGCTAAGTGGCAAATGAGATTCAATGTTGATAAATGTAAAGTCCTGCACCTGGGATGTAACAATATCCACTTATACCCTTAATGGGACTGCACTAGGCAAATCCATAATGGAGACGGAGCTTGGAGTCCTTGTAGATAATAAACTTGTCTGTAGCAAGCAATGCCAGTCAGCAGCATCAAGGGCAAATAAGGTCTTGACTTGTATTAAATGGGGCAGAGAGTCACGGGAGGAGGGGGTCCCACTGTATAGAGCACTGGTAAGGCCCCATCTAGAATATGCTGTACAGTTTTGTCTCCATCACTCAAACAGGACATTATTGTATTAGAGAGGGGACAGAGAAGGGCAACTAAGCTGGTAAAGGGAAAATCTTAGCTATGAGGAAAGACTGGCCAAATTGGGGATGTTTACACTGGAGAAGAGGCGCTTAAGGGGTGATATGATAACTATGTATAAATATATAAGGGGATCATATAATAATCTCTCTAATGATTTATTTACCAGTAGGTCTTTCCAGCTGACACAAGGTCACCCATTCCGATTAGAAGAAAAGAGGTTCCGCCTAAATATTGGGAAGGAGTTTGTTACAGTGAGAGCTGTGAAGATGTGGAATTGTCTCCCTGAATCAGTGGTACAGGCTGATACATTAAATAGGTACAAGGAAGGGTCGGATGCTTTATTCACCAGTAGCTCCTCCCAGCAGACAGGAGGGAGCCAATGAGGTTAGAGGAGGGAAAGGGGTGTTACAGGGAGAGCTGGGAAGTGAATCAGGGGTACAGGCTGATACATTAGACAGGTATAAGGAAGGGTCGGATGCTTTATTCACCAGTAGCTCCTCCCAGCAGACAGGAGGGAGCCAATGAGATTAGAGGAGGGAAAGGGGTGTTACAGGTAGAGCTGGGAAGTGAATCAGTGGTACAGGCTGATACATTAGATAGGTACAAGGAAGGGTCGGATGCTTTATTCACCAGTAGCTCCTCCCAGCAGACAGGAGGGAGCCAATGAGATTAGAGGAGGGAAAGGGGTGTTACAGGGAGAGCTGGGAAGTGAATCAGTGGTACAGGCTGATACATTAGATAGGTACAAGGAAGGGTCGGATGCTTTATTCACCAGTAGCTCCTCCCAGCAGACAAGAGGGAGCCAATGAGATTAGAGGAGGGAAAGGGGTGTTACAGGGGAGAGCTGGGAAGTGAATCAGGGGTACAGCCTGATACATTAGATAGGTACAAGGAAGGGTCAGATGCTTTATTCACCAGTAGCTCCTCCCAGCAGACAAGAGGGAGCCAATGAGAATAGAGGAGGGAAAGGGGTGTTACAGGGAGAGCTGGGAAGTGAATCAGGTGTACAGGCTGATACATTAGATAGGTACAAGGAAGGGTCGGATGCTTTATTCACCAGTAGCTCCTCCCAGCAGACAGGAGGGAGCCAATGAGATTAGAGGAGGGAAAGGGGTGTTACAGGGAGAGCTGGGAAGTGAATCAGGGGTACAGGCTGATACATTAGATAGGTACAAGGAAGGGTCGGATGCTTTATTCACCAGTAGCTCCTCCAGCAGACAGGAGGGAGCCAATGAGATTAGAGGAGGGAAAGGGGTGTTACAGGGAGAGCTGGGAAGTGAATCAGGGGTACAGGCTGATACATTAGATAGGTACAAGGAAGGGTCGGATGCTTTATTCAGCAGTAGCTCCTCCCAGCAGACAGGAGGGAGCCAATGAGAATAGAGGAGGGAAAGGGGTGTTACAGGGAGAGCTGGGAAGTGAATCAGGGGTACAGGCTGATACATTAGATAGGTACAAGGAAGGGTCGGATGCTTTATTCACCAGTAGCTCCTCCCAGCAGACAGGAGGGAGCCAATGAGATTAGAGGAGGGAAAGGGGTGTTACAGGGAGAGCTGGGAAGTGAATCAGGGGTACAGGCTGATACATTAGATAGGTATAAGAAGGGGTTGGATGGTGTTTAGCAAGTGAGGGAATACAGGGATATGGGAGAGAGCTCATAGTACAAGTTGATCAGGGACTGGTCCCATTGCCATTTTGGAGTCAGGGAGGAATTTTTCCCCCTCTGAGGCAAATTGGAGAGACTTCAGATGGGTTTTTTTTGCCTTCCTCTGGATCAACTGGCAGTTAGGCAGGTAAAAAAAGGCAAAAGGTTGAACTTGATGGACGTGTGTCTTTTTTCAACCTAACCTAATATGTTACTATGTTACAAACAGACGAGTCCCTGGCTAATTTCAGTGACCCTGAATTTCCTTTATTGCTAAAAAGCCATCCACCCCTTATTTTACTTGTCTAATGTATTCATGGAGAGAACCCCACAACCTGCCAGCTCTCCCTGTAACACCCCTATCCCTCCTTAACATGAAATCTCCTTTACTCTAATCTCATTGGCTCCCTCCTGACTGCTGGGAGGAGCTACTGGTGAATAAAGCATCAGAGTGTTTATTGAATGGTTTCCTTATATATTTATATATAGTGATCATATCCCCTTATATATTTATATATAGTGATCATATCCCCCTTATATATTTATATATAGTGATCATATCCCCTTATATATTTATATATAGTGATCATATCCCCCTTATATATACATATATAGTGATCATATCCCCTTATATATTTATATATAGTGATCATATCCCCTTATATATTTATATATAGTGATCATATCCCCCTTATATATTTATATATAGTGATCATATCCCCTTATATATTATATATAGTGATCATATCCCCCTTATATATTTATATGTAGTGATCATATCCACCTTATATATTTATATATAGTGATCATATCCCCCTTATATATTTATATATAGTGATCATATCCCCTTATATATTTATATATAGTGATCATACCCCCTTATATATTTATATATAGTGATCATATCCCCTTATATATTATATATAGTGATCATATCCCCTTATATATTTATATATAGTGATCATATCCCCTTATATATTTATATATAGTGATCATATCCCCTTATATATTTATATATAGTGATCATATCCCCTTATATATTTATATATAGTGATCATATCCCCTTATATATTTATATATAGTGATCATATCCCCCTTATATATTTATATATAGTGATCATATCCCCTTATATATTTATATATAGTGATCATATCCCCTTATATATTTATATATAGTGATCATATCCCCTTATATATTATATATAGTGATCATATCCCTTATATATTTATATATAGTGATCATATCCCCTTATATATTTATATATAGTGATCATATCCCCTTATATATTTATATATAGTGATCATATCCCCTTATATATTTATATATAGTGATCATATCCCCTTATATATTTATGTATAGTGATCATATCCCCTTATATATTATATATAGTGATCATATCCCCTTATATATTTATATATAGTGATCATATCCCCTTATATATTTATATATAGTGATCATATCCCTTTATATATTTATATATAGTGATCATATCCCCTATTTATTCAAGTGTCATTTTGCCATTTTCTCCCAGTAAGACATATGGAGAGTGGGGGCTGATGTTGCCTGTAGTGAGGGGGGGATATGAGTGTCAGTGGGGGGATATGAGTGTCAGTGGGGGGATATTGAGTGTCAGTGGGGGATATGAGTGTGTCAGTGGGGGGTATGAGTGTCAGTGAGTGGGGGGATATGAGTGTGTCAGTGGGGGGGGGGTTAGTACAAAGGCAGTGGGTTGGGAGGTGTCACTGTGCATCACTGGCCGCACACAGATAAAGTGACTGATCTTGGGGCTTCGGGGATTTGATCTCCAGGAAACTGATCTTTCCCTTTTCAGTTCTGTTCACCTGGAAGCCATCTTTGTAGCCCTCTTCATATGTGGCATCGTAGCCCCGGAGCTGAGTAGAGATGAGCTGTAGGCCGTGCCCGTCTCTCTGTTGGTACCAGAACATGTTGTCATAGTCACTTGTCTTCTGCTCACATCTCATTAGGGCGGCAGAACCAGCTCTGGTTATAATGGATCTTGGCTCCTGGGTGATCACAACATTCTGGGAGAAACCTTGGGGCAAAATGATCAGTTGAGATATTGTCTGCTTTATTGGGGTATCACTGTACCCCCAAAGTTGCTGTTACCCCTGACTAAGTCATCTAGCAGACAAGAGGGTCCTTGGAGGGAATGTGAGAATATAGTTTTTCTGTAACCCCTTCCTATCTCCTCTGATATCATTAGGCTCTAGTTGTCAGACCCATTGAACCCCTCCATAATAAATAAAGGGGTTCTGTCCATTCTGGAGGGACCTGCCCCACTCCCAGTACTTACCGGTGGGAATGAGAAGGCAGAAGACCCAGCTCTGTATTAGGGACATGATGATTGTGACTCCCTCCCCACTGTGCCCCCTACACCCCACTCTCAGACAGGAAGTCACATGGGCTGAACCTCTCATTAACCCTTTCCTGGAAATATGCCAATGACAGAATGTTGATTCTCATGGTGTGTGTATATGTGAGAAATATACTGACCATATAGGTTTCTACTACTACTAGGGGCAAAGACTTCTTGTAATACCAGAAATAAATACATTGCAGAGGCTGCACCTAAATATGCCTGGAGATTTGTCCCCTTACAGAGCTCTTCCAGTCTGGATGGGTTAATAGGGAAAGAAAAGTGATAAGGAAAGTTTGGTGTCCCAGGAATGTAATTAAGGCTGAAAACCCAATCTAATGTCTGACCAACATTCCTCCGGCTGTTGTTTAGCAACTCCCTGTACCCCAACAGCCTTGACACCCTACACATCTCAACATACATCAATGTAGTTTGTGAATGGCTCAAGTTTGCACCCATTTAGAATTATTCCATGGGGATGCCAATTCAATGCCCACTTACCCCTGCATCAGTCCAAGGGTGACGTATATCGTTGCTTTTTCTGTAACATATTGTATAAGCAGATTGGGGGGTACTGCAGGGGCCAGACAGTGGGGTATGGGCTCAGGGCACATCCTACAAGGGCTGAGGGTTCACCTCTCTTAGGATAATATGGGGTTCACCTGTATAAGGATGGGATAATGTGGGGCTCATCTCAATAAAGAAAGGAAAATGAGGGGCTCCTCTGTATCAGGATAGGATAACGTGGGGCTCCTCTGTATTAGGATAGGATAATGTGGGGCTCCTCTGTATTAGGATAGGATAATGTGGGGCTCATCTCAATAAAGAAAGGAAAATGAGGGGCTCCTATGTATCAGGATAGGATAACGTGGGGCTCCTCTGTATTAGGATAGGATAATGTGGGACTCCTCTATATTAGGATAGAATAATGTGGGGCTCCTCTGTATTAGGATAGGATAATGTGGGGCTCCTCTGTATTAGGATAGGATAATGTGGGGCTCCTCTGTATTAGGATAGGATAATGTGGGGCTCCTCTCAATTAAGAAAGGATAGTGTGCAGCTCCTCGGTATTAGGATAGGATAATGTGGGCCCCTCTATCTCAGAATAGGATATTGTGGTGCTCCTCTATATTAGGATAGGATAATATGGGGCTCCTGTCAATTAAGAAAGAATAATGTTTGGCTCCTCTGTATTAGGATAGGATAATGTGGGGTGCCTCTATATCAGAATAGAATGTTGTGGGGCTCCTCTGTATTAGGATAGGATAATGTGGGGTGCCTCTATATCAGAATAGAATGTTGTGGGGCTCCTCTGTATCAGGATAGGATAATGTGGGACTCCTCTGTAATAGGATAGGATAATGTAGGCATGACTTTTATTTGGATAGTATAATGTAGGGTTCACTTTAGGAGGAAAGGTTTTTGTTATGGTTTCCCCTCTGTCTGTTCCCCTGTGAGACTCCAGGCACAATAGTAGGTCCCACTGTCATTCACTTGAGCTGTGCTGGACCTGATAGAGAACTGGCTGTTTGTAGGTCTCTCTGGCTGGAAGTGACTGAGTGTTAGCTGCTCGACTGAATCTTTGGATACTGAGTAGGACAGAAGAAGTAGAGTGCCTCCAGTTGGCTCTTGTCTGTACCAGTACATATTGGGAGTGTCAGCTCCATCTACTGTGCAGTTAATGGACACGGGGTGCCCGGGGGGTGTGACAAGAACAAGGGGGGACTGGCGAATGGACTGAGAGAGGCACAAGGACACATGGAGAGAGACAAGAGTGAGGAGACAGTTCATGGCTCCGGGAGAGACTGTCTAATGGCAAAGCCCATAGCCCAGACCTTGTAGTAACTTCTCCTACTGCCTCTCTGATGTGCCTAATTCTCCCCCAGTCTCACAGTGACACCTTGTGACCCACATAGGAACATAAGGAAGAGTCACGTACAGCAGTCAGGGGGTTCCCTTCCCCAAACGTTTCTCTTTATTGAGCAAAAGGATCCAATAGAAATTCATGCTCAGGATCTCGGGTATCCAAGGGGGCAGCACCCATGCCGACACCCCGACACCCACTACTGTCCCCCCATTAACTCCAATAATCTATAACCTGATCTTCATGTTTTACCCTTGTGCCCTAAACACCCAGTTGGAGATTATTTGTTGGATGGATTTCAGTTGGAGGGGGGTAAAACTAATATTTGTGAATAGATCAATGAGAAGGTTCTGTCCCCGACCCCTCAAGCTCCAGAAACACAAGATGGGGCATTGGGCTGGTGGCATCAGGTTGCCCCAGGAACTGCTGTGCATTTAGCAGAGTGGGGTATAAAGTGCTTAAAGGTGGGGGTATATACTGGTATATATGGGCATAACTGGCATATACTGGACATACCCAAGAAGAACTGGGTAGAACTGTATATAATGATATAACTAAGCACAACAGGGTACATCAGGGTATACACAGGGAGAACTGGTTAAAAGAGGGTATAACAGGGTGTAAGGGTGCAGATGGGTATTACTGGGTATAAGGGGTATAACAGGGTGTAAGGGTGCAGATGGGTATTACTGGGTATAAGGGGTATAACAGGGTGTAAATATTTGGTCAAAACCAAGACTAGGCCTGGATTGGGATTCAAATTAGGTCCTGGCATTATGGGTACACAGAGGTCCAATAAATAGTGAGTAGTGATGGGCGAATTTCTCCCGTTGGTAAAAATTTTGTGAAAAAATTGTAAAAATCTAAAATTGACGTCCGCGTCCAATTCTGGACACACGCCCGAAAAGTCACTCGGGTCAATTTTGTTGCTGGTGTTAAAGTCAATGGGTGTCCAAAATTTTTGATTCGTGAATTTATTCGCCCATCACTAATAGTGAGTATTGCCCCGGTTACTGGTTCTGTTGTAGGAAAATCATCAAAGGGGATCACAGGGTACCACCCATTTTAGGGTCCTGACTGGCTTTCCTTTGGGGCCACACATGCCGTTTGGGGCACAGGGGGCCCCTGACATTATATAACTGACCCGTTTTCTGTATCTGGGGTTTTTTGTCAGGCCCCCCCAGGCCCAGCCCCACTGTGTGACTCCAGGCACAGAAATAGATTCCAGAATCATTCAGAAAAACCCCATCAGAGTTGAGGCTGAAGTTTTCTTTGCTGCTTCGCTTTGCACTGAAGTGACTAAGTGTCAGCTCTTCTACTGAGCCAGCAGCAACTGAAGAAGCTATAAAGCCAAACGTTCCCCCTCCCTGGCTCTGTCTGTACCAATACATGTAGGGGTCCCCAGCACCCAGCACCCGGCAGCTCAATTCCACCTTGTCCCCGGGGCGGAGAGTCAGTGCTGGGGGGGATTGTGTGATGGACTGAGACAGGGAATGGGGGAGGCAGAGCAGGAGGAGAGCGAGAGACATGGAGACGTCTGACTTTCGTTCTTTTATTTCTCTCTCCAGACTGTCTCTTGTGAGTGTCTGTGGGACAGTCTCACACCCCTCCCTCTCTGTCTCTGATGTTTGGCAGAATGTTGTTCAGTTTCTCAGAAAAGACTGGGAGCCTCAATCTCATTACAATATCATTATAATCTCATTACAATCTCATTACAATCTCATTAAATCTCATTACAATGGTGCCACCTGGTGGCTCAGGGAGAGAATTGCACATCAGAACAGTAATAATAAATTAAATAAAGAACCCAATGGGAAGGGGCAGATCTGTGGGTCTCTCTCGTGTATCAGGGGGTGCGACACTCAGTCCTGGCTCCCGTGGAGCTGACAATCACACTCTGACAATGTACATGGGGGGGGGTAGAAGTGACTGGGGGCCCAAGAGTTGAACCTTGTTCTGGGGTCGTGGAGCTGCGCCACTGGTGAGATAATTGGGGCAGGTATTTATTCTATTGTCAGCTGGTTGTCACATGACAGTTATTATAGGGGGATTTGCAGCCCCGTCTACAATGAGGCTTTGGCAGTTGGGCCCCGGGCCCCACAAGGTAAAAGCAACTGGGCTGGTTCAGAGAGTGTGAGCTGGGGGGGCACTGGTACCAACTGGGCCAGACACTGGTTGTTGTATGTAACACATTAACCATTTATTAACTGCATGAAATTCTAACTCCAAACCCAACAACTGAAGAACCTTAAAGGGAAAGTTCACTTTCCAACACTTCTTTCAGTTCAGTTGGTTTTAGACACTTCCCCAGAAATAAAGACTTTTTCCAATTATTTTTTCTAATATTGAAGTGTGAAGTTTCATGATTCGCTTTCTTATGTGTTTGTGAAGCAGCTGTGAGAGGGGGGTCAGCGACCCTGTAACTGATCCATGAGTTGATCCACGTGTTTGTCCCTGCTGAGCAGAATCTCTGGGTTTCATAAAAAACAGATATTAGAATTGATACAATAGTTACACTTATATTCCCCATAGATCCTACTGAGAAATGGATCAACTAATTGTAACAACTAATTGTAACAACTAATTGTAACAAATTATAACAGAATCTGCACCTGAATTACTGAGCTGTCAGACTCAAACACCACAGACACCAACATTCAACTTTACACTTAGATTTTGGAAAAACAGTAAAAAATAAATAATGGAAAGTAATTTAAAAAAGTTTTTATTTCTGGGGAACAATCTGAACGTAAAAAAACTGTTTGGAAGGTGAACATCCCCTTTAATATACAATGACCCCCCTCCCTCCTTAGAGACAACAGGGGACCTCTCTCTTATAATAGATTTGTATTTAGTTTTAAGATGCTGATTTATGTGTGGAAGGCACCCCTATAGTACCACTAATACTCCACCCATATAATACCCCCAATACCCCACCCATATAATACTCCTAATACCCCACCCATATAATACTCACCCCTATAGTACCACTAATACCAGCCCATATAATACTCATCCAAATAATACTCCTAATACCCCGCCCATATAATCCTCACCCAAATAATACTCCTAATACCCGATTATTATAATAATTTCTCCCAGACAAAAAAGGCGCCACAAGAAAAAACGTCCATTGTCTTTAATACATTTGGAGTGAGAAAAAACCATCACTCACATAAAATATTGTGACACCAGTTGACTTTTTTTTCATCGATTCACAAATTTTTTGTAGTTTTGTGAATTTTTCAGGGAAGCAAAAGGGACAGACTGGCTAATCAGTAATGGCAGCTGTATTACCCGACCCTCACGCTGCACGGGGGCAAATACTGCGATTATGTCCATGAAGCTCAGTTGCAGGTGAGAGTTTAGCAGAGTTAAAACCCACAGGACTTTATGTTTGTTGTTCAGCCCCAGATCTATAAGTTCCAAACTCCTCGTACACCTCCGGCCTGTGCCCCTCCCCCTACGGCAAACACGTAACCTGGGCACGAGATTTGAAAACTGGCTCAGGACATTTTGCCAGTGTCACTTGCTGAGACTAAACGGCAGAAAATAACTTTGTGCGGCTGCAGATTGAAATGGCTCCATGTACAACATTCATTAATCACATGAAAATGCAGAATAATTCTACATGCGCCAACTGAAATCTGCAGCCACACGCAGTTATATTCCTGGATTTAGTAGCCCACGTGTGACTGTGGCAAATTGCTCCTGGTGCCATTGCCCTAAAAGGCTCATTACACTGTATGGCACCCACCAATTGGCCCCTCACACCCCATGTCATATATTACAGGGGCCACTGTGTCATATGTTTCAGGGGCCACTGAGTCATATATTGCAGGGGCCACTGAGTCATATATTGCTGGGGCCACTGAGTCAAATATTGCAGGGGCCACTGAGTCATATATTGCAGGGGCCACTGAGTCATATATTGCAGGGGCCACTGAGTCATATATTGCAGGGGCCACTGAGTCATATATTACAGGGGCGACTGAGTCATATATTGCTGGGGCCACTCAGGGCTCGCAGGAGTGTGTGGCAGGTGCAAAAAGCTGTGCGGGTTTTTGTAATGCCCCCCCCTTCACTTGCTCCCCTGTGTGACTCCAAGCACAATAGTAAATTCCACCATCTGTCTCCTTTGCTTCTTTGCTGCTCAGACTGAAATCGGATTCACTGCTCCTCTTTGACTGAAAGTGACGGATTGTCGGCTCTTCTGCCGAGTCCTTCCCAAAGGAGAATGCTATGAGTTCTAGCCCCCCCCTACCTACATCCTGCTTGTACCAGTACATATAGGGGTCTGAGGCTCCCACAACTGAGCAATTCAGAGACACGGCCCCTTCTAGGGGGACAATGAGAATGTGGGGGGTCTGAGTGATGGTCTGGGACAGACAGGGCAGGACATAGAGGGAGAGGAGGGTCAGGATCATTTCCATTGTGACAGTCTGGATGTATTTAATGGCAGATTTCCTCATTTCTACATCAGCCTCCCCACCCCCATGTCATTGCCAACCCCCCCGGGCCACTGCCATCTCCTCCCATTTCCGATGCACAAGTGTCAGTTACAACAATAGACAATTGCTCCGTGTGCAGCGACACCCTGTGGCCAATTCAGTAACTGCAGTGGAAACAAACATATTGACATAAACCACATTTGTAGTTAAGTCCAGTTAGACCCCCACTGGGTGTGACACCCTATTATATGCGCATTGTGGGTCACCCATGATTTTGTGTGGGGGGAGGGACAAAAATGTATTTTATTGTGGAAGGCCACCAAAATGAAAACCCCGGGCCCCGGCCAATACCAAGTGCAGCTGATGGGGATTTCACAATATATATAGATAATATATTCACAGTACAGTATTAGGTGTTATGGGGGGCTGTAGGTTGGGGCTCACTGTATTAAAGGCATGAACCTTTATTAATATGAATCATTTTTATTAACATTAATAGAAATATGAATTGAATTCATCAGGATAAATGTTTGAGGCTTCTGATTCGCTGCTAGGGAGCAATAACAAGTACAGGTATGGGATCCATTATCTGGAAACCCCTTATCTGGAAAGCTCCAAATTATGGAAAGGCCATCTCTCATAGACTCCATTATAATCAAATAATCCAAATTTTTCAAATTGATTCCTTTTTTCTGTGTAATAATAAAACAGTCACTTGTACTTGATCCCAACTAAGATATAATTAATCCCATTAAAAGTAAAACCAGTTTATTGGCTTTATTTCATGTTTATATGATTTTCTAGTAGATTTAAGGTATGAAGATCCAAAATATGGAAAGCTGTTAGCCAGAAACCCCCAGGTCCCGATCATTGTGGATAACAGATCCCATACCTGTAATATGAGAATGAGATAGAATGACTGAGTTTATTATTAAAGAGATTAGATAGAGAGTCAGCTCTGCATCAGTCCAACACAATCACAACCTCTGGATCGTCTGTTTCCCAATAACCAACAAATGATCCAAATTCCCGGCACTCATTGATGGCTCCAAGGCGCAGAGCCAAAGTTGAGGCTCCTTTTTCCCACGAGACCTTGAACCCCCAAATGCCCAGCAGTACAATATTCCGCATAGACTTAGTTACTCAGTCACAGTTACTCAGTCACCTCCCTGTGCTACAGACACTGTCCCAGTAATACACAGTAAGTACATCACAGACACTGGATTCAAATCTCCCGAAATCTGCCAAGTTTTACTTTACTCATGAATGACTAGAAATTCAATCTCTATATATAGTGACTCATTATAGAATCCACCTGCACCCCCATACTTACTGGGATTTGGGGGTTCCCTTACTGCTGCAGCCACAGGAGCCCCCACTTATTACACAAGGACACTCTCACACTTGTGTCTCTCACTCACAATCACACAAGAGCCGGAGAAGGGAAAATAGGACTTTATGTAGAGCAGTGACCCCCATTTGCCTCCTCTATTTAGGCCCCAGCATTTCAGTCTCTTTGCACTGACTGTCCTGAACTCGCCCTCCAGCACCAGTGATTCATGGGCCTCTCTCTGTTAGTTTTGGGGCTGTGGGTTCCCCCACCAGAGAGGCCAGAAAACTCAGCCCCTGCACTGAGATACAATTGTAACTAATAATAGTTCCTGAAACGTAATTCAAAAATAGGCTTTTGAAAGAGAAACCAGAATAGGCAGCCCCTGCACTTAGATACAATTTTAACTAGGGATGCAACGAATCCAGGATTCGGTTCAGGATTCATCCAGGATTCAGCCTTTTTAAGCAGCATCCAAATCCTAATTTGCATATGCAAATTAGGGGCGAGGAAGGAAATCACGTGACTTTTTTTTGTCACAAAACAAGGAAGTAAAAAATGTTTCCCCTTCCCACCCCTAATTTGCATATGCAAATTAGGGGCGAGGAAGGAAATCACGTGACTTTTTTTGTCACAAAACAAGGAAGTAAAAAATGTTTCCCCTTCCCACCCCTAATTTGCATATGTAGGATTCGCATTCGGTTCGGTATTCGGCCAAATCTTTTGTGAAGGATTCAGGGGTTAGGCCGAATCCAAAATAATGAATTCAGTGCATCCCTAATTGTAACTAATAAGAGTGTCTGAAATGTAATAAAATAAGAGGCTTTTGGCAGAGAGAACAGACTACTCAGCCCCTGCACTGAGATACAATTGTAACTAATAAGAGTTTCTGAAATGTAATAAAAGAATAGGCTTTTGGCAGAGAGAAAAGAATACTCAGCCCCTGCACTGAGATACAATTGTAACTAATAAGAGTTTCTGAAATGTAATAAAAGAAGAGGCTTTTGGCAGAGAGAACAGAATACTCAGCATCTGCACTGAGATACAATTGTAACTAATAAGATAAGTCACAGCTTAAAAGGCAATTTCATCTTCATTAGCAAAACTGCAATCACACAGTAGAATTACTACAGAAAACAGAAAACCAGCATATTAACTCCAGAAGTGCCAGTATAAATGAAGGATAATCAGATTAAACCCACGATAAGAGAGTTGGAAGGTAGTGAATATTGTGTGGGGAGTCCCTCGCCCCTATTTGCTGGTGACCAGACCCACAATGATTGGTTCTTCTCCCCACGGCCGGGACATCTCTGATGGAAACAAAACATTTACCCGATTTAGAGGTTTATTAATAAATAGCAAAACAAATGTGGGAGGAGCCAGGGCTGAGAGGCTGCACTGGGGCAATTAACCCTTAGACACACCCATTCCCTTCTGCACTGGGCCTGACTGTATATCTGGCACTTTACCAGTAGGGGTCAATGTACTGCTAATTTCTCTCTCTATAAAAGCCCCTCTTAGAAACACCCCCTGTTTTTAGGGAATTAGTGGCCCCATAAGGGAAGTGGCCAGTGGGGCTCATATCTTGGCTCCTACAGAGACTCAGTCCAGCCATGATTTGCCCCTCACTGGCTTTTAGTGCAGCTCAGAGGAATTTCTTTATTGGGTCAGAACCCACTTACGACCAGTCAGCGCGACAAGCACAACCCCTGCTTTGCCTGTTTGGGACATTGTTAACCCCTGCTTTGCCTGTTTGGGACATTGTTAACCCCTGCTTTGCCTGTTTGGGACATTGTTAACCCTTGTTTTGCCTGTTTGGGACATTGTTAACCCCTGCTTTGCCTGTTTGGGACATTGTTAACCCCTGCTTTGCCTGTTTGGGACATTGTTAACCCCTGCTTTGCCTGTTTGGGACATTGTTAACCCTTGTTTTGCCTGTTTGGGACATTGTTAACCCCTGCTTTGCCTGTTTGGGACATTGTTAACCCCTGCTTTGCCTGTTTGGGACATTGTTAACCCTTGTTTTGCCTGTTTGGGACATTGTTAACCCTTGTTTTGCCTGTTTGGGACATTGTTAACTCTTGTTTTGCCTGTTTGGGAGATTGTTAACCCTTGTTTCGCCTGTTTGGGAGACATGTGAGAGGGATGTGACAGTTACCAGCTGCTCAGGTGATCTCAGAGATTACACAGGTACCTGTAAGGACAGTAAGTAAGTCTGACAGCATTGAGGGAGCCCCTGTTATACCTTCACCGAGGGACACATCTAGTTGTCTCCTCATTCACACACACAGTCCAATTTCCACGTTTCATGTTAATCGGAGCCTATTTCTGCCCTTTCATTTAGGCTGCAGTGTCTTTTCCAGTCTAATATGTTATAATCACCGCACGCCTGTAGTTCTACTGCACTGCTGGTTCTGGCCCTCCGCTGACCCGGCAATGTCCCTTAGCAACAGCAAAATTTGTTCACAGATCCACACACAATATTTCTGCAGTCAGGGAACTTACCCCTTTTATTGTGTTGCCACAGTATCAACGTTTGGGGAGCAGCCCCTCCATTCATCAGGATTAGACACAAGTGTTCAAACCCTTTTATTCCCACAGTTCTGTCTCCTCTCCCATAATTTCAGCATCAAGTGCAAATACAAAACCCACAGTGGATTCCCCAATGTGCCAGTCAGTAAAGTGCAAAGTCCATATTGTTGATATTAAATGTCACAAAGTTCATATTCCCAGAGACATAACATATTACATATTACATATTACATGTTACATATTACATATTACATATAAAATTGATGACATGTATTAGAAGAAAGTGGTTACATCTAGTAGAAAGATTGAATTCAATTTACTCACAGCCAGTGTTACTATTACCTTAACTCATTTGTTACCCCCCCCCGGACTTTCTTATCTGTGAAGAAAAAAGGGGGCACAGGTGAAAATCAGCCAATAAAATTCATACACTAATTGTCTAATCGAGATGAAGGGAGGGTGTGCTCCCCAAATGTTGATAAGGGGGATAAGCTCCCCGACTGCAGACAAATTGTGTGTGCGGATCCGTGAAGTTTGTTCTTTTCCAGTCTATCCGTTTCTTCCTAAGGCCCCCCCCACTGGTACCCACACTATCCAGCTGGCACGTGTTGGGGGACTTTGGGGTACACACCAGGGTTATACTGGGGGCTATTTGTACTGAGCCTTTATTAGAGTATTAAGTCATTGGTTAGAATTGTCCTGTTATTGTCACAATATGTAACAGATCACTGTCATTCCTGTGTGTCTGGTTACTGGATCTCTGGGGTGTGACCAGGCTGCAGGAGCACACGTTTAGGTACATGTACAGGTGAGTTACATATATACAGGCCCAGGTGTAACCTAGTGTGTCCTGCTCTCTGCCAGTCTGTGTATCACCCAGAGTATGTACCAGTGAGTGTGCCCTGATCATGCTGTGCCAGTCTGTGTATGTGCCAGTCTGTGTATGTGCCAGTCTGTGTATGTGCCAGTCTGTGTATGTGTCAGTCTGTGTATGTGCCAGTCTGTGTATGTGCCAGTCTGTGTATGTGCCAGTCTGTGTATGTGCCAGTCTGTGTATGTGTCAGTCTGTGTATGTGTCAGTCTGTGTATGTGCCAGTCTGTGTATGTGCCAGTCAGTGTATGTGTCAGTCTGTGTATGTGCCAGTCTGTGTATGTGCCAGTCTGTGTATGTGCCAGTCTGTGTATGTGTCAGTCTGTGTATGTGTCAGTCTGTGTATGTGCCAGTCTGTGTATGTGCCAGTCTGTGTATGTGCCAGTCTGTGTATGTGTCAGTCTGTGTATGTGCCAGTGGGGGGGGTCCTTTCAGTCAGTGCCAATGTTTTATGCCCAGTTGCCTGTCTATGAGCTGTACTGTGTCTCTGCCACCTTGTGCATATGCCAGTCAGTGCCACCTCGGGAAGTTCCTCCATCACAATAGGACAATGACATTTTCTGGAGAGCCAATGAAACAATTCTGCTCCTGTATTGGGCCCTCACACCTCCAGGGGCTCTAATGGCTGCAGATGAGCTTTCAGGAGCTGAATACTACTCAGGATCTTCTTCTGGTGCCCGGAGAGAGTCACTCCCATTGTCCGGATATCCCTGAGCAGAGAAAATATATGGATTATTGATCAGCAGATATCCCTGAGCAGGTGAAATGTATATATTATTGATCAGAGGATATCCCTGGGCAGGGACTTGTGTTGGACTTTATTTATATTTATTATTGTTACTATGGTTTTTTTTTTTATAACAACAGGACCCATAAGGAACCAAACCCAAAAGGAACATGTATCAGGGACACACACAAAAGGTTCTTCTTACTCTGCCGTGAGCCGAGAAATGGCCTCCAGTGTTGTGTATCCGGCTTTGTCAAAGTTCTCCTTGTATCTCTGCATCTTGATGGCCTCCAACCATTCGTGGGGAGAGGAGAGTGAGGGCAGATCTGGGGGGCAGTTACTAAGAAGAGGCTGTGAGGGTCTGAAGGGAAGATTGTTATTAGTCCTGACCCAGAAGACTGGATTAAACATATAAAGTTACAGTTGTGTCTCTACGTTGGGTGGGTAAGAAGGCAGAGTAATGTGTTTTACCCCATAAGTGATCATGTGAACTAATTTCAGACACGTGCCCCATTCATACTCAGAGATACATGGAAACACTCAGCAGGTGGGCACCACAGTATAAAGAAGAGAGTTGTGCCTTTTTGTATCCCTATAGGATGTACCCAAAATACAGTCACTGCTCAGATGTACTGGGTGTCATCTCTCTCTCTCTCATCCCTATGGACATCTTGGAAATGACTAGAAAGTAGGAACCATCGGATGTGGGAGTTTTATCTTGGAATAGGCTACTTTGAATATTTCTGTAGGACCTGCCTAAGGTAAAGCCACTGGCCAGATGTACCAAGTCCCATCTATCTAAAGCAAACACCAAGAAAAAAATACCCCAAATACCCAGAAACCAGAAGGTTGACAACATAGGATGTGGTGGAGTTATAACTTAGGATAGTCCTTTGTATATATCCATGTAGGACCTGTCTAGGTGTAGTCACTGCTCAGATGTACCAGGTCCCACCTCTCTGACACAATCTCATTAGATCTTTACTCAGAAACCAGAAGATGGGCACCATGAGATATAGGAGGATTTATATCTTAGGAATGGTCTCCTTTATATTATATATATACCTCTAGAACCTTCCCAAAGTGGAGTCACTGCCCAAATATACTAGGTCCCATCTCTCAAGCCCACCCCATTGACAATTACCCACAAACTAGCAGGTGAGCAGAGAAGTCACTTGGCTTAATATAAAGCAGATGGTTTAAGGGCAAATTCCTTACCTACTAGATGAGACCCCCACAGATTTTAAGCAGTTTGGATTTCTTATCATTCGGTCCAGAGAGCTAACAATCTGCTCAAAACGGGGCCTCTGGGCGCGCTCTCTCTGCCAGCAGTCTAACATCAGCAAGTGGAGGGCAGTGGGGCAGTCTGGGGGTGGGGGCAGTCTGTATTCTTGCTCTAGGGCTTCCAGGACCTGAAAAACACACAAAAGGAATAGGTTAAACAGTCAGGAATTCACTTGTGGGTTTGGGTAAGGGAGATTTTCAGGTCACACTGTTTGAGACCCCCATCCTATTGAACAGGGTGCTAGTGTCCCCAATAATGAAGTTTCAAGAATGAGGAGGGTTGAAAGAAATGATTCCTGCAAATTAATTGGAATTAATTAAAAGTAAATGATTTATGGGCAACAAGTGTATATGTTCTCCCAATGCAATGGGTACCCCAAATACATATAGGCCGGTTAATTAACTCAAAATATTAAGGTATTATCCTAAGGATTGTAATAAAGTTATTCTGCCTTTGTTCTTCTAAATCCAAATACAATTTAAAGCACAGTACCTACCTTGTCCAGTAGGAGGCACTGCATGACATGTTTCTCGCCTTATAAAGCCATTTGTTACTAACAAAAAACTTTGTGGGGTGCAATGAGGTTGTGACCACAAAATTCACATTCACAGACAAATACAAGAGATCCTCAATATATTGATAATGGTTTGAGTGCAGAGGACTCTTGTATTTGTCTATGTGTAGTGATGGGCGAATTTATTCGCCAGGTGCGAATTCATGGCGAATTTGCGCGATTCGCCGCCAGCGAATAAATTCACGAAATGCCCGCAAAAATTCGCCGGCGTCAAAAAAAAAATTTCTGAAAAAACGGGCGCCGGCGTCAAAAACGGGCCCCGGCTTTAAAAAAATGGGCGCTGGCGTCAAAAACGAGACGCGAAATTCGCGAATTTTTTGGCGAAGCGAAACGGCACAAATTCGCCCATCACTAGCTATGTGAATTTTGTGGTGACATCCTCATTGCACCCCCGCTTAATGTTTTTAAAAATTAGTGGTGAGCACAACTTTCCCTTGTTTGTTATAACAAAAACCTCTGCCGTAAATAAATTCTGCACCCGAGAAAAAGAAAAGGTACTTGCCTACATATATGTGCCTCTATAGCTGAATTGCCTGTGGTGCTGCTTATATAGTGAGATGCAAAATGGCAAGTAATTGCAAGTGTGCCCTGGATTTAATGCAAAAACACTGGAGCAGGGCATGGGAAGTAGGTGCAGAGAGAAGAAGGGAGACCCAGTATAGATTAGGCTCATCAATAAGGCAGTTGAAGTCAGAGAAGGGCAATGTCAGAGAAGATCATGGGCTGTCGAGGGTATTCCATAGTGCCCATCAGAAGGGAGTCAATAAGATCATGGGTATGGGCATTAGTGGGTATTCCATAGTGCCCAGTAGAAGGGAGTGAATAAGATCATGGGTATGAGCATTAGTGGGTATTCCATAGTGCCCAGTAGAAGGGAGTGAATAAGATCATGGGTATGAGCATTAGTGGGTATTCCATAGTGACCAGGAGAAGGAAGAAGAAGAATGTGGAGAGAGGAATGTGCGCTATAGTGGGGATGGATGGGAGTATACAGGGTAAGACCAGGGTTGTGAATGATACAGATAGAGACAGATGTGTGAGGAGGACAGAGGGATGGGAGACTGGAACAGAAGGGAAGCAGATGGGTCACTCGGAGGGGTGTTTAGGGCAGTGGAAGGTCTGACCAATCCAGTGAAGCAAATAATAATAATAATTCAGTGCCTATTAATTAAAGAGTCAATGACAGTAAGAGGCAGAAGAGCAGTGTTAGCAGGGTAACTGGCAGCTGCAGGGCAGGTAATTGGGGCAATACAGTGTCAATATCCCCCTCACCTCCTGATTGCTCATATCCCAATATGGCCGCTCCCCATAGGAAGTCACTTCCCACATGACAATGCCGTAACTCCACACGTCACTCGCACTGGAGAACTTTCGGAGCTGGAGAACTTCTGGTGCTGTCCATCTCATGGATTGTCTTGCTCCCTAAAATACAATGGGGACCAAGCAAGGCTCCATTTATTGTTGGACAGTAGCAGTTTACAGAATACAGCTGGGAATACAAGAGGAGATCCACTCATTTAACAAGGTCCCTAAATAAAAAGATCTCTCCCTGATTTGACCTTATAACTGATGGGTCACATCCAGATACCCTAATTCCAATGTATATGGGGTACTAAATGATATGTAATAAGTCTCAGGCATCAAATATAATGCATCACAGGGAATAAATCATCCAATCAGAGAAATATCCAACCAATATCAGAGAAGAAGCCATCCAATTACTGAGTAGGAACATGACATTACAAGGAAGAATCCAACCAATCAAAGGGAAGAAACCATCCAATCACAGGGAGAAACTAAGGTAAGACGCCAATCACAAGACTTATGGGCGGGATGTTGAGTTGTTGGGTTGAGGGTTGGTACCTGGTCAGGTGGGTGCAGGCTGGCCACTTTGCACACTAACTGGCCATTAACCAGGACATTGTGCGCTGCCAGATTACGATGATTGTAACTCCTGTCGGACAGGTAGCGCATTCCTGAGGCAATTCCTCTCAGCATGGAGACCATCTGCAGGGTTGAGAAGCCCCCCTCACACTGCTGAGAAAACAGAAGCCAGAGACACTCATCCCTCTGTCAGAATATTCCATATACAACATGATGGAGAAAGTCCAAGAGCAACAGAACCAAGTCCACATGTATTAAATATAGACTAGTCAATGGATGTTTAGGCATGTACCAACCCCTGCTAATATGGGTTTGCCTGAATTCCCAAATCTAGGGCTAGGAATTTGGCCGAATACTGAACCAAATGTGAACCCTTCATCTGTGCTGGTGCACTAGCAGAAACACTCGATGCACTTGCAAAGATTTTTATAGTTAAATCGGGTTGGCTTTGGTTTGCACAGGCTCATGGATTCGGCCAAATCCTGATAAAAATCGCTTCAGTTGAGTCAATAACCTAATCCAGGATTCAGTGCATTCCTACTTCTTTTGCTGCAGGACTGGCAATGCCAGGTCTGAACTGCAAAACCAGTGCCAGCGCTACACCACTAGATGAGGCTTGCAATCTTGCAGATGACACAAAACTATCAGCCCAATTAATTCCATCCAGGATGTGGCACTTGCAACAGGATCTTGACTAACTGGCAATCTGGGCAGCTAAGTGGCAAATGAGATTCAATGTTGATAAATGTAAAGTCCTGCACCTGGGATGTAACAATATCCACTTATACCCTTAATGGGACTGCACTAGGCAAATCCATAATGGAGACGGAGCTTGGAGTCCTTGTAGATAATAAACTTGTCTGTAGCAAGCAATGCCAGTCAGCAGCATCAAGGGCAAATAAGGTCTTGACTTGTATTAAATGGGGCAGAGAGTCACGGGAGGAGGGGGTCCCACTGTATAGAGCACTGGTAAGGCCCCATCTAGAATATGCCCTACAGTTTTGGTCTCCATCACTCAAACAGGACATTATTGTATTAGAGAGGGGACAGAGAAGGGCAACTAATCTGGTAAAGGGAAAATCTTAGCTATGAGGAAAGACTGGCCAAATTGGGGATGTTCACTCTGGAGAAGAGGCGCTTAAGGGGTGATATGATGACTATGTATAAATATATAAGGGGATCATATAATAATTTCTCTAATGATTTATTTACCAGTAGGTCTTTCCAGCTGACACAAGGTCACCCATTCCGATTAGAAGAAAAGAGGTTCCGCCTAAATATTGGGAAGGGGTTTGTTACAGTGAGAGCTGTGAAGATGTGGAATTGTCTCCCTGAATCAGGGGTACAGGCTGATACATTAGATAGCTTTAAGAAGGGGTTGGATGGCTTTTTAGCAAGTGAGGGAATACAGGGTTATGGGAAATAGCTCATAGTCCAAGTTGATCTAGGGACTAATCCGATTGCCATTTTGGAGTCAGGAAGGAATTTTTCCCCCTCTAAGGCAAATTGGAGAGGCTTCAGATGGGTTTTTTGCCTTCCTCTGGATCAACTGGCAGATAGGTAGTTAATAAAAAAAAAAAAAAGGTTGAACTCGATGGACATGTGTCTTTTTTCAACCTTACTTACTATGTGACTATGTGACTATGTAATTGGACTGTTCTCCACCAGATGAGGCTTGCAATCTAATTGGACTGTTCTCCACCAGACGAGGCTTGCAATCTAATTGGACTGTTCTCCACTAGAAGAGGCTTGCAATCTAATTGGACTATTGTCCACTAGAAGAGGCTTGCAATCTAATTGGACTGTTCCCCACTAGATGAGGCTTGCAATCTAATTGGACGGTTCTCCACTAGATGCGGCTTGCAATCTAATTGGACGGTTCTCCACTAGATGAGGCTTGCAATCTAATTGGACTGTTCTCCACTAGATGAGGCTTGCAATCTAATTGGACTGTTCACCACTAGATGAGGTTTGCAATCTAATTGGACGGTTCTCCACTAGATGAGGCTTGCAATATAATTGGACTGTTCTCCACTAGATGAGGCTTGCAATCTAATTGGACTGTTCTCCACTAGAAGAGGCTTGCAATCTAATTGGACTGTTCTCCACTAGAAGAGGCTTGCAATCCAATTGGACTGTTCTCCACTAGATGAGGCTTGCAATCTAATTGGAGTGTTCTCCACTAGATGAGGCTTGCAATCTAATTGGACTGTTCACCACTAGATGAGGCTTGCAATCTAATTGGAGTGTTCTCCACTAGATGAGGCTTGCAATCTAATTGGACTGTTCTCCACTAGAAGAGGCTTGCAATCTAATTGGACTGTTCTCCACTAGAAGAGGCTTGCAATCCAATTGGACTGTTCTCCACTAGATGAGGCTTGCAATCTAATTGGAGTGTTCTCCACTAGATGAGGCTTGCAATCTAATTGGACTGTTCACCACTAGATGAGGCTTGCAATCTAATTGGAATGTTCTCCACTAGATGAGGCTTGCAATCTAATTGGACTGTTCTCCACTAGAAGAGGCTTGCAATCCAATTGGACTGTTCTCCACTGGATGAGGCTTGCAATCTAATTGGACTGTTCACCACTAGATGAGGCTTGCAATCTAATTGGACTGTTCACCACTAGATGAGGCTTGCAATCTAATTGGAGTGTTCTCCACTAGATGAGGCTTGCAATCTAATTGGACTGTTCTCCACTAGATGAGGCTTGCAATCTAATTGGACTGTTCACCACTAGATGAGGCTTGCAATCTAATTGGACTGTTCTCCACTAGCTGAGGCTTGCAATCTAATTGGACTGTTCACCACTAGATGAGGCTTGCAATCTAATTGGACTGTTCTCCACTAGATGAGGCTTGCAATCTAATTGGACTGTTCTCCACTAGATGAGGCTTGCAATCTAATTGGACTGTTCTCCACTAGATGAGGCTTGCAATCACTGAGGAAGGGACAGGTGTTCCCAAAAAATTGGGATCACTCCTGTTGCAGCATACTAAGGTATTGCCGTTTTTTCTATATTGGACTAATTGCTGGCGTATAACTAGGCCAGTGCCATTGCCTTTCACCCCTTAAACTGAACTTTTTTGCAATCTAATTGGACTGTTCTCCACTAGATGAGGCTTGCAATCTAATTGGACTGTTCTCCACTAGATGAGGCTTGCAATCTAATTGGACTGTTCTCCACTTGATGAGGCTTGCAATCTAATTGCAATTCACCCACTCTCCACTCCGCTCACCCTCAGAAAGGCATCCAGTGCCCCATTCTCCATGTGTTCTGTGAGGATCATGATTGGACGGCTCCGCGTCACAGCCCCCTCCAGATGCAGCACATTGGGGTGATCAAATTGTCCCATGATGCTCGCCTCACTCAGGAACTCCCTCCGTTCCTTCTCTCCACTCCCAGTGCGCAAAGTGCGAATACACACGACCATCTCTCTTTTACCCGGGAGGCACAGACGCCCCCGACACAGCTCCCCGAAGTCTCCTGCAGGACAAACATAGAAGGGGTGCTGAACCCCATCACTGCCTCTCTGGACTCGTTGTCTTTGCTCCAACTTTGTATCTATACAGAAGCCTAATATGTGTGAGTGAGCCCACAATACAGAGGCAGGATAGAAACCAGTACAAGAGTCAGATGATGGGGGAGGGGCAGTGACCCATAACCCGTACCTGAACCAATCACCTCCTCAATCTTCACAAATGTCACATCAATCTCACGAGCGAATTCATGAACCGCCTCTGTGGGGTCCTCATAGGTGGAAGGGTCAATATAATATTTCACCCCCAAACCTGAAGGCAAATGAGAGTTCATTTCAGCATCTCCTGGGGAGGGGTCTCTGAAGTTACATTTTATGTTCTTCCCTATAATGTGGCTGATGAGCAAATCGGGGAGAGTTCTGCTGTATTTTAGTACTTGGGGTGGGGGATAAGATTGGGGGTCACTGGAATGGGGGAGCTGAAGGAACTACTGTAGGTATAGGGTATGTGGGTAACACTGGAATGGGGGTGACTGGAGAGAAGTGGGGATAAGTGGTGACTCTATGGGGTGTGGGTGACTGGATTGATGGGAATTAGGATGGGGGTCAGTAGGGTAGAAGAAAGGCAGGACTGGAAAGCAGTTCACATACCAGATTTATCTCATTGACTTTTTTGTCCAGTGATAAAGATCACCCCCCAATTCAATTTGTAGGGTTCTGGGGATGGCCTTTAGCATAGAAATAACAATCCCAGATCTGTGCTGGAAGGAAGGTCTGACTGAGTGAGACCCTCTGTCTGCAGATGCCTCAGGGGGGCACTTGGGGTAACAAGAAGAATTAGAGCAACATGCGCCCTACTTACCCCTAGAGGTGATATAATGCTGCAGTCTGTCTGTATAGGGGCTCTCCCGTCTCTTACTGTAACACAAGGGAAAACGGGTCAGTACCATGGGACAGAGAAAAGGGGGGACAGAGGGTTCATACCCCACTAATCCTGATACCCACATAAACATCTCTGAGCTTCACCTTCTTCTGACACACCCTACAGGCTTCCCTGGTCACTCAGGATAAACGTAGGGCTAAAGTCAATGGGAGATTTAGTAGAAGGTGTTTGACAGATCAGATCTACAAGTCACATGGGTCACAATATAATGGGACGGATCTGATGTGCCTGTGGGAACGTTGTGTCTCCATCCAACGGGATAAAATCTCTGGTGTCCCACCCATTTTTTCCCCATTGAAATGCATTGAATGACGGATGTTGATGAACAAACTGCACCATCGACTTTATCTGATCCGATTTTACTGTCCCGTTACACTGAGGAGCCCCCCCCCCCCTTCTCCAGGGATGATCCTGGCCCCTTTGCAGTCTGCGTTGGCTTTCTGCGCCCCCCCCCCCCCCTATTGTGCTTAATTTCAAAATTAAATATAAAAAAATGTGTTTGCTCTTTTGAGAAATAGATTTCAGATCAGAATTCTTCTGGAGCAGCACTATTAACTGATGTGTTTTGAAGTAAATCCCCATGACAGTATTTCAAAGTTCTCAGCAGCTGCAGTTAGTTATGGTGGGGGTTTATTTTGGGCACATTAGTAACATGCACTGGTTTATGGATTAACTGCTGTAACCGCTGCACATTCACTTTTCCTCCCTAATTCTGTATTTTTGGGTAAGTCCCACTGGTGCCCTGTGCCATGTTACAGACCAGGAGAAGCAAATACCAGTAAGTAGGAACTGATTCTCCTTTATCTCCTGCCCCCGCCACTCACTTATCTCACTGTGTTTGGGGCCATTGAAAGAATTTGGGGAATGGAAGGGAAGGAGTCGAATGTGGAAGTGGCACCTTTTAAAGAACAGAATTAAGAAGAGAACAAGAGAGAGGCCAATAAAGGCCAAGACTCCCAGACAGGACCCAACGATTAGAGGAAGTTTGTCCACTTTGTGCTCTGACTGCTCCGAACCTGCACAGAGAAGGAACCAGCATTAGTCACCCCAATACACAGGGACCCTAATACACAGGGACCCTAAAATACAGATTCCCTCTCCCTAATACACAGGGACCCTAATACGCAGTTTCCCTTGGCCTAATACAATAACCTTAATAGAGAGATATGTCAGTACATGGAGTCCAGTTGCTGAATTTATCAGGATGCTCCACTTTGCCTTTATTTACCCAACCCTAATACTGAGGTTTCAGCAGGGGCCCAACAGATTTGATGTATAAATGGTGTCACAATTGTGTTTTGTTCTCCCCACGTCCCACTATCCAGTTACCCCACAATCACTCACACTGGGACACTTACCCCCAAGCAGTGTCTGGAAGTACATATTCCCACTGAAAGCTCCGTAGCCCCCCTCAGTCCGTGCTCTGACCTGGAAGGAATAAATGGCTCCGGGGTTCAGGCCTCCAATGGTCGCTGTGTTGGTTTCAGTGATCAGATAAAGGGACTCGCCCTCGTCACCCTGCAGACAGGTCACATGATCATCAGGACAATAGTCACTTGCTTCAGTCGTTACAGGCAGCGGCCAATGATGTACCTCTATCCTGGGGTAACTGGGCCCATCTATACCCTGAGCTAATGGGGTATCTTACATACATTACACTGCCTCTATCCTGGGGTAACTGGGCCCATCTATATCCTGAGCTAATGGGGTATCTTACATACATTATTGTACCTCTATCCTGGGGTAACTGGGCCCATCTATACCCTGAGCTAATGGGGTATCTTACATACATTACACTGCCTCTATCCTGGGGTAACTGGGCCCATCTATATCCTGAGCTAATGGGGTATCTTACATACATTATTGTACCTCTGTCCTGGGGCAACTGGGCCCATCTATACCCTGAGCTAATGGGGTATCTTACATACATTACACTGCCTCTATCCTGGGGTAACTGGGCCCATCTATATCCTGAGCTAATGGGGTATCTTACATACATTATTGTACCTCTATCCTGGGGTAACTGGGCCCATCTATACCCTGAGCTAAAGGGGTATCTTACATACATTACACTGCCTCTATCCTGGTGTAACTGGGCCCATCTATACCTTGATCTAATATATACATTACACTGCCCACCAGTCTGGCATATGGTTCATGGAACATGTTAGAGTGAAGGTGAGGAATTCTACACGATGGCTGTGGGTCAGAGGGTGTTGGTACCTTTTCCCTGTAACAAAGCTGATAATCCAGGATTTTGCCATTGGGCTGGTCAGGTTCCGGCCATGTGAGGGTGATGCTCTGTTTGGATCGGCTCACCTGGTGAATGATGGGAACTGCCGACGGAACTGGGGGGGGGGGTTGGATAAAAATAGAAAGGAAGAGATTGAAGAGATTATTCTCCAACAGCAAGTCCTAGATGCACAGATGCGCTCGCAACAGGGACATGTGACTCAGGGAAAGGGACGCTTGGCCGGAGCTGTCACTCTGAATTTAGGTCACCTCATCACCACCGAGACCCTTAAAACCCAGAACATAGCAAGTCATTATGCACAGAGACATTCACTGAGAATTCAGAGCCCCGGGGTAGGCACACAGCTTTCCTGCTCTAATTCCCCTCCTGTATTAGTCCCACCACCCCTGCTGGGAATCTGTTCCCTGTCTCTATCCCCCTTTCTGTAAAGTATCACTTCCTTATATTCCCTTTCACTGTCCCTCCTATTCCTTTACTGTATTAGTCCGACCACCCCTGCTGGGAGTCTGTTCCCTGTATCTATCTCCCTTTCTGTAAAGTATCACTTCCTTTTGTTTCCTTTCACTGTCCCTCCTATTCCTTTACTGTATTAGTCCTACCACCCCTGCTGGGAGTCTGATCCCTGTATCTACCCCCCTTTCTGTAAAGTATCACTTCCTTATGTTCCCTTTCACTCTCCCTCCTATTCCTTTACTGTATTAGTCCTACCACCCCTGCTGGGAGTCTGTTCCCTGTATCTATCTCCTTTCTGTAAAGTATCACTTCCTTATGTTCCCTTTCACTCTCCCTCCTATTCCTTTACTGTATTAGTCCTACCACCCCTGCTGGGAGTCTGTTCCCTGTATCTATCTCCTTTCTGTAAAGTATCACTTCCTTATGTTCCCTTTCACTCTCCCTCCTATTCCTTTACTGTATTAGTCCTACCACCCCTGCTGGGAGTCTGTTCCCTGTATCTATCCCCCTTTCTGTAAAGTATCACTTCCTTATATTCCCTTTCACTCTCCCTCCTATTCCTTTACTGTATTAGTCCTACCACCCCTGCTGGGAGTCTGTTCCCTGTATCTACCCCCCTTTCTGTAAAGTATCACTTCCTTATGTTCCCTTTCACTCTCCCTCCTATTCCTTTACTGTATTAGTCCTACCACCCCTGCTGGGAGTCTGTTCCCTGTATCTACCCCCCTTTCTGTAAAGTATCACTTCCTTATGTTCCCTTTCACTCTCCCTCCTATTCCTTTACTGTATTAGTCCTACCACCCCTGCTGGGAGTCTGTTCCCTGTATCTATCTCCTTTCTGTAAAGTATCACTTCCTTATGTTCCCTTTCACTCTCCCTCCTATTCCTTTACTGTATTAGTCCCACCACCCCTTCTGGGAGTCTGTTCCCTGTATCTACCCCCCTTTCTGTAAAGTATCACTTCCTTATGTTCCCTTTCACTCTCCCTCCTATTCCTTTACTGTATTAGTCCTACCACCCCTGCTGGGAGTCTGTTCCCTTTATATATCCTTCTTTCTGTAAAGTATCACTTCCTTATGTTCCCTTTCACTCTCCCTCCTATTCCTTTACTGTATTAGTCCTACCACCCCTGCTGGGAGTCTGTTCCCTGTATCTACCCCCCTTTCTGTAAAGTATCACTTCCTTATGTTCCCTTTCACTCTCCCTCCTATTCCTTTACTGTATTAGTCCTACCACCCCTGCTGGGAGTCTGTTCCCTGTATCTATCTCCTTTCTGTAAAGTATCACTTCCTTATGTTCCCTTTCACTCTCCCTCCTATTCCTTTACTGTATTAGTCCCACCACCCCTTCTGGGAGTCTGTTCCCTGTATCTACCCCCCTTTCTGTAAAGTATCACTTCCTTATGTTCCCTTTCACTCTCCCTCCTATTCCTTTACTGTATTAGTCCTACCACCCCTGCTGGGAGTCTGTTCCCTTTATATATCCTTCTTTCTGTAAAGTATCACTTCCTTATGTTCCCTTTCACTCTCCCTCCTATTCCTTTACTGTATTAGTCCTACCACCCCTGCTGGGAGTCTGTTCCCTGTATCTATCTCCTTTCTGTAAAGTATCACTTCCTTATGTTCCCTTTCACTCTCCCTCCTATTCCTTTACTGTATTAGTCCTACCACCCCTGCTGGGAGTCTGTTCCCTGTATCTATCCCCCTTTCTGTAAAGTATCACTTCCTTATATTCCCTTTCACTCTCCCTCCTATTCCTTTACTGTATTAGTCCTACCACCCCTGCTGGGAGTCTGTTCCCTGTATCTACCCCCCTTTCTGTAAAGTATCACTTCCTTATGTTCCCTTTCACTCTCCCTCCTATTCCTTTACTGTATTAGTCCTACCACCCCTGCTGGGAGTCTGTTCCCTGTATCTACCCCCTTTCTGTAAAGTATCACTTCCTTATGTTCCCTTTCACTCTCCCTCCTATTCCTTTACTGTATTAGTCCTACCACCCCTGCTGGGAGTCTGTTCCCCTGTATCTATCTCCTTTCTGTAAAGTATCACTTCCTTATGTTCCCTTTCACTCTCCCTCCTATTCCTTTACTGTATTAGTCCCACCACCCCTTCTGGGAGTCTGTTCCCTGTATCTACCCCCCTTTCTGTAAAGTATCACTTCCTTATGTTCCCTTTCACTCTCCCTCCTATTCCTTTACTGTATTAGTCCTACCACCCCTGCTGGGAGTCTGTTCCCTTTATATATCCTTCTTTCTGTAAAGTATCACTTCCTTATGTTCCCTTTCACTCTCCCTCCTATTCCTTTACTGTATTAGTCCCACCCCTGCTGGGAGTCTGATCCCTGTATCTATCCCCCTTTCTGTAAAATATCACTCCCTTATGTTCCCTTTCACTCTCCCCCCTATTCCTTTACTGTATTAGTCCTACCACCTCTGCTGGGAGTCTGTTCCCTGTATCTATCCCCCTTTCTGTAAAGTATCACTTCCTTATGTTCCCTTTCACTCTCCCTCCTATTCCTTTACTGTAATAGTCCTACCACCCCTGCTGGGAGTCTGATCCCTGTATCTACCCCCCTTTCTGTAAAGTATCACTTCCTTATGTTCCCTTTCACTCTCCCTCCTATTCCTTTACTGTATTAGTCCTACCACCCCTATCACTTCCTTATGTTCCCTTTCAGTGTCTCCCCTACTTTTTCTTCACTACAGTGATCCCCAACCAGTAGCTCGTGAGTAACATGTTGCTCCCCAGACCCTTGGATTTTGCTCCCAGTGGCCTCAAAGCAGGAGTTTATATTTGAATTCCAGACTTGGAGACAAGTGTTGGTGCATAAAAAGCAGATTTACTGCCAAACAAACAGAACTGTAGCTGCCAGTCCACATAGGGGCTAACAAATTTGGCGGCTAATCTTGTACTTCTGCCCATTACCCACATGTTTTCCATATACTTTGTGGGCACTTAGTGAATAGCAGTGCATGGAAAAACCAGTGCCCCCATGTAACTACTTGCTCTTTAATTAGGGTTAATTGCACTTGAATTGCCTCACGTGGGGCAAACAACAAAGACAATAATATTTGGATTGACATAGGAAATAATGAAATCTGCCTGTACCCCTCTATAAATGGCTGTATGGTTCAGGGGTCTGTGTTGCCCCCCCACACACACAGCACCCACTCACCTGATTGGCTGATACTGAGGTTCAGAGACGAGTGCTTGGGTTGCTCAGGGCTCAGCTCTGACACTTGGTTGACCGCCTGGACCTCGAGGGTATAAGCCACCCCAGACAGGAGCCCAGACAGGTGCACCTTGGTGTGAATGAGCCCCACTTGGCTGGGTCTGAAAGTGACTCCATCTCCACATCTCAGGCAGTGCCCCCCCAAACACTCCTTACAGGCCACTGAGTACATCACCTCTGTGCGCCCTCCCAGCTCCTTGGGGACCCTCCAGCTGACAGAAACTGCTCCAGGGCCAATCACCTCGTAGTTCAAATCCCATGGCGCAGAGGGAGGTCCTGAAAGGGAGGAGGGATAATAAACTGAACACATATACAGCGCAACTACATATTACATGTATGTTCCCTTTCACGTGTTTTGCAGTCGGTTTTGGTCCAAAGCTTTCCTTTTGCCCATTCTACCCACCACTTCTGCTTGTATTTATAGGCTCGTTATATATAGAAGCTCAATGTATTTCTACGCACACTATATTTATATGCTCACTGTATTTATAGTCTCATTGTATTTATAGTTTCATTGTATTTATAGTCTCACTGTATTTATATTCTGACTGTATTTATAGTCTCACTGTATTTTAGGGACACTGTATTTATAGGGACACTGTATTTATATTCTGACTGTATTTATAAGGATACTGTATTTAAAGAGACAATGTATTTATATTCTGACTGTATTTATAGTCTCACTGTATTTATAGGGACACTGTATTTATAGGGACACCGTATTTATAGGGACACTGTATTTGTATTTTGACTGTATTTATAGGCTCACTGTGTTTATATGCTCACCATATTTATAGTCTCACTGTATTTATATTCTGACTGTATTTATAGTCTCACTGTATTTTAGGGACACCGTATTTATAGGGACACTATTTATATTCTGACTGTATTTATAGTCTCACTGTATTTTAGGGACACCGTATTTATAGGGACACTGTATTTATATTCTGACTGTATTTATAAGGATACTGTATTTAAAGAGACACTGTATTTATATTCTGACTGTATTTATAGTCTCACTGTATTTTAGGGACACCGTATTTATAGGGACACTATTTATATTCTGACTGTATTTATAGTCTCACTGTATTTTAGGGACACCGTATTTATAGGGACACTGTATTTATATTCTGACTGTATTTATAAGGATACTGTATTTAAAGAGACACTGTATTTATATTCTGACTGTATTTATAGTCTCACTGTATTTATAGGGACACCGTATTTATAGGGACACTGTATTTATATTCTGACTGTATTTATAGGCTCACTGTATTTATAGGGACACCGTATTTATAGGGACACTGTATTTGTATTTTGACTGTATTTATAGGCTCACTATATTTATATGCTCACCATATTTATTTATGGGCTCATTGTATTTATAGGGACACTGTATTTATAGGCTCACTGTATTTATAGGGACACTATTTATAGGGACACTGTATTTATAGGGACACTATTTATAGGGACACTGTATTTATAGGGACACTGTATTTATAGGGACACTATTTAACGGGACACTGTATTTATAGGGACACTATTTATAGGGACACTGTATTTATAGGGACACTGTATTTATGGGCTCATTGTATTTATAGGGACACTATATTTATAGGCTCACTGTATTTATAGGGACATTGTATTTAGAGGGACACTGTATTTATGGGCTCACTGTATTTATAGACACAATGTATTTCTAGACTCACTGTATTTATCGGGACACTATATTTATAGGCTCACTGTATTTATAGACACAATGTATTTCTAGACTCACTGTATTTATTACGAGTGCTGATCCATTAGAGCTATGCATCCCACATTGATGTTAAAGGGTGAGAACTAATTGGATTCATTGCAAATATATTCTCCCGCAATTGCTCTAAAAACCAGAAGAAGTTACAGTCATTAAGAAATGCTTTTGCTTTTTCTCTTCTTTTTTATATCCCATTATTGGGCAGAATGCATTTGCAACACAAATTCTTTGTTCTGAATTTACAGTGAGCATAAGGCTTCACTTTCCCTTTAATCCAGTAAAACTGAGATCTAATCACAGGGAAAAACACCTACCCCGCCCCCGTTCCCTAAGGATCTGAGTGTGTCTCCGTGTGCCCTTCCCATTATACAAATATATTCCTGGTTCCTCTGGCAATGGACATGTGGGTGGGGAAGTGGCAGTTATTCACCCTTCACTGGCATTGCCAACGCATAAATCAAAGTGCAGAGAATGAAGGTGAAACATAATCTGGAAATGATCCAACAGAACCAGAGTCAGGTTCTTTCCTCCAGCCCTGAGCCTCCTTTATATTCCAGGTATAGTCTATATTGTACCATTTCTGCCAACACTGGTGCCCACACCCATGTGCCCCTCTGGCTGCTCAAACACTACAACATAAGCCCCTTTATGGGGGGTGGGGGGAGTGCACTGCTCCTGGAGGGGTGTCTGGCCAAGAATCAAGGTAGAAATTAGAGAAGCCCCACCAGGTGTTTTCAGAACCATGAACACCTAATACATCTGAGCTGACATTCGATTTTGTTTGTATATCTGTGTTCTTTGTTCAGTTCAACTTATCTCATTCGTTGTGGCCCTTTAAGACTCTATTCTAGAAGGGAAGGAATGGCTACAGCTCTGTGTGATTGTGTGAGAAAAACCTGGGGTGGAAAATGCCTTTGTGGCTACTCACAGAGTTAGGTCAAGAGACTGGGAGACCCCCCAATAAATGGTCTGAATGCCAACCGTCCTTTCATTAGTTGGGTCTATTTGTTTATAGGCTGCAAAACATTTTCTCACTGAGCAACGACATGATTGAAGTGTGTTCTGTAATTCATCTTTCATGAAAAATATCACAATATCAAGATGTACACTTATTATCCAACAAAGAGCAGGGCCGGATTTACATAGCGGGCGCCCCTAGGCCCACTGCCGTTTGTCCCCCCTGTCCCCTACCCTTTATTCATGCAAATTTTCATGTAGATTGTACCTCCTGCTCATCCCCAGTGTTTTTGAACCAATGTGGGTGTGGTTGGGCAGCATGCCGCCCCCCTAAAATCCTGCCACCCTAGGCCCGGGCCTAGATGGCTTTCCCACAAATCCGGGCCTGACAAAGAGACCACGATGTATTATAAGGCATGTTACTTTATCCCCTACTGTAAATGATAAGGATATTAGAAGTCACTGAGGGGTTGTTCTGTGACCATATAAAGACACAAGGCTGCAGGCTGAGTTATACAGGGAACTCTGAGTATCACTCATGTATTATAAGGGATAATGTACCCCCTACTGTAAATGATAAGGATATTAGAAGTCACTGAGGGGTTGTTCTGTGACCATATAAAGGCACAAGGCTGCAGGCTGAGTTATACAGGGAACTCTGAGTATCACTCATGTATTATAAGGGATAATGTACCCCCTACTGTAAATGATAAGGATATTAGAAGTCACTGAGGGGTTGTTCTGTGACCATATAAAGACACAAGGCTGCAGGCTGAGTTATACAGGGAACTCTGAGTATCACTCATGTATTATAAGGGATAATGTACCCCCTACTGTAAATGATAAGGATATTAGAAGTCACTGAGGGGTTGTTCTGTGACCATATAAAGGCACAAGGCTGCAGGCTGAGTTATACAGGGAACTCTGAGTATCACTCATGTATTATAAGGGATAATGTACCCCCTACTGTAAATGATAAGGATATTAGAAGTCACTGAGGGGTTGTTCTGTGACCATATAAAGGCACAAGGCTGCAGGCTGAGTTATACAGGGAACTCTGAGTATCACTCATGTATTATAAGGGATAATGTACCCCCTACTGTAAATGATAAGGATATTAGAAGTCACTGAGGGGTTGTTCTGTGACCATATAAAGGCACAAGGCTGCAGGCTGAGTTATACAGGGAACTCTGAGTATCACTCATGTATTATAATTGATAATGTACCCCCTACTGTAAATGAGAAGGATATTAGAAGTCACTGAAGTGTTCTATCTCCTAACTAACAGTTGTTATTACTTGCTGTACATTCATTTGAGACATAATTCATTCTGATACTAAGCAGAGTCCATGGTATTTTTATTAGGGTCAGGGAGTTCAGGGTCCCTTTCCCCCAGACCTCAGTTGACTAATGTCCCAGTAACACCTCTCAGTATTTTAGAAATAGATAGTGGGACAAAAAGATTTGGAGTGCATAGGGCTGCGAATTTTTCATGTCCATTTTACAAAATTTGGCAGGTTTGAAAACATTTCTGTGTTTTTTTATGTGTTATAACAGTTTTGCTAATGAAGAGGCAGACAGTGCCTAAACTATGGGTCTATCCATGATTGCTGAGGGACAAGCAATATCTAGACTATACGTGCATTCTTTACTATTGTGGGATGGCCAATACCCAGAATACAGGTGTATCCCTTATAGCCAATACCCAGAATACAGGTGTATCCCTTATAGGCAATAGCCAGAATGACTGAAGCCGTTACATAGCAGCATTGTGTGCTGAAGACTCACCAGTACAGGGGGATTGTGGGTTCTCGTCTGGGATGCGGTAAAACCCCTTGTTACATATACAGCTCAGTGCCCCCGAGGTTATGGTGTTGCTGTTTGTTGGGCAGGGAAGGCAGCGGCTAATTGGTGATTCGGGGGGCTTGTAGGTGCCAGGGGGACAGGCTGTAGGAGGGAAAGGGAAATGGTTACACACATGACATGGCTCAATATCAGTATAACTTGCATAAGAAATCAGCTATTTCAAGGCAAACTATGCCATACGATTTGTTACGCAGATGGAATTTGTGCTGAAAATAGTTGATAAGCCCCCAACTAAGTGGCCCCACATTGTGCTGAATGGGGGCAGAACTGGATTCCTGGGGACACACAGATCTTTGTGAAACAGAATGGGAGGGGCAGCGGCAATTCCATAGGGCTGAAAGGCAGGGGGCAAAGTGCAATAAAAAAAAAGATTGCCCCATTTTCCTGCCTCTCACATGGTTAATGTCCCACTAAGAATCAGGTACTGGGCAGGTGCAGCAATAGGTAAGGGGGGGGGGGTTTCAGAGGGATTTGGGGATCCCAAGGGGGAAGGAGCAGCGAAGGAGAAAGGGGGGAGACTGCAATGGGTCATGTGATCAGATATTTGAGGTTAGTGAGGGCAACATAAATATATTTGGATATAATCAGTAGTGTGAAGCCCCCCCCTTGAAAGAACATTTCATACACAGTAATGTGAGAGCCCCTCGACATTCATTATATGTTGGGGGTGAGGGCCCAGTTCCAGATCCTCCAATAGATACACATTTCATTGTGTGCCCCCCCCCCCTGTCCAAGAACATTTTCAGCTCTGAGTGGCAGAATGGGGGGGGCAATTCCATCAGGTTTCCAGCTGAGTGACACTTGGTGATTTTCCTCTTGTGAGTAACGAGGATTTGAGCCCCTGCCCTCAGCTTGGCCCATATGAGCCACTCACTGACGTATACACTGGCCTCCTCCATTATTCAGCAGCCTCCGATTTCTTCACTGAGAATCAATTTGAGCAGAAAAATCAGTAAAGTGTTGTGTGTCCTGCCGCTGAGCCTTAACCCTCCCTCTGCCAATCCACGTTCCACTTGTAGAAATCTATTTATATACATATATATATATGGACAGTGTATATACAAATATATAAATATGGACAGTGTATAGACAAATATAAATATATGGACAGTGTATATACATATATATATATATATGGACAGTGTATAGACAAATATAAATATATGGACAGTGTATATACATATATATATATATGGACAGTGTATAGACAAATATAAATATATGGACAGTGTATATACATATATATATATATGGACAGTGTATATACAAATATATAAATATGGACAGTGTATAGACAAATATAAATATATGGACAGTGTATATACATATATATATATATGGACAGTGTATAGACAAATATAAATATATGGACAGTGTATATACATATATATATATATGGACAGTGTATAGACAAATATATATATATATGTACAGTGGCATAAGTTTTGGCTCCCAGGCCTCCATGCAAAAAAACAAAAACATTTTGGGTGCCACTGGCCTGGATGAAATCACAGGTACCCCACAATGTGCAAAACCACAACAAATCACATACACCCCCTGTGGCCCCCCTAAAGAGAGGAAGCAGAGAGGAAGCAGAGAGGAAACAGACTGGGCCCCTACTACCCATATTCCTCTATATGTGGGCCACTGTGGGATATGGGAAAGTGTGCGGAGCATTTGCTGAAGCAGATACAGACCAGGTGCTACAGGTTATAAATATCCATATAAGAAGATAAATATAAAGACAGATATAATCACAAATGTCCTGTTTGCATGATTTGGAATTAAATATAATCACAACTAATCCATCTGGGGCAGTTTTTAGTGGTGAGGCCACAGGTTACATACGGCGTTCTATTATTTCTATTTTAATATCCAGCTGTTGTACAACTATAGCTCTCAGCACCCCCTGGCACAGATTTCTAGGGGAAGGAATTGTCCACCATATGACAGCAAATCGTGACAGATAAAATGCCACTGTCTCCTGACAGTAGTGAATGAAAAGTGCCATATTTGACTCACGCTAAAAAGATGCTCCTGTTGACTTCAAGCGACAATTTTCCTTTTTTTAACAGAAAATTCAGCTTTTCTAGTGCAAAAGGGCTCAATTGTGTAAGCGCTGGTGGGCAGCAATGCAGGAGCTCCTCACACCAGCCTGGGGAAATAATTAGGAATTAAACTCACTCGGGTCACTAACACAGAAGAAGGATTTTGGTTTATGTTAATGACAGATACATTTCCCTTTTACTGTAAAACCCTTTCACTGATCCCCCACCAGTGTCGGACTGGGATGCCAGGGGCCCACCACAAAACCTTAAACAGTGAACCCACTTTCCTAACTATTATTCCTCCTCTCCTCAGACAAGCTCTTTATTCTCCTAGCAGTGGCGTAACTAGATATTACTGGGCCCTGCAGCAAATTAATTTTAGGGCCCCCAACATATACAAAGGTTGTCCTATTTTACCAGTATACACTGATATTGCTCATTATTTGGGCCTCATAGGGCCCCCTATACCTCCTGGGCCCCCCTGCAACTGCAGGGTCTGCTTCCTCTGTAGTTACGCCCCTGTCTCCTGGTCTTTTGTCTCTACTTACTATACTTTATTCTTCCACTATTAAGCCTCTTTTTTTACCATCAAGAAATAGAGAATAAAATAGGCCAAATGGTTAGACCCACTGACACCTGGGCCCACTGGGAGTTTTCCTGGTATCCCGATGGGCCAGTCCAACACTGTCCTCAGATGCTGATCCCTCGCATTTCTAAGTGCAAAAAACGATCATGCATGTGCCCCCCCTCCCCAAAATGCTGATTTCCATTGATGCAAAAATTATTCCATTCATGGAACATGATAATTTTTTAAGGATAAAAGGCAAGATAATCAAGCCCACAATTTGGCCAGTTTAATGTGTAATTTAAGTACAACATTAGACCCATATATTGTTCAGAGTACAAACAGATCTCTTGTAGCTGCCAGTCCACATAGGGGCTACCAACAGCCAATCACAGTCCTTATTTGGCACCCCCAGGAACTTTTTTCATGCTTTTGTTGCTCCCCAACTTTTTTTATATGTGAATGTGGCTCATGGGTAGAAACGTTTTGGGACCCCTGATGTAGAGTAAAAGTATTTCATAGGGGCTAACACATTCACATTCATGGCTATCACATTCACTTTACCATAAGTCTCCACTATAATTACTGACTAATGGACTTATTTTTGGTTAATGGGGGGGGGGGGGGTTCCTCAGGAGAATGAATTGCATTTCAGCAGATTCCCAGATGGGAGTTTAGGCAGGTTTTTCGGTCATTTACAGTAACACCAGAAGGTCCCTTTCTATTGCATTGTGGGTCATTATGCTGTGTAATGACATCTCCATTGTGGAATTCCCTTGGAGAAAATTAAATGAAATTAAAGGCTGCTTCTTTTTCTTATATGGGAATGTGGCATCAGCAGGGAATTTTCCTTAATTCTAGGTCAGTTGGAAAATGAAGAGAATCCCCGGAGAAGGGGAGGAAGAACCGGCACAAGAGAATTCAGGCCACAAGAAAACAAAGGGATGCAGAATTCCTGTACATTAATGTACATTGTCCTGCCATGTTGGCTCGGGGCGAGATGGAGAGGAGCCTAATAGAACATGAAGTAGATGCACAAACACCATGTAGGAAAACACTTAGAGGAATGAGCCTGGGGCTACGAGGGAATTCGAGAGACTTTCTGCACCACTGTTCACCCTGCACCTGTTTCTGCTCTAACAAACCCACCAGGGACCCAGGAAATCTTCAGCTTCACAAAAACCCATGAAGAACCTTTCATGTTCAATTAACAGATGAGCCCATTATCAGATGGAAATAGGAAGCCATCTGGGGGGACAGTTCTGGGTCAATTATTCCTAACCTTCTCCACATGGGAACCAACTCTAGAAAGAGACTCAGCCTGAGATTTCCTTCAGATTAAATCACAGAATTATGACTTTCTCTAGAGAGAGGCATTTAGAACATAACCATATTCCATACATAGGGATTCCCTCCAGCATTTGCTAAACTGCAGCCCAGGAGTATAGATGCAATACTTTAGAAACAGCAGGAGGGCCACAGGGCCCATTATTTAATGACGGCGCTTCTTCCTATATTGCCTATGTTTATTTTTGCCTTAAAATCTACAATTCCTTTAGAATTTTTTAGGGTTAATTAGTTTTTTTGTTTATTTGGCGTTCTGTTGCCATGAAGAATTGATATTTCAAATGATACATTATTAGAAAACCAACAGGTGGTGTCATCAAATCCATTTCCAGCTCAATTTGGCCTTCAATCTCCCACCCAAAGGAAAGAGATTATGGCTAAATGGATTGAAAGGATTAGATTGAAACAATCTCCTTGGTCAGGGAGAAAAGCAGGACAGGATGGGGAGAGGCGGAATGGTAATATACCTTGTCTAAAGGGAAACATTTGGGGTGATAGAGGCACAGCACCCCTACATACACTGTCCATTAATCCCATATTTGTCTAGATCTACAGGAAACTTTTGCATGTGACCATGCTTTGTTGAAATTAATTCATGTTTATCACCATCTGTTGAATTTACTTTTAGACACTAAACACTTATAGAATATTGGTGACTGCATTCTTCCTGAATCACACATTATGGTATGTTTGGCTGGGTATATGGGTTATGGAAGGTGTGCTTGGGTGGGGAGGTTATAGTGGATGAATAAACTGTAGATTGTGGATTTACATGAGAACAGACATTATTCTGGGGGTTGGTCAGGTTGGTCAGGAGTTCATAGTTGGCATTATTGGGTGTAACTGTTGTTCGGAGTTCACTGGGTGCAGATGTTATGGTGCTTGCTGGTTGGGTTCATAGGTTATACAGGGTTTGGCTGGGTACAAATGTTATTGTGGGGATCACTGGATACAGATGCTTAGGTGGGTGTTGAATGGGTACAATATTAATGGTATGATTTTGGTTGGATACAGAGTCTGTAGTAGGGCTGGTTGGGTTAGCGTTATGGAAATGATGAGTGGAGGTAGTTAGGACTACCATGTGGATTTTGCCTGGACATGGTACGGTGGCTTGGCAATTTCATGATCATAACCTTGTAACTAAAAATCGCTGGTTTTGAAAATGACTGCATTTACACAGATACTATTGATCAATCCATTCTTGTTGGTTGGGAGTAGAGGCTATGTTTGTTGGGAGCCTGATGAAAGCGATAGCCCCATTCAGTTCATAAAGCTCTTACCTGTACATTTGGTGCCATCCTCATTCTCGGCTCTTCCTGGGTTACAGATACAACTCCCACTAGAGACCATCCACTCTCCCTCCCCACCACAGTGCAGACTGAGTCGAGCTGTTCCAGTAGATTGGGCACCTGTTACACAGGCCCCTATGGCTTCTGATAGTGATGCCCCTCCTTCCCCACTAGAAGGGGTCTCAGGGAAAGATGCCAGTCCCTTCACTGTAGAAGGGCACTTATAGAAGTAGACTTTTACCCCAGCCAAAGAGAGACAGGCTCCAGAATCCACAAAGGCCAAATAAAAACCTTTCCTGGTTACTGGCCCAAAGTCTAGGATTCTTTCATCCATGTGCGGCCCCTGCCCCCCCTTCCCAGGGTCCCTTGTAAAACTCTTGCCTGGTCCTATAGTGTCTACCTTCACCCAGTTTTCTTCTACCCATTCCCACTTCTCAGCTTCTGCAGGGCCGTCTGCCTGACGGTAGTAAAAGGTAAACGTTTCTCGACAAGCCAGATGGTTTCTCTTTGGTGGTGGCTTCAAACTGGCACAATCCCGTACAGAAAATCGCAACTTAGCATATACCCGCCGGGCACGTCTGCTCTCAATGTACCCAGTGCGCAGCCAATTACTCTGGTTGGAGTGTTGCCCGTAAGCATTACAGACTTCGTACGTGCGCAGGAGGCGACGTTGTCCATCCAGAACACTGACTTCATCCCACTGCAGGAAGGGGAACAAAAAAACTGATTTTCCAAATCAAGAAAAGAAAGCACAACAATCATGCTAATGGGCACACCAATAATTTTTATCAACCCAAATGCGCATGGCCACCTATTCCCTAACCTCCTGAGATCAGATTAAAAATAGCCCATCTTATTCAAGTTCAGGGGGTTCATGAGTCTATCCAAATATCTCTCCTATAGAGTTCTATGTTTCTATGGTTACTGACCCATCTGGGCTCCCATTCCCTTCCTGCTGGAGATGAGACTGTTCATGTTCCATCCAACTTCCTGCTCAAGGAAGCCAAACAGATAAGAGGACAAATATATCTGTGTGCGGCACCTACAGGCAACATTCTGGGACATTGAGGACCTCACCTCAGGCAATAGCACTCTGGGAAATTATCAAAGGCAGCAAAAAACTGCTGAGGATGAGGAAGACAGTGCAAGTAGTGGGAATGGGACTGTGGCTATGGTTTGGGGCAAAAGTTCTGGGCATGGGGTTTCTGCAACATCCTAGTTAGGGTTTTATTTCAGATGAACCTCACTATTCTTCCCAGGATATTCTTGTACCTGTAGAAAGTGACTTTTATGGCTATAATATAAACATGTTTTGGGGACTGGGACTATTGTTGAGACTAAAAGAGGATCTAGAACCCCAAACATTCCAAACTCACTGGTTCCAAAGAATTTGCCCAAATTCTGCAAATAAATACTTCATATTAACCTGTTCCTGTATTAACGCATTGGGGTTATGGCTGCATCAATATAACTCACCTGTCCCTGTGGGTAAGATGACCAGCCAATCTCTGAAGTCTCTTGAGTTGTATCAAGCAGATCCTCTGAGAAAGAAAGAAAGAAAGAAAGAAAGAAAGAAAGAAAGAAAGAAAGAAAGAAAGAAAGAAAGAAAGACAGAAAGGAATATTTCTCATATTTTACATATTTTTTCATATTTACATACATAAATTAGTGAGACATTTAATGGGAGCTCAGTTTCATGCCCCATGGGGTAATGGAGAAGAGCCGATCTGTAATATTGAAGATAGTTAAGCAATGTACTGTGTTCCTGTTGGTCATTGCTTGAGGGGCCACATATTATATATATCTGTATGGCACCACTAGGCAGTTGAGAAAACAAACTACAGAAAGTAACAGTTTCTTCCCTTATCATAATGGGGTCCTCAGAGCTCCCCACAGTCATTAGATCAGCACCTCTTAGTGTAATAATGTGATACCGGCACCATTTAGGTTTGAGGGGTGCACATCTGGGGTTCTACGCTGTGCACCCAAAGTATAGATCAGACATTGTTTGAATCCCCATGGTGAATGAACGCATATGAAATCCATACAAGGATTTATAAGGTAAGTGATACAAGCAATATAATAAAATGTACATTTTGGATCAGATTTCTTAATAACAAAAAGTAAAAGGTAATAATATAATATTACCTAGTCCAGGGTTAAAGTTCTTAGTTCAGGGGTTAAACCCATGATGATGATTTAAAAGATTTAAAAGAGTCACATGACCTAATTTCCTAGTGATTTGCTTTATATATGTCCATATATATTCATATATGCAATGTGCATTATGGATTCCCTGGGACAGAATAGAACTTCTTGGAATATTCGAGCGCTGAATAACATTGGAAGGTCTCTATCCCTTTAATGAGAGGGGATTGAATCAAAGGGAGGGAGTGTAGAGCTGACACTTTGTGTTGGTGGCGAATGTGGAAAATGTCACATTAATGGGGGCACGGGGGGTAAGATGTGTGCGCAAGTGTCAGCTTACTGTAAGTGGCGCCAAATGCAGTTGGTCACATTATTGTCACTATTGGTTAAGTCCCACACTATAAAACATTCATGTTGCTTCTGTATGTCTTGCCTTTACCCTCCCCTTTACTTCCACTCAATTAGCCCCCGGGGGAGCAGACGAGACCCCTCTCACAGTGTCACAGTTCTAGACTTGTCACATTATTTCCTTCTCACTGTGTTTGTCCTGCGGGAGGCGCTGCAGTCACCTGCCCTGACACCGAGAGGTCAAATCCCACCCAAAGTGTCCTGGAATTACTTCTCCTTTATTTGCCACTTTCTCTGAAATCCACTGGCTCTGCTCTAATACTCTCTGTGCCCCTGTTCCTCTGACACCCCCACCTCCCCGGCAAATCCTGACTCCTTTTCTCCGGGAATTGGGATTTGGTGTTGGCAGAAGGGAAAGTAGGTCAGAGAATTCATCAGCTGAGACCAGCGCTGACCAACCTCCTACTGTGCAGCTTCTGCCTGCGACTCTGCCATCTACTGGGGGGCTCGGCACAAACTGGGGTTACAGGCGTTCAGCCAAATTAAGATAAAATGGGGTCCTAGGTACAGTAGTGATTCGGGACCCCCACCCATTTCCCTGCACTTTGTCCCCTCACCCACTTGCTTTCACTTTATAGCCCCAGTATTTTTATAACAGTGTCCCTTGAGTGCCTCCCCCCCCCCACACCAGTTCCCTCAGACACACGCAGATGGTTATTATTCACAGGGGTAAAGAGCCCAGATATTTGTCAGTAGATGAGGCAGAGGGAGAACAAACAGGGAATTATCAGGTAGAGAGTCCAGGTGTTGGGAATTCCATGGGGCAGAGGGAGAACAAATAGGGGGTTACGGGGTAAAGAACATGGGTTTGGGGAATTTGATAGGGCAGAGAAATAGCAAACAGGGGGTTACAGGTAAAAATCTCAAGTATGGAGATCCAATGGGGCAGAGGAACAATAAACAGGGGGTTACAGGTAAAAATTACAGGCATGGGGATTCCATAGGCAGAGGAAAAACAAATAGGGGGTTACAAAGTAAAAAGCTCAGGTGTGAGGGATTCCATGGAGCAGAGGAAGACCAAACAGGGGGTTAATGGGTAAAAAGTCAAATGAGGGGAGCAGATGGGGAAGATGAGGAGCAGGCACCTTGCTTGAGAGTTTGGAATCAGCAGGTATGAGTGTGTACTACAGAGACCCAGTATTACCCTGCAATGCCTTAATGGGCTGCACATATTCTATTATATAGTGCCAATTATAGCAAACTAAATATTGATAAAAATCCAGTAATTTGACCTTATCTGATCCCATTTCTCCTGTCACTTGGGCTGAATTCAATTCTGGACTAATGGGTGGCACAAAACTCCCAAACTCAAATAGGGTTACATCTGTACTGGAAGGGCCACTGTCCTTTGGGAGGATTCTTAATCTCTTGACTAATTCAATGGAAACAAAATGCCTGGACTACGGCGTGGGCATCAGTGTGGGCATTTGGAGAGTGTTCTCTGACACCTTCTTTTTGCACACTATTCTGTAGGTGCAAAGTGACAATGGTGCCCTTACTCTGTCCCCTACATTAGGGGTCAATAACATGTGAATTAGACTTTCCCAAATCCTAAACTCCACTGGTACAATCTGCTAGTTTGGCATGATACACAGCACCTCATAGGGCATAACATGGTACATGCTGAATGGCACATACTGGTGCCAAATGATTGGGTCACAGATAAACATACAATGAGTGGCACACACTGAAATTGACAGAGACTCTCACTGACATACACAGATTGGCACATGCTGATTTAGGGGTACCCAAATTCTGGCACTGACTGGCACCTGCTGACATCCAGTAAGATACACACAATTACTGATATTGGCACATACATACTGGTACTGATTGACTTATCAGCAGTGTCAGTGGTACTTGTTACACACTGACTGATTGGTACTGACTGGCACCCACTGACTGGCATTGACTTCCACATACTGATAAACACTGACTGGCACACAATAACTAACACACTGATGGACTCTAACCCTATCTGACACTGGTAATGCCCAGCACACACAAACAAACACTGGCACATAATAACTGGCACACACTGAGCAGTAAGTTCCCAGAATAGTGATGTGTATATGGCAGGGGTATAAAGAGGCCACTTACCCTGCAGTGGGCACACAAGCGGCACCAACATGTAGAAGCACAGCACTGTGTTCACCAGCATTGTGGCATGACTTTGCCAATCACTGGACTCATTCTTGGTCCCTAGGACATGCCCAGAGTTATCACAATTTTTGGTCCATCTGTCAGGGGGTGATGCTCAGTCATGCCACCTATTGCTTGTAGAGTGCCCTCTCCCTGACACAATGTCAGGCTGATTTCCAGCTGGTTCTGTCAGCTTCCCTTGCTTTTGTGAGACTGTGATTCCTGCACACACCCTGCCTCCCCTCCCAGATGTCACATTAATCCCCCCACCCGCATCTCCGACTACTTCTCCTTCCAGCCCCCTGGCATCAGCATCCCTTCTGCCTGCGTGACCATCACATACATAGAGCTCCCTCCCTGTCCTTTCACCCAGCACAACCCCCAGTTACCCCAATAACTGGCACATTGTACAGAATGTTTATCCTTGGCACAAAGTGCAATGAATTCAGCTGCCACTTCCAACCAGACCTCTGCCAGCTGGGCATCACACTCTTATGTGCTGTGGAAAGGCCATACCCTACCCATACCCTGCACACCAGAGTGTGACCCCAATATCAAAGCCCAGATATAAAATACAGACAATCTGGAACATAAGGGGAAAATCTGCCTGAAGTAAATCCGCTCCTGATCCATATTTCCTTTAATCTAACGGAATTATCTGCTTTGCATTATTACATGCTCAACCAAGTGATTATCTGAGGTTTCCTGGGGTGTCCCCTTCAAGGAGAGATGCCCCCAACTTTCCTGCTCTTTCTTCTGCCATAATGTCCCCTCTAAGAGAGACACCGTTATTTTGTGCAATGGAATCCCTGTACTGTATGTTATAACCTATACTATTCCCTATAGATACCTACAGCCATAGATACTCTGTGCAATAGAATCCCTGTGCGGTATTTACCATATACTCTTTCCTATAAGCACCTACAGCTATAGATACTGTGTGCAATAGAATCCCTGTGCTGTATGTACTTACCCTATGCTATAAGTACTTACAGCTGCAGATATTCTATATTGTAGAAACTTCATGCTATAGATATACTGTTGTAGGTACCCTGTGTTGTATAGTATATTTCCTTTGCTGTTCATATTCAATGCTGTAGATACTTTGTGCAGTATATATAGTATGAGATGTACAGCTAGTGAGTGAGTGCACATTGAGGAAGGGCCAAAGGGGGACGGTGTGTCAATGGATCACATATTAGAAACTGTCAGTAGCGAGTAGTGAGACCCAATCTGTACAATAGCAAATCACCACTGCACCATATAATCCTAGGGGGGAAATATAAGGACATGGGATTTGTGGCTGAAGGGTTAGTGATTTAATGATAATAATATCTCTAGTAGTGATGCAGGTATATTCAGGTATATTCAGAAGACTGCAAGAGAAGATGGTGGATATCAGGAGTCCGGGAGACTACAGGAGAAGCTGGTAAAGGCCAAGAGTCCAGGAGACTACAGAAGAAGACGGTGGAGGCCAGGAGTCCAGAAAACTACAGGAGAAGATGGTGGATTCTCACTGAGAAGGGCACAGTCCTAAGGTGCTGCAGGACGAACACAGGTGTGATGGGTGGGAGGGACGATTGGAGGGAGGAGGCTTGTCTCATTCACTTGATTCATCTACAGGTAAAAAGGGACAAAATCACCTTCACCTACATGCAAATCAACAGATTTCTTGCATTTGTGCAGTGTATAAAAGTGAGGAACCCTATAACCAAAGAAGGCTCCATATTCGCTCATTGTCAGCATTACACACAAAGGTAGGCTATATTAAGTGCTCACTTATTGCCTTATAATACAGATGGGTAAAGAGAGGAGCCCATGCAAATGCTCAAACATTCCTCAGAATAAAAATGGGGAAAGGCTTATTATTCCCCTACAATATACAGTATGTGAAGGAAGGCCTCCTGTGAGTGCTCACTCATTACCCTACAATATATGTGAAGGAAGGCCTCCTGTGAGTGCTCACTCATTACCCTACAATATATATTGTTGGTGCCCTCTGTTGACCTTATGATATTACTATGTAGACATTTTGTAGGATTATCTCCGCCCCAGGGAAAGTGAAGGGAGTGGAGTCTCACCCTGCGGTTCTGTACTATCACTGTGTGATTGCACTCCATGATGGCTCTCTGGGCCTTTGCTCTGGTCTCATCATCCCAGTCTACTGTATCCATCGAGAGAACGGCATCCATGACACTGAGGGGAGAGCAGAAGGCAAGTTGTGACTAATTGGTGGAGTCACTGCCCACAGATGATTATGGACCTTACCACTCTTCGTAAAGAAAGAATTGCGAATAACCAACATACCTCACCCCATGCTACAGTAAGAACTGTCTTGTTCATTTATTTTCTAAGGGTCCTGTTCTGCCTCCCATTCACCCTTGCCCAAGTATTTCCTTAAACGCCTCCCTACTTGGGGGGATCTTCCAATCATTGAAGCTAACTACTTATTCAGGGAAATGCCAATCCTGTAGAAGCAATTGTTAATAAATTCAGAACTGCCTTATACCCCCTTAGAATTAACCTTCCTCGTCACCCCTGGCACCTCTGTGAGTGTAGATAAAATTGGTTCTGGGAGAAGGAACTTCAGCCAACGAAATGCAGATGCACACCTGGTCCCTCTTTCGACGTTGGCTTGACATTAAACACGGGTAATAACCCTTGAGCAGATACGTGTGCTGGATTAATTCTATTTCTGGGAGAAGGACATGCCGTTCCTTATGCTTTTATATATCATGGGACTCACCTCTCCACTGGATCCATACCCAATGCCTCAATCACGTGGTGAAGGTCATAGTAGCTCCAGCAAGCAGCGATAGGAATATATGGATAATAAAAAATAAATCCTAGGCACATCTCATTCAGAGAGCTGGGACCCCCCTGTAACAAGTAAACAATAACATCATATTGACTCGGCAACTGTGGGTTTTGACTTTCACTGAAGTAAGAATTTTCCTTTTCATGTTCTGTTTGGGGAACATTTGGTGCTAAACACAGACATTTGGGTGCTGAATGCAACTTACATAAGTCACAGAATCTCTGTCCATCGTGTTCCCTGTGCATTCAACCACAATCTGGTCTCCCTGAAAATGGGAGCAAAACTCATTAAATACCCCAGGTCCTAAAAGGCGATGGAAAACCAAAAAATTGAAGTAATCTTAATCAGAGTTTGTGCAATTTACATTCATTTTCTATGTTTATTGCTTTCTGAGTAGGTTTTTCATCTCATAAGAGACCCAGACAAATGTGGCATCTGCAATGATGTTGGTGTTGTGTGTCGCCAATGTATGACATGGCTGTTGATGGGATGATGTCAGGGGTACGGTTAGTACATCCATCGGACACAAGAGAGGAGGATTTCTGCCTGGTTTGCTGAATGTTGAAAACCGGCAGACGGTTTTGACCTGGACAACTCCTTGAAAAACTGGACTGTAGCCTTTTTCATTTTTAGACTGCTAATAACAGGTTTTTAGCTCAACTGAAAGTCAGCAATGCTAGGGTTAACTAAGTCCAGGAAGTGCATAGACATGCATGGAGCGTGAGAGTCTGTCAGAGAGACAGCTGCTGTGCTGAGACCGACCCAGCAGTATAAGTCTGTCTAAAACTCTGCTTATGTCTCACAAACAACTGGAAATAGAAAGTAAAAATAAAGGGCAAAAGTGCTTAGAGGACCAAACTGAATAAGTTTATATCAAATAATGTGTTGATGTTTAGTTCCCCTTTAACATCTGCTCTGGCAAATGTTTATTAACTGTTTATTAGTCAGTTCCATAGACTCCATAGTTTGGAGCAGAGCCATGTCAATTGGATTGTGTTATTGGGGTTTCATGTATATTCTGTATCTACACTGGCACCCTTATATTTTATTGCATTTATGTTTCAGTCAATGTTAAATAACCTGTAGAGTTCGTTTCTATATCACATGATCCATTAGTCAAGGCTGAAACCCATACCATTTTTATAGTAATAGCTTCAGGGAAATATCGGATTTGTTGGAAACCAAAATCATAGGAATTATCCTGCCCAAGACTGCCAATGAGAGTCCCATTCCTGCAAGAGAAAGAGGGGGTCACATTCGCACATGCCATGGTTTAATCTAGAACCCTGCATCTCTCCTTCCTGCTCCTCAATATTCTTTCGTTGGCTTATTTTGCTACTTTCACTTCCCTACTTGATTTATTCTTATGGCTTTCAGAGTCAACTCTTGGCTGACCACACTCAGATGCCCCCTGCCACCCTATGGCCAATGAATTTGTCTCTGTGCCAAGCAACCGCTCCTGCTTCCCTATAGGCCACCAGCGCCACTTTCACAACATAAGAAATGGCCCTCTGCAGCCCTCCTGCCCCTCATTATTATTGAGAGTACAATTTACATTTCACATTGCTGTCACTGACCCTTCAACTGTGCCCCCATACTTAACTGCAAACAATTGGACTTTTTGACCTGAAACTTGGTTTAGAATCAGACATGAGCCTTATTTTAATTACTATTTTGTACTGTAGAACAATGCATGTTATTAAAATGGACCCAGACACTCTAAACAGCAAGGGGACCCATTTTTGGTTGATGATGATGAAGAATTCTTGCTTTATGATGACCAATGATCTACTAGGACACTGCTTTCTTGTTGCTTCCTTCAGGAATGTTCAAGAGATGCGCATTCCAAGTGTAATTCCATTCCATGGTCCATCAGACCCTTCCCCTCACTCTTCAAAGTGTTATATCCATTCCTACAACCTACACCTCTCTGTTCCTAGTGTGGAATCTATAGATAACAGAAGGCTGGATTTGCCTTACTCCTATTGTACCAAACTCTGGTTCCTTATGTGATGATGGTGACAATAAAGACAATAAAATAGATCATCTTCCCCTGAAAACTCTCTCCTGGCAGTGCAAGTGGCTTCCCTACTCCCACTAAGATCCAGTGTCGGACTGGGATGCCAGGGGCCCACCAGAAAACCTTAGGCTGAGGGCCCACTTTCCAAACTTTTATACCTCCTCTCCTCACTCAACCTCTTTATTCTCCTGGTCTCTTTTCGATACATATTATATTCTTCCATTATAAGCCTCTTTGTTCTCATAAAGAAATAGGAAATGACCATGAAAAAAGCCAAATGGTTAGAAGCAAGAGGCCTACTGACACCTGGGCCCACTGGGAGTTTTTCTGGTATCCCGGAGGGCCAGTCCGACACTAAGATCCCTAGTTCAAGGGGAGAATACACCACTGAGAATACCCTTTGTACCCAATGTTTTAGCAACTGTTTTTATTAATGTACAGACAACATTACTAAAGCCAACACACTATTATTTATAAAACAAACATTGATGTGTCTCTGTATTGAGCACTTTGGCAAAATGTAAGTAGTGTGATATGAAGTGCACCCCTTCCAAAACATATCCTTGAATGTGATCTTTTATCAAACCCTCAAATAACTTGCCCCCACAGATGTCAGGTGTTCTATAATTGCCAGGTTTCCATCATAATCCCTTTCTAAATATTGGAATTACATAAGCCAGTCCATAGGTACCATACCATATAAAAGTGAGTCTAAGAAAATGAAAAAAATAGTCTGGTTAAACTGAACTAAAACTCTAAACCTCTGAAAGGTGTATTTCCTTGGACCCTGTTCACATTAGCTCTGAGTAAACATTTAAGTACCATAACCAAAATAATTGCATTTTTAATTGTTGTTTTACAGCACTTTCTATAGTATTTATGTGCTATTCATTTATCTGTCCCCTCTGACTTTTCTCATATGTTTTTCTTTCCCTTCCTATTCCTTACATTTGAGTTAAGCCACATTAGGGGGTCCTTAACATTTTATTTTGGATTTTAATTGTTGTCAAAGCCATACATTCTTATTGACCATGGCACACTATGGAGATTGCACCTATGGATTCAACTGTTACCTATAATGCAGCAAACGTAGGCCGTGTCCCGTCAGGTGGGCATGTAGAAGGAAAGAAGAAGCGATCAGATCCTCCGGCGGTTCATCTAAAAGCTGAAGGAAGATTTGAGTTACTTTTCATGTAGAAAGTAAAAGCATTAAAATATTTGAATATGTGTGACCCCAGCGCCCCCAGTCCATGTCAGTAATTATAACTTTCCCCTAAGACTCTGATAGGACTGATGTAAAATTACTGAGCCTTCAGGGTTTTTTTCTGAGGTTATTTTATTTTAATTTTATTTATTTTTTTATTCCTGTTTTGATCTGTAACTGGGATAATGAGTGCTAGCAAGATTGAAGGTCTGCACGGTCTGCCATATGTATGTTGGGAACAAGAGATCCACAATACTTACCTCTGTGGTGGTTGTGAGCAAATTGCCACTTTGGAGGCTGGACTTCGAGTCACTAGAGCAACAAATTGCAACACTGCGGTCGATTGACAATCTTGAAAGGAGTCTCTTGCTCACTGAGCAGGACCTAGCGGGGTCAGATAGTTTGGGGGGAACAGAACAGCAGCAGGATATTGAGGCAGTTAGCTGGGTGACAGTTAGAAAATCTAAGGTGGGCAAAAGGAAAATGGAGGCTGATCCGGAGCTTATACATAGCAACAAATTTGCCAGATTATGTGAAGATGATGGGAGTATGAACTCTGGATTGGCAATTCTAGATGGGGCTGATCTCTCTAACAGCCGGGAGACCAGTTTCTCTAGTAGTGGTGGGGAGGAGAGGAGAGTCAGGACTAAGCAGATTGTGGTTGTAGGGGACTCAATTATTAGGAAAGTGGATAGGGGAACAGTTTGCTGTCTACCTGGTGCCAGGGTTCGGCATGTGGTTGATCGGATAGAAAAATTATTGGGTGGGGCTGGGCATGACCCAACAGTCTTAGTACATATTCGTACTAATGACAAAATAAATGGTAGATGGAAGACCTTAAAGAGTGATTTCAGGGATCTAGGCTCTAAGATCAAGGAAAGTTCTTCCAATGTCATCTTTTCGGAAATTTTGCCAGTGCCACGTGCAAGTTTAGGAAAACAGCGGGAGTTTAGGGAGCTAAATGCGTGGCTCAAGTCTTGGTGCAGGAAGGAAGGGTTTAGGTTCCTAGAGCACTGGGCTGATTATTCCTTGGGGTACAACCTATACAGTCATGTCGGTTTGCACCTCAATGGAAGGGGGTCCACGGTGCTAGGGGAAAGAATGGCTAAGAGGTTGGAGGAGTGTTTAAACTAGGCAAGGGGGGGTGAGATAAAGAATTATGGGGAAGCCAGGGTAGACGGGGCAGTGGGGTTAGTAAGGGGTCATGGGGGAGGAGTGAGGGGGGCATACAGTTTACCAGCTAAGGAGGTCCCTCTGTTACAAGGAAAACAGAATAATACTAACTTAACATATAATTCTTCACTAAGTAATGCAAATTTCAAAAGTAAAAGTAGTAACCTCCACTGTATGCTGCAAATGCACGGAGTTTGTCAGGTAAAATGGGAGACCTGGAATTAATTGCTCTAAACATTCTGATATAATTGGTATCACTGAGACCTGGTGGGATGAAACATGTGACTGTGAATTTAAATGGTTACACCCTTTTTAGGAGGGACAGAGGGATTAAATAGCGGGTGGAGGAGTGTGTTTGTATGTAAAGCCTGAATTAAAGCCATGCGCTAAAGAAATACCAATAGCTGCCACTGGTGAGGGTGTAGAATCACTCTGGGTAGAGATTTCGACTGGGCAAAAGGTAACAAAGAGAATTATCATTGGTGTATGTTATAAACCACCTGGTATAAGTGTTGAGTATGAAGCCCAGCTACTCTTGCACATACAAGCGGCTTCACCACTAGGTCACGTTGTTACTATGGGTGACTTCAATTATCCAGACATTGACTGGGGTAATGGGGTTGCTAAGACACAAAAAGCTAGTAGGTTTGTAAATATGCTGAATGATAACTTTTTATTCCAGCTCGTTCAAGAACCTACTAGGAATAACTCTCTTTTGTACCTTGTAATAACTAATAATACTGAACTCATCTCTAACATTTGTGTGGGTGAGGGGCATTTAGGGAATAGTGATCATAACATGGTCTCCTTTGAGATTCTGTTGCAGAAGCAATTCTATAAGGGACCAACTAAAACACTAAATTTCAGACAATTACAAACTGTGACAGTATAAGGGCATCTCTGCAACATATTAAGTGGGAAATGCTTTTCACAGGGTTAAACACAGAACAAAAATGGGAAGTCTTTATAATAAATCTACTTGTCAGTATATTCCACTTGTAAGCAAGGAACGTCGTTGCAAAGCAAAACCTTTTTGGTTCAATAGAAGCGTTGGTGTTGAGGTGGGTAAGAAAGGACCTGCTTTTAAGGCTTTCAAGTTAGCTGGGACAGCCAAATCATTACAAGGAGGCCAATAAATCATGCAAAAAAGCTATAAGGCAAACTAAAATTGCTATAGAAAAGGATATTGCAGCAAGCAGTAAAAAAAAATCCAAAATAATTTTTTAAATATGTAAATAGTAAATAAATTAAGCAGAGGGGGGTCAGCTGGTTGATGAAAACAAAATAAAAGTGCAGATTCTGAACTCATATTTTTCATCTGTCTACACAAATGAGGAACCAGTAAGTGAAGGTTTCCTTCTTAACAGTCCCAATTCTAGTAATACAACTAATGATGCATGGTTCACACATGAGGAAATTCAAAAGAGACTAGAACATGTTAAGATTAACAAAGGTCCGGGGTCAGATGGTATTCATCCCAGGGTACATAGCGAGCTTAGCTCTGTAATTGCCAAACCTCTTTACTTAATTTTTCAGGATTCATTGAGGTCTGTCATAGAGCCGAGAGACTGGCGAATTGCTAATGTGGTGCCTCTATTCAAAAAAGGATCCCGTTCTCAGCCTCAAAACTATAGGCCAGTTAGTCTGACGTCAGTGGTAGGAAAGCTTTTCGAAGGGTTAATAAAGGATAAGATACTGGACTTCATAGAAAATCACAATACTATTAGTGTGTGCCAGCATGGTTTTATGTGTAATAGATCTTGCCAGACTAACTTAATTTCTTTTTATGAGAAGGTAAGTAGAGACCTGGATTCTGGGATGACAGTGGATGTGATTTACTTAGACTTTGCTAAAGCATTTGATACAGTGCCACACAGAAGGTTACTGGTTAAATGAAGGAATGTTGGAACATAGTATTTGTACCTGGATAGAGAACTGGCTAAAAGATAGACTACAAAGAGTGGTGGTAAATGGAACATTTTCTAATTGGACCAGTGTTGTTAGTGGAGTACCGCAGGGCTCTGTACTAGGTCCCTTGCTTTTCAACTTGTTTATTAATGACCTGGAGGTGGGCATTGAAAGTACTGTTTCTATTTTTGCAGATGAGACTAAATTGTGCAGAACTATAGGTTCCATGCAGGATGCTGCCACTTTGCACAGTGATTTGTCTAAACTGGAAAACTGGGCAGCAAACTGGAAAATGAGGTTCAATGTTGATAAATGCAGGTTATGGACTTTGGCAAAAATAATATAAATGCAAGTTATACACTAAATGGCAGTGTGTTGGGAGTTTCCTTAAATGAGAAGGATCTTGGGGTCTTTGTAGATAACAAGTTGTCTAATTCTGGGCAGTGTCATTCTGTGGCTACTAAAGCAAATAAAGTTCTTGTATAAAAAAGGGCATTAACTCAAGGGATGAAACCTAATTGTGTCTCTTTATAGGTCCCTGGTGAGGCCTCATCTGGAGTATGGGGGCAGTTTTGGACTCCAGTCCTTAAGAGGGATATAAATGAGCTGGAGAGAGTGCAGAGACTAAGTGCAACTAAACTGGTTAGAGGGAGGGAAGAGTTAAATTATGAGGGGAGACTGACAAGGTTGGGGTTGTTTTCTCTGGGGGAAAAAAGGCGCTTGTGAGGGGACATGATTAGACTTTACAAGTACATTAGAGGACATTATAGACAAATAGCAGGGGACCTTTTTACCCATAAAGAGAATCACGTACCAGAGGCCTCCCCTTCAGACTAGAGGAAAAAGAAGTTTCATTTAAAGGAACAGAGTAGGGGGTTCATCACAGTGAGGACAGTGAGGTTGGGGAATGCACTGCCGGGTGATGATTCAGTTAATGACTATAAAAGGGACTTGGATGATTTCTTGGACAGACATAATACAAAGGCTATTGTGATACTAAACTCTATAGTTAGTATAGATATGGGTAGATATCATTTATGTGACAGTAGGGAGGGGTATGTGTATGGGGCTTGGTTTTCATTTGGAGGGGTTGAACTTGATGGACTTTGTCTTTTTTCAACCCAATTTAACTATGTAACGATGGTGAAATCTCTGGGGACACTAATCAGTAGCCATACCAGCAGGGGACAGGTTAATCCCAAGCTTATTATTCATGACCTAAAGTCACTTCCAATATTTGGTTTGACCATCTCTGCTTGCATGTTCCCTGACATTCTAGTGGTATTACCAGCTCCTATTTCAGAGTTAGTCCTAAAAACTCAGAACAACAGGGTTAGACAAAATGCAAATCAGTTGAAGCTCAAGGGATAAAAAGAAGGATAGAGTTTGGGCCAACTGTGTAACTAGTTATCAGCCACTAATCATGTACAATAACTAAGTGTGGGTGCAAAGTGTGAGTAAATTGTGAAATAGCTCACAAGGCAACTGTTTGACACCATGGCTAAACTGGCCAAGCAAAAAGGCACAAACATGAAACATTCTGCTATTGCCTTATTGAAGCTTATTGAGATAATTTGGGGAAAGGTGAACATTTGAAATCCTGGGAAAACCAAAATCATACAGTTTTCATAAACATTTATTAACAAGTACCCTTTGAAATAAATAGTGCTCAGCGTATGAATCCAACAATTGTGCGCATGATTCATCTTCAATGAGAGTTAGGGGCTAAGCCATGTTGCGCATCCATCCTCTTTCTGATTATTAATAATTATTCCCTTTTATTCTGCAGGTTCTAATTCATACCTGTGGAATCAATTTAGTGTCACAGAGGCCATAGCTTCTAAAGTTCTTTGATCCGGGTGGGATGAACTGAATGGGAAAAGTGAAGACCCCCAACATTAGGACGCCTGCATCGTATTTACGTACTTCTGGGGTGTACAAAATCCTTATTCCAGAGTTATCCTTAATTCCTGGAAAAGCACAACTTTGTGTCAAGCACAACACAACTCTTTGTCCAAACATTACAGCTATAAGCACCGTGCCTCCCCCAAAATGACTCAGACTTTATTTTGCCCCAAGTTTTCACCACTTCCAGCACTGTGCCCCTCCCATGATTTCTCCGACTTAAGCTTCCCCTAAGTTTACCCATAGAGCTTGCACATGATAAGTAATGTATACAACAACGACCTTCACCAGGTACCTGAGATTCCATCAAAGTTGCTGTAATGGATTTCATATCGAACATACTGAGGGTCATCCTTGGTACCAATAGACACACCAGCATTTTCTGGAAAATAATAGTCCTGGAGAGAAAGAAAGAGAAAAAAGGGTTAGAGAAGAACTTAACACTTTTCCATCATCTGGAAAATCATCTTAATGTCTTTGAACAAACTCTTCTGATGTGTAAAGAAACCAGACATGGAAGGTGAAAATGAGCTGGTGAAAGGAAAGAAACAGCTCAATCATATGTTTGAAGAAAATTGTGTATTACTGTTATTTATACTAAGCAGAACCTTCAGGATCCTCACTCAGGGTCTCAATATATCAATAGAACTGCTTGTAGCCAATACAAAGTTTGTATTTAGACCTTAGATCCTGACAAATACTTTTAGCCTCCCCCCTCCACAATACTCTTTTTTTACTTTTCTTCTGCGAGTACCCCAAAATGTTCTTCACTTGGCATTCCTGTTGCTTCATCTCACCTCTCCCCCGACAGCCCATCCAAACAAGACATTCATGCACTGGAAATAGCGGCTGTCTCCCCCATGGCAGTATCCAGGCTCAGGGATAATCTCCATGTTGTTATCGCAGGCGTAAATCAGAATGTGATGGACAATGCCTTCACTCTTGGGATCAATATTCACCTCATACTGCAGGATGAGAATGTTAATAAAACAATGTAGCCTTGGCTTAATGAAAGAGAAAGAAGGAGCCAAAGCCACTAAGGCCACATCTAGAATTGCTTTTATGGCACTTGGGCAAAGGGAAGTTTTATAAAGACAAATACTCATTGGTTTCCACACAAGCATCTTATACCCTGGCACGGGCAGACCAATACCCCAGGGAAGGATTCCTATCTGGGAGAATAAAACGATGGAATATATATTTACAGATAGAGAATGGGGCAGAATATAAGCATATCTCATATACATGTACCATCCCCTTTCTAAATTAGTTGGGACATTGACATTGCTCTCAGTATGAAAGAAGGGGAGATGCACCCCACTCTCTGACTCAATGTTGGACAAATGTTGCAACAATGAAAGAATCATATTCCTCATCATAGAATTGCAAAGAAGTTGAGGATTTAATCGATGGACAAGGTACATGTGTAATAAATGCTGTGGGCAAAACCAAATCCCAATACTTGTGCTCTTGTGCTTGATTGGCCTATTGCCCCACTTCTGAAATCAGTGCATGTACCCCCATGCCATATCTGCCAACCGACATAAATGAGCTTCACCCGGGTCATCAGCATTTGTAGAGCAAGGACACCTCAATCTCTTTGTTTTGCAATGAATACATTAATGAATAACATAACATCTTTGGCTCTCGACATTATGCTACACAATATCACATGCAGATCCATGCATCCAGTCCAATTCCCACTCCTGGGAAATTCACTTAAATTCAGGACCAATCTGGCCATGGCCAAAGGTTCTGTGCCAACCCATTTTTATAGAGGCCAGTGTTTATATATGAATGGTTATAGGAGTACGACAGTATAAAAAGTAAAACAGAAAACATATGCCTTTACCCTTCTATGAGCCTGAATAATTGTTCCAGCAAGAGGGGGTAACTGATCCAATCTTGTGCCATCAGAGACAATGGGCCACATTCAATTCAGTGAGAAAAGGGTTCATTATGTGAAAACTCATGGACAAGATTCAATCTGAGATGCAATTCAGAAAAACGTATCTCATGGTTTATGACGGGAAAACTCTATTATATTAATTCCAAAATAAATGGTTCCAGTATGACCTTAAAGGATCAGACTAGGGCAGTGGTCTTTGAATAAAGATGTTTATGTTGCTCAGTGCGTAGGGAGCAGGTGAATGACAATGGGGCAACTGGCAATATTGACAGGGATGTGGTGATCACCGTGAGCCCAGGAGAGGGATATAGCGGGTGGAGGGGTCTGGACTAGGATGGGGCACTTACCTTTACAATGTGATGTTTTGTTGCAACTTGAGGCAATGGAATGAAGGTGCAGGCATAGGTGGTGTCCTGTTCTGGGATCAGATACTGGTGGAACAGGCATAGAATTATTATTATTATTACAATACAGTATTATCTGTGGGTTGTGCAAGAGGGACCTGATGGTGCAGTCACTGACAGACAATGTGCCAGTGTATTAGGATTATGGTAGGTGGTGCCAGGGACAAATTTAGTATCAAATATTAGGCTAACCATACATTAGCATTTACCCAGAGCAGTCCCCCAATACTTACATCGTTCATCTTTATATCGTAGTAAAGGAGGTTGGCGGGCAGATTAACTTCAGACTTTACCTCCATAAAATATATGGACCTGGAGAAGGCGTTTTTTGCTCCATCCTGCAGATCCTGACGGTCTCCAAAATATGCAGTAACATATGTGGTACAATCCTAAAGTGAGAAGCACAAGGAAAGTCTCTGCTGCACTGAGGTCTATGAACTTTAGATTCCCATTTGTTATTGTAACCCCCAAACCTTGCTTCTACAACAGGCAGCTCCCATCAACGCACTAGTCCCATCTCAATCCACCCAATTCCCATTCTTATGATGGCACCGCCACACCCCATCACTACCCTGCACTTTCGCATACCAGTCGTATCATATATTGTAAAGGTGATAACCCTAGTGCAACATGCCATGTTGTTTTGCACTGTGCACTATATGGCATAACTCTTTGCACCTCTTTCTGAATGCAATACTAAAGATCTGCACAACGGTACACAGGGCTTAGTGGCTAACTAGAAGAAGTACAAGCTATATGAATAACTCTTACAGCCAATTTAGGTTAACAGTCTCTAAAACAGCTCTGGATGGGCAAGTTTAAGACACAGTTAGGGTTAGTCTTTGCCCCAATATCCCTTCTCACGAGCCACAGTACCTCTACTTGGATCAAGGCAGTGATTGTAACATAGCAGGTACACACACAGTAAATGTTGTTGAAGTATACTCACACAGGTAAACACCAAGAAAAGGACGGCACTCCGGTACGAAGGAATATAGTTATATTCCATACTCCTTTAAGGATCCAACGCCCTACGCGTTTCGGGAATCACTCCCTTAATCATAGGCAACTCACACAGGGGCCACATTATTGTGTTCTGCCAATATCCTCCCAATTGTACATTACTCTAACTGGAGTGCCTCCAACAATCTCAGATGACCCCACGCACAGAAGACCCCAAGCATATACTGTATTTAGTGCTGGTCATCTATCCTGTCCCTTCTTGCTTTCCTGGATGGGCTATCTAGATAATGGCTGTTGGGGGTTCTTCGTAGCTTCAGCTGGCTGCCATATCCAGGCTCCCCCTGGGTCCCCACAAAGAGAATACTATCATTGTCTGACAGCTCTTCTGGCTGAGTCCACCACTTGGGTGATGGGCTGATTGAGTGATTGATGGAGGGCTAGCCTATATGAGTGGGTGGGGGTATGCTGGCATGCTAAAAAAACTAATTGCCAAGGGGACCAGCAGTACTATTTACCACTGGTGCCATTTCACCTAAAGTTTCACCAGGGGCATTGGTAAAATATGGAATGGCGGGGTATAATCACTGCACATTAAGGGGCGATCCTGGCCCTCCACCACCTGAGGCAGCAGCAGGTTCTGCAGTCCCCCCTCCCCCGAGTGCTTATCTTTTTGCGCCTGAGGGGGTCCAGAGCGGGCTAGTACGCTAGCGCAAAGAGCCTAACTGCGCACTCTGTGCTTGAAGAGCAGAATTTCTGGTGGGAAAACCGGAAATTCAGCTCATAAAATACCAGGAGCTGCATTTTTGCCGCCCCTAGTACCTAGCGGGGCGCTGCCGTCTAAGGCTACAGCCTCAACTCACCTCATTGGCGAAGCACCCCTGTGCACATTATGTATTCTACTTTATAAAAACTGTTGATTTAGTAGATACAATGTTGAGAACCTGTTGCCCTAATCAGTGACTCGGTGAAAAACTGCACAGTTTGGAGCTCAGATGAAGAAGAACATTCTGTATGAACAATGTCTGAAACTATTTAGAAAAATGATCAGCTTGATGCTACAGAAACTGGGACAGTAGAGAGGCTCTTGGTACTAACCTCAAAGGCAAAGTCCTGTGGGTCACAAGTAAACCACTTGCGCCACACTCTGAGGACACTGTGGGTCTCATTCCTCCTCAACTCTAGGAACTCATAGTCCTGGAAATCATCCTTTGTTGGGGGCCATTGTGAATCAATATAGGCATCCTGCATAGTAGTAACATATTTGTTAGAAATGTCAGTGGGCAAATTCTTCATACCAACTTATGGCTGAGAGGGAAGAGAGACTGGTGCCTAAAGCAGAAGATGTTCCTTAATACAAGAAAAGAGGACTTGGAATATATGTAATTATTTGAGTTGTGCTGCTGAGATTCCCTTGGATATTTACAATAAAGGGAACTCACATTAACTCATTTACATAAAATATAATTTGCATAAAATGAAAAAACTCTCAGACTCACATAGAAAAATGTTTCTGTGTCTCCATTCCAGCCTCCAATGACAACATCCGAGCCTGTCAGAGACCCTTCAGAATTCAAAGCCAAAGCCACCCATGATGCTCTTGGAACCTGAATCTCCAACACAATCTCCTGATTTTGTCTATCGACCCCCCATCTTAAAAGAGTAGAATCTTTTCGACCCCGAACCGTCATCACTCGGGAATGTTGTAAGTCAATCCCCCAGCAGCCGATAATGGAGATGGACCCAAAAAGGAAAAGCCAAAGGTCCCACATTGTCAGTCCAAGTGATTGTAGCTCACAGCATTGGGGTCAGGAGATCCATTGGATTTGGTGATTACAAATTGGTCCGAAATACCTTTGATAACATTCATGCAGAGGGTTATATAAGCTCAGATTTATCTTGCTAATCTGGGATGGGGAAATACATGATATGATAAGTAAATAAAAAAATTCTCTTGTGTAATGAAACTGATCTCCCAGCTTGGTGGACAGGCTCACGTAATAGACCTGGAAGATGTTCAGGCCTGGGTGGGACAGTAAGGACTTTACATTCACGTCTCACAGACATAGGAGAAACACCAAGTTTAAAGGTGAACTAAACCCTAAAAATGAATATGGCTAAAAATGTCATATTTTATTTACTGAACTTGTTGCACGAGACTAAAGTTTGAGCTTGTCAATAGCAGCAATGATCCAGGACTTCAAACTTGTCACAGGGGGTCACCATCTTGGAAAGTGTCTGTGACACTCACATGCTCAGTGGGCTCTGATTGGCTGTTGAGAAGCTAAGCTTAGGGCTCGTCACTAATTATCCAGCAGAAAATGAGCTTCCCTGGCTGTAATATAAGCTGATGCTACAGGTTTGCTGATTATTCAATTCTGATGCTAATTGCACTGGTTTCTGTGCTGCCATGTAGTAATTATGTGTATTAATTACTACTCAGCCTTATATTGTGACATTTCTATTCGATGTGTACTGTATATTGTGAGTGGCTCCCTAAGCTCAGTAAGCGACAGCAGCACAGAGCATGTGAATCAGTGAATCAGCAGAAAAGAAGATGGGGAGCTACTGGGGCATCTTTGGAGACACACATCTTTACTGCAGAAGGGCTGTGGTTGCCTTGGGCTGGTACAGAAGCCCAAAAAATCTTGTACAACATTTCAAGCATACGTCTTTATTTAGGCTTTAGTTCTCCTTTAAATGAAACCTCAAGGCAGCACTTGGTACCATTGAGTGTGTGTTAATGTCTCTACAATCCATTAGGATTAGATACAGAGATACATATATAAATACACGTTTATTGTATCTGTAGCTGTAAATCTGCACTGGGTCAAGGACAGACAGAACTTTAACAAACAAGGGAAAGTTGTGCTCACCACTATTTTTAAAACCATTAGGCGGGGGTGCAATGAGGCTGTGACCACAAAATACATATAGACAAATACAAGATTCCTCTGCACTCAACCCATTATCAATATATTTAAGACAGAGACATTTTGTGCTACTGCTACTGAAAAATGCCTTACCCTTTAAACAAAACAGGGATTGTTTGTCCATATATTGCAATATATTTAAGCTGAACAACTACGTCAAAGTCATCCCATATCTGGCCAGTCCTATGCTCAATTTTCATCTGATTCATTAACAATTCTATTGCTTCATTATACATTTTACACTGGGACTAAGTTTTACCTGCAACTTAACTTGCTGCTTTCAAAGTAAACCTCCATACTTGGCTGCCCTTTTCCCAGCTATAGTCAGGTGATCCCACTGGTGTCTAATAAAAGGGCAGCCAAGTTTGGGAGTTTTACTTTGAAAGCAGCAAGTTAAGTTGCAGGTAAAACCAAGTCCCTTTGTAAAATGTATAATGAAGCAATAGAATTCTTAATGAATCAGATGAAAATTGAGCATAGGACTGGCCAGATATGGGATGACTTTGACGTAGTTGTTCAGCTTAAATATATTGCAATATATGGACAAACAATCCCTGTTTTGTTTAAAGGGTAAGGCATTTTTTAGTAGCAGTATGCACAAAATGTCGCTGTCTTAAATATATTGATAATGGGTTGAGTGCAGAGGACTCTTGTATTTGACGACAGACAGAACTTCACTGCCTGTGCATATTTATCAAACACCAGCCTGTCTCATTTCACAGCAAGCAAAACTCTGTGCCCAGAACCAAAACCCATATCCGGTGTAACAAGCAGTAATAACCAAATTTCATGTAACTGTCGATGGCTAGATTTAAACTCATGACCAGTTGGTTTAGGATTATCTTTCTGTATACCTAGATTAGGGGGATCCAAAGGCTGATGGACTTTTCAAAACTCTGTATGTTATTGGCTGTACTTGCCTCCTCCTCTGCTAGCACTATCTTGTAGGCTTGACTTCTGACTGTTGACCTGTGCCTGGGCTGACCTCATTGACCTCTACCCCATATGACCTTGACTTGTGTCCTGACTGCTTTCTTATCCATTCTTGTTTCTACTTTGAATATCTGGACTTGTCCACTTCAGATAAGCCTGTAGTCACCTCCTTTTATTTCAACTTTGTTCTCAGACTTCTCCCCTTCCTTCTCCTCTCACCACTCCAACCAATTCTCCACTGCAGAACTTCTCTCCAGCTTCTCCTTGTCAGACTCTTACCATCCTTCCCAACTCTCCCTGTTTAGGGAAGCTCATTCAATCTATCTTGATTGATCAGGCGTCAACTTATCATAAATCCCCAATTGTTTCTAAATTCCTTATGTTTTAAATCTACCCTAACCCTTTAGATTGTAAGCTCTTATGAGAGGGACACTCTGATCCTATTTTTACCCTGTAATCTTTCCATACCATTGTTGAATGATGTACATTTGTTATTAATGAATGTAAAGTACTGCGTAACTTGCTGGCACTATAGAAATAAATTATATTGATGACGATGATGATGATGATGATGGTAGGGTTGAAGCCATAGTTTATTTCTTGTGTGTCCTCATTTTCTTAGTACCCTTGCCCAATCCTCACTTTGTAGGCATTTAAGAACCCAATTATGCAAGATACTACACAAAGGCTTTTCCTGAAGGAAAGAAATAGTTGGGGTTCTCCCATTGCCATGTGTTTTTGGGAAGCTCCATCAATATAGGAGTGGGTTTAGTAAGATATTGATTGAGTCATGTGGTCATTTCATGCAGTCAATTGCTGATGAGTTTATAGGGGCCACTGTGTGATCTCATCATTGGTTCAGGGGCTAAATCAGCCTGATCCAGTGCCCCGGGTGGGTGAATCAGACACAAAGATAAAGAAATGGAAGATTATAACCAGAAATGTGACTGCTGAAGCCAATATCAGTTCAGCCACATTAAAATGCAGCCCCCCAATAAAGTGCCTTGGGTCGCTAACTTCAATTCATGCATTTCAGTGTATCCCCCAAATTCATGATCAACTGACGTATATATCAGGGTACGGGGTTCCCACAGTTCTGTTGCTGAACTCCCAAATATAACAGAGAAGAGACGGGAGGTAAATCCTGATACAATTGATGGGAGTTTAATTGGGCAGATTGGAATAAGCGATTTCTCAGTATCCCAGGATTCCATGCAACACCATGGCCACGACTAAGCAGAAAGTGCAGAGGGTGGGGTGCAGAGTGTGACATTGTGTCACATGACCTGATATCTGATCTTCTGGAACAATCATATCCAGGGGCTCCCTAGTGTCACTGCTGCTTTCAATGAAGAAGATTTCTCTCATTCTCTGCACCCCTGCAATGAAACACACAAAGGCCTATTTAATGACTCCTCCCATAATGATTAACCCCTCCCATACTGACAGGGTGGGTGTGGCACATGTCTAACTCCTCCTACACTGGTACAGTGGGTGTGGCACATATCTAACCACTCCTACATTGGTACAGTGGGTGTGGCACATATCCAACTCCTCCTACACTGGTACAGTGGGTGTGACACATATTTAACCCCTCCTACATTGGTACAGTGGGTGTGGCACATATCTAACCCCTCCTACATTGGTACAGTGGAGGTGGCACATATCTAATTCCTCCTACACTGGTACAGTGGGTATGACACAGATCTATCCCCTCCTACATTGATACAGTGGGTGTGACACAGATCTAACCCCTCCTACATTGGTACAGTGGGTGTGACACAGATCTAACCCCTCCTACACTGGTACAGTGGGTGTGACACAGATCTAACCCCTCCTACACTGGTACAGTGGGTATGACACAGATCTATCCCCTCCTACATTGATATAGTGGGTGTGACACAGATCTAACCCCTCCTACATTGGTACAGTGGGTGTGACACAGATCTAACCCCTCCTACACTGGTACAGTGGGTGTGACACAGATCTAACCCCTCCTACATTGGTACAGTGGGTGTGACACAGATCTAACCCCTCCTACACTGGTACAGTGGGTGTGACACAGATCTAACCCCTCCTACACTGGTACAGTGGGTGTGACACAGATCTAACCCCTCCTACATTGGTACAGTGGGTGTGACACAGATCTAACCCCTCCTACACTGGTACAGTGGGTGTGACACAGATCTAACCCCTCCTACATTGGTACAGTGGGTGTGACACAGATCTAACCCCTCCTACACTGGTACAGTGGGTGTGACACAGATCTAACCCCTCCTAAACTGGTACAGTGGGTGTGACACAGATCTAACCCCTCCTACATTGGTACAGTGGGTGTGACACAGATCTAAGGCCTCTTACATTGATACAGTGGATAAAATGAGTGTGTGGTCACACTGTTGGTTCTTACACACAGGAGCGCAGTGGCGTTGAACACGTGAGACTCAACATACAACTGTACTGTGGCCCCATTGTTACGGGCCCCATAGAAAACAATGGTCTCTGTTAATTCCTGCACTCCTGGATGAAAGAGTCAAGTCCTATGTGTAAGGGCCCCTAGGAAGATGTAGAAGGCGGTAGAGTTGTGCAAGATTAAATATAATTGGATAAACTCATCATAACCCTATAATGGAAGGTATCAGTTATACGTTGGGATTAACCCTTACTGTACCCCACACAGTCTCATTTTAACCCCATGAGTGTTCCTAATAAACTACTCCTGATCCTTCTGACGGTTCAGGCAGGTTTGATCCACTTTTCCCTGGGTTTTCCTTTATCTCTTTCCCATGAATTATTATATGTTATTATATCTCCAGTGTATAGAGAGAACTTTGTCACCTTCAGGCCTGTAGTCTCCATCATAGTCGTATTCACGAATATCCAATTGGACCTTGTTCTGGGACCCCCGGGAGAGGAAAGGAGGGAGGAACAGGGAGAGGACAATGAGGAGAAGGAACAGGGAGTTGGGGGGTCTCATCTCTTGATTCCGCTGCAGGGAGTCTCAGTCTCCAGCCAATACCAGTGGATATTTCCCTGTATATTAATCACAAAACAACCTGTCATTTGTATTTCTCTTTTTTCTTCTTCACCTTTAAATAAACAGTGTTATGTAGAGACTGATATTCTGACACTTATTTAGCCTTTTATTCAGCAGCTCTCCAGTTTGCAATTTCAGCCACCTGGTTGCCAGGGTCCAAACTCCCCTAGCAACCATGCACTGATGTGAATATCAGACTGGAATATGAATAGGAGAGGCCTTAATGGAAAGATGAGTAATAAAAAGTAACAATAACAATACATTAGTAGCCTTACAGAGCATTTGTTTTTAGATGGGGTCAGTGACCCCCATTTGAAAGCTGGAAAGAGTGAGAAGAAGAAGGCAAATAATTCAAATGCTACTCAAACTAAAAAATCAAGACCAATTGAAAAGATGCTTAGAATTAGTTAATCTATAGCATAAAAACATTTAAAAGTAGAGAGGGGTATTGTGAAAGTCTAGCAGGTGTTTCTCTGGGTTTTTTTATCAGTCTGACCCTGATACACTGTCTGGCCTGGGAGACCTTAACCCTGATTTACTCTTTGGTTGGGGGACCCTAACCCTTATTGGTTGTTAGATGGGACCCCGATACTGATGTGCAGCAGATATTTGCAGTTTTGGGGAATATTCTGTCATGGCAAAGATGCTGGTCCTCATTCAGTAAGAGCAGGAGCTGCGCCGGCCACAAATGCAGGTGAAATAATCGATATTAACTCTTTGAGTGAAGGTTTGTGCTGCTGTATTCTTATTATTAATTTGTTCCCTGCAGTGGGGTACAGAGTAACGGGAAATAAAGACCAGGGGTAACAATTCCATATCCAGAATAGACAGACATTGTAACATCTGAATATAGTAAGGAGACAATTGGGGGTGTAAGTGACTGAAGTGCAAGTTGTTGTGCCCAGAGCTAAGGGCACATGGAACCCCAGTCACTTAGAATTAGTCACAGCATTGTCTCTGGCAAATGTATCCGACTGCACATCCAGGAATCCAATGGAAAAGCCTTTAGTTGTAACTTCATGGATTCCTAGTGTGGAGCCTTTAGTTGTAACTTCATGGATTCATAGTGTGGAGCCTTTAGTTGTAACTTCATGGATTCATAGTGTGGAGCCTTTAGTTGTAACTTCATGGATTCATAGTGTGGAACCTTTAGTTGTAACTTCATGGATTCATAGTGTGGAGCCTTTATGTGTAACTTCATGGATTCATAGTGTGGAGCCTTTAGTTGTAACTTCATGGATTCATAGTGTGGAGCCTTTAGTTGTAACTTCATGGATTCATAGTGTGGAGCCTTTAGTTGTAACTTCATGGATTCATAGTGTGGAACCTTTAGTTGTAACTTAATGGATTCATAGTGTGGAGCCTTTAGTTGTAACTTAATGGATTCATAGTGTGGAACCTTTAGTTGTAACTTCATGGATTCATAGTGTGGAGCCTTTAGTTGTAACTTCATGGATTCATAGTGTGGAGCCTTTAGTTGTAACTTCATGGATTCATAGTGTGGAGCCTTTAGTTGTAACTTCATGGATTCATAGTGTGGAGCCTTTAGTTGTAACTTCATGGATTTCATAGTGTGGAGCCTTTAGTTGTAACTTCATGGATTCATAGTGTGGAGCCTTTAGTTGTAACTTCATGGATTCATAGTGTGGAGCCTTTAGTTGTAACTTCATGGATTCATAGTGTGGAGCCTTTAGTTGTAACTTCATGGATTCATAGTGTGGAGCCTTTAGTTGTAACTTCATGGATTCATAGTGTGGAGCCTTTAGTTGTAACTTCATGGATTCATAGTGTGGAGCCTTTAGTTGTAACTTCATGGATTCATAGTGTGGAGCCTTTAGTTGTAACTTCATGGATTCATAGTGTGGAGCCTTTAGTTGTAACTTCATGGATTCATAGTGTGGAGCCTTTAGTTGTAACTTCATGGATTCATAGTGTGGAGCCTTTAGTTGTAACTTCATGGATTCATAGTGTGGAGCCTTTAGTTGTAACTTCATGGATTCATAGTGTGGAGCCTTTAGTTGTAACTTCATGGATTCATAGTGTGGAGCCTTTATGTGTAACTTCATGGATTCATAGTGTGGAACCTTTAGTTGTAACTTCATGGATTCATAGTGTGGAACCTTTATGTGTAACTTCATGGATTCATAGTGTGGAGCCTTTAGTTGTAACTTCATGGATTCATAGTGTGGAGCCTTTAGTTGTAACTTCATGGATTCATAGTGTGGAGCCTTTATGTGTAACTTCATGGATTCATAGTGTGGAGCCTTTAATTGTAACTTCATGGATTCATAGTGTGGAACCTTTAGTTGTAACTTCATGGATTCATAGTGTGGAGCCTTTAGTTGTAACTTCATGGATTCATAGTGTGGAGCCTTTAGTTGTAACTTCATGGATTCATAGTGTGGAGCCTTTAGTTGTAACTTCATGGATTCATAGTGTGGACAGCCATAAAGTTACAAATAAAGGAGTTTTAATTGGATTCCTGGATGGTGCATCTGATACATTTCTTGGATGTCGGTTGAAGTGGACACCGTTTAACTGGCATCTGAATAATTCTCAGAAGATTGAAAAACTTTCTGAGTGCTGGCTCATTGCTTTTCTTTGAACCGCATTCTCTCTGCCCAGACATGCCACGTTCCCCTAGATAGTCAGCAGTTGGGTTCCATGTAAGAGAATGCCCATGTAGTATCCATAGTTGCAGGAACACAATCTGACCTCAGTGTCACAGACTGGCACATCTATTGGCACAAGTGGGTGGGGAAGTTTTCTGTAGGACTCATTAGACTGGAATAGTGGGGGAAATGCTGCATTGTGGGTAGAAAATCCTCATTAGCACTGATTACTATTATTGATTATTGCATTGATGATTGATTATTGAAAATGAGGCTCAGAGAGTTGAGTAGCCACAGGGACATGAAATAAAAACAGTCCATTCATTTCTATAATTACCCACCTCAGTAATTGCTCCCAGCTCCACTGAATCTCTCTGTCTCACCTGCACCAACTGTCACTTCCAACTGCCACAGGTGTCACTTCCTGCCTAGCAGAGAGCAGGGAATCATGGGAGATCATTAACCACCATCCATTAAGCCCAATTGTTATGAATGTTCTGTATTGTTTATCTTTGTTTGGGTTTAGGTCCAATGGGGCCACTGTTTGTTGCAATCAGTAGAACCTATTTTATTCATCATCCAGACTATTGCCTGTTACTAAGTAAGTGGAACCCTAGCAACCAGAAAACTGCTTAAGTTGTAAGATTCAGAACTGCAGAAACAACACAGAAAATGATTAATTTGTCTCCATTATAGGAAAATATAACCTGGGCCCTGATTTTCATATAAAAATCCTTTTATTTAATGTGCATCAGCCGCTGCTTCTCAGGACAGCGATACAGAACAGGAATTACTAAGTCATTTCGTTTTGGTTTCCAGCCCTGTATCCCAGGGTACAACTGGCACAACCAGATCAACCAGAACCTCATCAACCCCCACCCGGCACCGCTCAGGATTAGATGAACCAGGACAAGGCACAGGGAAAGGGACATGTCTTTTTCACTGCCATTTTGAGTAGTTTTCATGTTTTTCACTCACACTCACAATAAAATGTTTCATGTTTGTGAGTGTCCCTTTAAGAGGAATCCTCTAAATACCTGTGCCCCAATATGTGCTTTTGGGTCAGGCCAGGTGGATGTTGGTTCTGCTCTAAGTGGGTCACTGATTCCTTTGTCTCGCTGAGAACTTTCCAGTCCTGGGGAGTTGGGCCCAATCCAAGATCCTTGAGAAACAGCAGCTCTTGCCCCGAGCCTCTCTCCACACTGGCACTGCCACGGGGCATCATTAGGAACATGAAACTGCCAGATAAGGGAAGCGCTCACTTCCGAATCAGAAACCAAGTGCCAGATAAGACTGTGAGATTGGCCCCAACCCCTGCGGCACTTACACGGATATTAACCCTTAGCAACACACACTGCTGTTCCACCAACCTGGACTATATCACTCGTGTATGATAAGGGATAATGTACCCCCTACTGTAAATGATAAGGATATTAGAAGTCACTGAGGGGTTGTTCTGTGACCATATAAAGGCACAAGGCTGCAGGCTGAGTTATACAGAGAACTCTGAGTATCACTCATGTATTATAAGGGATAATGTACCCCCTACTGTAAATGATATGGATATTAGAAGTCACTGAGGGGTTGTTCTGTGACCATATAAAGGCACAAGGCTACAGGCTGAGTTATACAGGGAACTCTGAGTATCACTCATGTATTATAAGGGATAATGTACCCCCTACTGTAAATGATAAGGATATTAGAAGTCACTGAGGGGTTGTTCTGTGACCATATAAAGGCACAAGGCTGCAGGCTGAGTTATACAGGGAACTCTGAGTATCACTCATGTATTATAAGGGATAATGTACCCCCTACTGTAAATGATAAGGATATTAGAAGTCACTGAGGGGTTGTTCTGTGACCATATAAAGGCACAAGTCTGCAGGCTGAGTTATACAGGGAACTCTGAGTATCACTCATGTATTATAAGGGATAATGTACCCCCTACTGTAAATGATAAGGATATTAGAAGTCACTGAGGGGTTGTTCTGTGACCATATAAAGGCACAAGGCTGCAGGCTGAGTTATACAGGGAACTCTGAGTATCACTCATGTATTATAAGGGATAATGTACCCCCTACTGTAAATGATAAGGATATTAGAAGTCACTGAGGGGTTGTTCTGTGACCATATAAAGACACAAGGCTGCAGGCTGAGTTATACAGGGAACTCTGAGTATCACTCATGTATTATAAGGGATAATGTACCCCCTACTGTAAATGATAAGGATATTAGAAGTCACTGAGGGGTTAAAGTCAATTGGTGTCCATTCAATTGACGCGGCTGTCTAATTGTTGACAGCGTCAAAAAAAATTAAAGAATTTATTCGCCGGTGGTGAAATGTGCACATTTGCCGTGAATTTGCGCCTGCCGAATAAATTCACCCATCACTACTCAAATCGTATGTTTTAGATAAAATGACAGAAACAACCAACCAGTGGCGTAATTAGAAGTTATTGGGTCCCACAGCAGATTCCATTTAGGGCCCCAAAGTATTGGTAAATTGACGGATTCTACCGAGATATTTTGTAATTGCTCATTAGTTTTGGCTTTACCGGGCCCCTCACACTCATGGCCCCCCACGGTCTGCTTCCTCTGTAGTTACCCCCCTGTCACTAACATAGAATTATACAAAGAAATGTTCCTTTATAGAAATCCATAAAAAGTTTATTCCAATCTCAGTCCTGCAAAACCCTCAACCCTCCCCAAATGCCTCCTGTGACCCCCCCCCCCCCCCCGTAGTTTAGTGAAACATTAACCAGTCAGTGGCTACGGGTTACACTGATATTCATGGTGAGTTGTTAATATTAACAGTGCTATGTGATTAACACACACATATTAATAGGGAACATTACAAGATTTCCAATGACAAGTCCCAGTGCTCCAGTCAAGGTAACTCCATGTGGCAGTTGTTACTAATGACCTGGTATTAGTTCCATTGACTGGCGCCCCCTACTTGCTGTGTTGTGTCATTAAAGCACAGGGCCAGGGAATATTATACAGACCAGTAGCACCCCCATTCTGCTTTACTTATCCAAATGCCATTTTAAAAAAGTCAATTGGAACAAACTCTTTACTTTTGGGGAGACTGATTTAGGTTGAGCACAAAAATGACCTCTGCATTTGCTCATGAGCCTCCACCTGCAGGAACTAAGGTTGCCATCTTTTCTGAAAAAAAAAAACATTTTCTTTTGTTATATTTCTGCCCTATTGAGCCGATCTAATGAAGGATTGTTGAAGTTGTGATTTCTCTTCTCCTGGTCAAAAAGCAAAATATTACTCAAGCCCCTGATATTGTACCAGTGCATTTCCTACACTGACCACTGGGTGGCACCAAATGCAACAGACAAGCCGGCAGCTCCTCTATTTGCGGCTCATTCATAAACTTCGCTCAATGACCATATTTGCCCTTTGCAGGTTATATTTCTATAGCTGGATAAGGGTGGGGTATTTAAACAGAATTGCACATTATTTTTTGCACTGTGAATGTCCACAAGAGCTTTATAAATATGGCAAATATTTCTGCACACTCTGCGTTTGAGTTACCCCACAACTTTCATGGCAGAGAAAATATTCAAAGAACAGTTCTACAAACTGTGAATTGAAATTACTGCCAAGGCTCCAACCTCACACAGCGGCTGCACTTACACAAACAGCCGTCTCATTAGTGACAATTTGTGCACAATCAGAATTCACAACAACCAGAGAGTCACAGCAGTGTAACCATTTAGGGTAAGGCCAGACGAGGAGATTCAGGGAGATTTTGTCGCCTGGCGACTAATCGCCACGTCTTTTGCGCGACTATCTCCCCGAACTGCCTCAGCGTATTTTCCCCATAGGCTACAGCGCAAAATCGCCCCGAATCTCCTCGTCTGGCCTTACCCTAAGGGGCAGATTCACTAAGCTCGAGTGAAGGATTCGAATGAAAAATACTTCGAATTTCGAAGTATTTTTTTGGTACTTCGACCATCGAATTGGTTAAATTCGTTCGAATTCGAACGAATTCGAACGAATCGAACGAAAAATCGTTCGACTATTCGACCATTCGATAGTCGAAGTACTTTCCCTTTAAAAAAAACTTCGACCCCCTACTTCGGCAGGTAAAACCTACCGAAGTCAATGTTAGCCTATGGGGAAGGTCCCCATAGGTTTGCTAACCTTTTTTTGATCGAAGGATTTTCCTTCGATCGTTGGATTAAAATCCTTCGAATCGTTCGATTCGAAGGATTTAATCGTTCGATCGAAGGATTAGCGCTAAATCCTTCGACTTCGATATTCGAAGTCGAAGGATTTCAATTCGAGGGTCGAATTTCGAAGTATTTTTTACTTCGAAATTCGACCCTTAGTGAATCTGCCCCTTAGTGTTCAGGAAAAAGCACAAGAAATACAAACATTTGTGAAATGATATGCGATGTGTGAATTTTATACATGATCCCGACTGCAGGGGGTACCATGAGGTATAGGGGCCCTAATTAATAAGCCATTGCAATATATATTGGAAAAACAGGAAAACCCCTGGATGTTTGGGGGGCCCTTTGCTGTGGGGCCCAATAACATCTAGTTATGCCACTGATCGCAGGGGGTGTTGGGGGTGGGAAGATTGAGCGTCAGGTTTCGCCCTTTAAACTGCAAGTCACAGTTTCCCCGAGTAACTGAAATTGTTACAATAGTTTATTTGCTTATCTTAAATTGTTACAATAGTTTCTTTTCTTTTTTTTTTTTTTTTTGCTTTCAATAATTTTATTGAGTTTTCCATAAACACAATAGAATATATTACGCAGATTGAGTATGTCAAGATAACAAAAGAAAAGAATATACAATGCTGTATAACATGCCAAAGATACAAACACATATCTATAAATATATACTCAAAAGCACACATTCCAAAGGAAAATAATTAACATAGTAAATAAAATAATGAAGTAAAGAAACAATAATAAACCAAACTTCACTCAGTGGATTTACTAATCAATGTAAAAAGAATTATCAACAAAAATGGCAGTATCAAGTATCCAAAATATGCATGAACTGATAAAGCCACCTTACATTTCAATATATTTAGATTTGTAATAGTTCTAAGACTTTAGTTTTTTGACCAGGATCGATTAGTTTGAAAAAAAGAGACCAGTCATCCATGAATTTGCGCTTTAAATGTGTTTCGGATGTTTTTGCCCATATAGCTTCTTGCCAACACAAATTATTTATCTGTGATAAAATATCTTTCATGGAGGGGGGAGATTCTAAAAGCCAATATAAGAATAACGTTTTTTTCGTAGCTAGTTTCTTTTCTTTTCTTAAATTGTTACAATTGTTACAATTACTTTGTTACAAAAGTACTTTGTTACAAAAGTATCTAAGGATCTATTCTGGGCTCTCTCTGCCAAAAGCCTTTGTATCTTTTTCTGGCAGTTCAGTGCAGGAGATCAAAGAGAAAGTCGAGACATTTCAGTAACAATCCGGGACTGTCTCGCAATCATACGGGACAGTTGGGAGGATTTTTCATTTTTATACTGACTCCCATTAAGGTTCCCAGTTCTAAGACAATGCAACTAATAGCTGAGACTTTTCCCCTGTCTGCCCTACGTGAGGGTCTTTGTTACAGAGTAGAGGCACCATCCAGCCCCCCAAATGTAACAAATGTGTAACAAGACTTCACACAACAAAGTGTCGTTTCATATCCACAGACCCTTCATGAGGTTTATACACAACCAATGACCAACAAGTGTAGCAGCTCCATCATGTGGAATACAAGGAATTCTCTGACAGACTGTGTCTGTATTTATGTATATTCCACCACAAACGGCATAAACACAAACAGGAGGATGGTTATTATAAAATAAATAGAGAAATCTGTCCTTAGTTGTTTCAATACACAGTTTGGAAGTGGTCCCTGTCCTGAAGAGCTTACACTCTATGAGGAAGAGGTGACAAAGGCAAAATAAGTGGGAGAGTATTGCCATCTATTGGCCTGGCCTGGTAATGCATCAAAGTTAAACTCAATTTAGATCTGATAATATTATTTGACATGTATATCATAGAACATATAATACAACATTATCAAACATACAGAAGTGACAGTTGCAGGCGGGTTTCTCCGACACTGGTACAAAGTCCGGGTTCTTTAATTGTATAAAAAAGAGGAATCATTTTGCCCATAAAAAGCCCTTACAGCTCAAAGCATCACATAAAGAAATTGCTCCCAGTGGGTTTAGCTCTGTATTTGGCTTCACATCACTTAAGCTTTTGCTGTCCCACCGCTGGGGGTCAATGTCACCTTTCCTGACCTTCACAATTGGTCACATCTGGTCACTTATAGGGTTAAATTGAAGTCTCATTGGGTTCATGTATCAAACCCCCCTGTCACTGTTAGTGCCCATCAAACTGTCACTTTCATTTCAGGCATCTAATAGACTTAAATGGAAACATGTGAATTGGTGTCGGGGGGGGGATCCCTAGCAATAAATCACATGACTCGAGTAACCACAGAAATTTGCCTCTCAGGGAGAACCAGCAAGGGTTAAATCCCCTAGTCTGCATGTTGTAATATGAAATGTGCTGGGGCTGCTGCTCACACAGAGGGGACTGGAGGTGACTTGGCTGCTCATTACTCAATGTGACTCATTTTAGGGCTTTGCTGGGCCCCTCACCACATGCTCCGCCTCTTTGGGCTTCAGTTGGTGCTGCTGGAGGATTCAGGGCTCACGATTTGAGAAGAATTAACCCTGAGGTAACCAAAGCCTCAGAGAAGTCCGGGCTGTGGGGCCCCAGTGAATGAGGAGCAGCTAGTGATGAGCTCCTGTTAGTCAGTGAGTAAGAGCAGATCTGTGTTGTATTTAGGTCCAGTCCCCCCTACACAAGTTCCACATTAGTATGGGCCAGGTACCCCTGTAACCCCCAGATTTATGCAGCAAGTTTTCAGCCCATTGCCACCTCACCCCTTAAATACCAGTCACATATTGAATCCACAGCCTTCATGTCTAACTAGCAATTCATTCATGCTGCAGACTGAACTGATTTATGTACAGCCATGCATCATGCATCATGGGGTTGCTCACCCTTTAAATTAACTGTTAGTATGATGCGTAGAGTGACATTCTGAGACAATTTGTATTTTGTTTTCATTTTCTATTATTTGTGGTTTTTGAGTAATTTAGCTTTGTATTCAGCAGCTCCTCAGTTTGTTATTTCAGCCATCTGGTTGCTAGGGTCCAAATTCCTCTAGCAACCATGCACTGATTTGAATAAGAGACTGGAATATGAATAGGAGAGGCCCGAATAAAAAGACGAGGAATAAAAAGAAGCAATAATAATACATTTGTAACCTTACAGAGCATTTGTTTTTATATGGGGTCAGTGACCCCCATTTGACTGGAAAGAGTCAGAAGAAGAAGGAAAATAATTCAAAAACTATAAAAAAGAAAAAGTGAAGGTCAATTTAAAAGTTGCTTAGAATTAGCCATTACAGTTGCCGGCGAATCTGATTGGCTGGACATTAAACTTTGAGAATGGGGCTTGAGAAGAAAAGCTGCAGCATTTCTGGGGGGGGGGGTGAGTAGAATTTGGATCCGATTTATAAGGTCTGTCGTGGGAGGTAAATACCCCAATCTGGAAGTACTTCAACCAATCCCCAATCTGCCTTTGTCCTTGTTAACCCTACAGTCCCTGACTGGTTATGGCTCTGCAGCATTAACCCTTCCCTTGCCTGCCAGGCTATTATCACACATTAGTATTCCAGCAGAGAATGAGTCACGTCTGTTTATGGGCAACATTAACCCCCCAAACAAAACGATCACCCTGCGCTTAAGGTCAAATTGATGATGTCATTGTAAATTCCCGCAGTGACGGATATTTATTGGGTCATGAAAGTTCAGTCTCTACGGGATCCTAGATGTGTTTTCTTACATGGAAATGCAAATCATTGGGTTTATTGATGAAAAATTCTAGTGGGGCCACAACACTGCACTAAAGGGGCCATTTACTTTTTACAGGTTCAGTTCTGGCTGCAAAGTCCCATTCAATAAAAGTTCTTATGTCCAAAGCCGATCCTTGCACTTCCATTCAGTTGCACTTCCATACGGTTGCACTTCCATACGGTTGCACTTCCATACGGTTGCACTTCCATACGGTTGCAATTCCATACGGTTGCACTTCCATTCAGTTTCACTTCCATGCGGTTGCACTTCCATGTGGTTGCACTTCCATACAGTTGCACTTCCATAGGGTTGCACTTCCATACGGTTGCAATTCCATACGGTTGCACTTCCATTCAGTTTCACTTCCATGCGGTTGCACTTCCATGTGGTTGCACTTCCATACAGTTGCACTTCCATAGGGTTGCACTTCCATACGGTTGCACTTCCATACGGTTGCACTTCCATACGGTTGCACTTCCATACAGTTGCACTTCCATTCAGTTGCACTTCCATGCGGTTGCACTTCCATATGGTTTCACTTCCATGTGGTTGTTGCACTTCCATGCAGTTGTGCTTTGTCCCTCCTCCTGTTATAGATACAGCCCAATTGTGTCTATTTGCTTGCGCTTATAGAGCCGAGCGCACATTTCCATTGCATTGGCCTCTGATTCAAGGCAAAGTCTGCACATTTTGATGTCAGTGTAATGCATTGTGGAGAAAATCGTGGCTTCTTTAATCACTTTGTACACTGCCCTTATGGTAAATAACCCGCTCTCCAAGGGCCACAGAAACAGCCATTTGTGGGGCCAGAGAGGTGACTTTCTTATTGTATCTGAAGCATCCAAGGAATGTCTATTCCTACTTGTTGTGGCACAGTGTATCTGATTGGCATTTTAATTAAAGGTTCTGTCACTAGTGAACCCAATGGCTCAGGGAGAGAGACAAATAGATGTATCAGTCCCAACATGTTTTCCAAAGAGACAGTGTTCCACCTCCTGCAGCTGCTACTGAGAGACTGCCTCCCAAATTGTTTCTGTCTCTGTAACACAGAATCACCCCCCGAGTTGCACCCACATTCCCAACCCTCAACTTGTATGTTATCTGCAATGAATGTATGCAGTTAAAGTAGATATGATCCAGTATAAGCATAATAATAAATATTAAGGGGATATGATTACTATATTAAATAATATAAGGGGATATGATCACTATATATTAAATATTATAAGGGGATATGATCACTATATATAAATATATAAGGGGGATATGATTCACTTATATATAAATATAATAAGGGGGATAGGATCACTATATATAAATATATAAGGGGATATGATCAGTATAATAAATATATAAGGGATATGATCACTATATATAAATATAGATAAGGGGGATATGAACACTATATATATAGGATATATCATTAAATATTACAGAATATGATCACCCTGATATAGATGAGATAGCATATGATCACTATAATAAGCACTATAATAAAATAATATACGGGGAATATGATCCTAATATATCACTATAATATAACAATACTGTAGAAGGATATGAATCTATGGCGAATAGTAGATTCATATATATCAGTGAGAGGATATGATATATACATATATATTATGAATATATAACAATATGAATGGGATATAAATCTCAAGTTATATTGATCACGTTATAAATAAGTATTATCAATAATTAGTCATGATCACTATCATATTATTAATATAGATAACGTCAGGGGATATAGTCACTAATACCCTGAATATAAATAAGTTTTATAATAAAGGGAGCCACTATCATAAACACAAATATGATAAGGGAATTGATCCGTACAACTATATATAAATATATAAGGGGACTAATGGTAACAGTAGATGACATAATAAATTATGTATACAGATAGCACACTATATTATAAATACTATAAGCAGCGGGATATGATCACTATAGTATAAATATATAAGGGGATATGATCTGATCACTATGGGGGAGAGATCTACCATCTACATATTGGGGAACTGAGTAGATGCCACTAATATATATTGATAGGGGGATAAAATACCTGAATCTCTATATATGATCAATATCAGGGGGTATAGAAGAGCTACCTAGTTTATAGACGACTAAAACTTATAAGGATATTAGCCCCCAGACATGTACATCAGGTCTGGAAACTCCGAGTAACTTCGTGATACCTTGGGGGTATTTATTTTTATGTCTAAAATTTCACTACAGAACATGTATACTAACTCACCGTTTTAGTAACTGATGAACATCACAATATACCACCGATTATAGTGAAGAGGGTATAGATATATATTTACAAGATATTCATGACTTCTATTGTATTATGAAGATATAAAATTTATAATAAGGACAGTAATGAAAATAAAGATACACATTATAAACTGTAAAAGGGAATTTGGAAAGGGATCAGTTGAGTATGGGATGGAAGGAAGTTGGGATTAGTTACACTGGAGAAGAGACAGTTAAAGGCACCTGTCACCTCAAAATTGCCCCCCCCCCCCCACCTGAGGTGCAGGCTAATATAGTCAAAACTCAGTTTTGCAGGAAACAATTTATTAGTGACAGGTGCCTTTAAGGGGGAGGGGTTCTATCTATTCTGCCTTGAAGTGTCAGCAGTAAATTACAGTCAGAATTGATTTCCAGTTTAATTACTTTTTCCCATTGGTTGAAAAATTCCTGGATTTCTCCCACATCCGACATGAATAAATGGGAAAGTAACAAACACAGGATTGGGGGCAAAACTCCAAGACAAAACAGCAAAATAAACAGAATTAAATGAAACAATAAAGAAGTAGAAATGATCAGAGAGTGATTGTGCCAATCTTTCTTTTCCATTTAGAAATTGTTTCATTTTGCCTTTATAATTATTATTATTATTAGGAGTCGGAGACAGCAGTGCAGAGAAGAGAAAGCGACAGACACAATGACAGTTTACTTATTCAGCAAATTCTATAAATACCGCCAGGAGATAGAGGAGAAAATAGAATGGATATTGGGAAAGGTTGTGATCGGAGTCAGAAGCAGCGGTTATGCAGATGTACAATAGGGACAGATGATAAACACTTGACAGTTACACAGAACTATAAACCACAGGTGAGAAGAGGAGATGAATGATGATTGGGAATGTTGAGTATCAGTGGAGTACGGGAAGCAGCAAGTGCATATAGGGACAGCACAATGGAAAGTTACACAGAACATAAACCCGTGAGAAGAGGAATGAATGGATATGGGGAAGTTGTCATTCAGGAAGTCAGAAGCAGCACAGTTGCATGTAAGAAGAATAGGGACAGATACAATGACAGTTACTACTGATATCTAATAAGCACCTCGTTTGAGCACATGATGAAGGAATGATGGATATTGGGAAGCTTGTATCAGGAGTCAGAAGCAGCAGTGCAGGAGAGACAAAGGAGCGACCGAGACACAATGATATGTATACAGCAGAACTATAACCCAATGGAAATGAGATGAGGAGAATTGAGTATAATTGGGAGTTTTGTATCAGGAGTCACAAAGTGCAATGAGACCATATGACAGTATACAAAGAATATAAGACCCCAGCATGAATGAAATGGGAAGAATGGCATATTGGGAAAGATGTATCAGTAGTCAAGCGCAGGACAGTCCATGAGAATGTCACAGTATTCAATCACTAGTTGATGTATGCTAGGATAGTTCATTCATGTGGACATGAACTATATGTGAAATATTATCCATTCATGTATACGTAACAAATATATGTATACTTCTGCTAAATCTCCTCTCAGTCTGCTCTAAAATGAAGAACAGCTATGGGGGTACACATTTTAGATTAGACAAGTAGGTCTAATGCATCAATTAAGGAGCCAGTTATTCTGAAAGAGTGAGGTCTAATACATCGTCAAGTACAGGGACCCCCAAAGACTTTATTAGACCTAATTGTTGCTCAGAATCCAGCTCCGACTCCTGCATGAAGACAGAATGGGGAGAGACATTTGCTGAGAGGGTCAGAGAGAAGAGATTATTTCAGGAACGGGTCAGAATGTTTTACTGATTTTTATTTATAGAATAGTTCTCTTATATTTCTTGAGAAAATAAAGGTTATATTAAGAGTTTCATTTCCTGATTTCAGTCTTGTCGATGGTATTAGTAATTCCACTACGTCTCCTAATTCTGAATAAATGTTTCTGATCTGAAACTAAAATGGTGAACTGAAAGTATACTATATCCTACATTTAAAATCCCAAACGGATACACGGGTATGATTAGGTGTGATCACCTAAGAAAAAGGCAGAGTGCATTAAAATAACGGATATGAATTTGTAAGTTACTGGGTGACCTATCATATAATTAACCTGGCACGGCTAAAAGGTAAGATGGGGCCTTTAATTGGAATGGGATCATTATGATATCTGCTATATAATTTAGCCGAATTCTGAATCCTTAAAGATTGGCCTAATATCGAGATAAAATGTAAAACTAATTATGGCTTATATATATAATAAGGAAGAGTACTACATAAAAAATGAATCAAGAGTATCCTGTATGGATTTATCTGATACCTTAAGGACAAGGAGATAACTTGATCATACCATATCCTCGAGCATATCTCAATAATGAAAAGTATTACAGCATGATGCCAATTTCAAAAGTAGAACTTAACGAATAATTTATTCCTCCCCTTGGGCGAATTTAAATTATTGTGACATGTGTGTCAACAGAATTTGGGGACAGATTGAAATCAAATCTACCATATATGAGAGTTTTTCCCCTATAGTTATACACATACATGCCCTCCCTTAAAATACACTTTTAATATCTTCAATGTGCGATAATAAATCTGAATTTGAAATCAATTCTGAGATTGTTGTTGTGTTGCAGAATAGTTCTCCTATATCTCAAACTGAGCTGTTCTCATCGTAGTCTGTTTGGAATGGTATGGCAAGAGAGATACACAGCTATTTATATATAATGTTAATGTAACTGAGCACTAAATAAAACTAACAAAGCCGGATAATGCTGAATAAAACATGGATTCTCTTGCAGCCATTTGGGCACCTACACTATGTGTATAGGTACGCAAGCAGCCAAATGCTGTACTGGTTTCCCTCATAATCTGAACTTTTTCATAAATAAAACACAGGGTGTCGGACAAATTATATATATTACTGGGGAGTCTTCACTTCTAATTAGTCATTTAATTGGAAATATATTATTTCAAGTAATGATATCTAGAAGACTTGGATTTGCCATGACCTCACTATATTGGTTATTACCCATACGGTTCAGCTTCATGATTTCTGCTCAATACAATTCGCTCTCATAAAATTTGCCAATATACTAAACCAGAATCCAGCGGCTATGATTCAATAGAACAAAGAGGGATATTTCAGAAAAGATTGAACACGTAATTCCAAGAATTGTGAGAACACTGAACAAACAACACAAATAAAGGTAGGGGAGATTATTCATATTGGGAAATACAATATACAGCATTTAATTATTATTTTATATTTTAGGTGCAGTCACACAAATAAAAAGATCACATTCATTAAAGTGTGCTGTACTTGTCCCTCACTTAGGGGAGAATACTAGGGACGTTGTTTCTTGGTCTCTCGATTTGAGTGCAAGTAAACATTTCTGTTTCATTCAGAACATGCATGACTCTAGTTCACAACTATATGACAATTGAGCAAATTATTATATAAGTCTTGAACACTTATTACTCCTGGATTGTATAAATGTTTAAACAATAAATTGTGGGGATTTATGTACAATCTACACTGCAAAGTAAAGTGAGTCCTTTTTAAAATGGTCACCAGTTATTTATGAAACCGTTAAAAGAAGGAAATCGGGTGAACACTTACGAATTGTGTCTACTTGTAGCGAAATGCAAAAAGTGGGAGCCCTTCAGAAAGGGGGTTGCGTTAACGATGATAATCATAAATTAAAAATTTTAGGTTAATAGAATTAGTTAAAGTATATTTCAATAAGCCCGCTCACAGAAGAGAATGAAGCTGAAAGCTTTCATGTGACTATATTATAAAAGGGAGAAGTGCTGTGGATTTTCACAAAAAGAATATATGGACATCTTTGCTTTTTAACCTAAATGTATTTATTCAATCATAAAAATTATTCCTTTTAGAAACATGAAGTATTGATTCATGAGCAGGGTGTTCAACTGATAAAAAATGCGCGATGGAGGAGAGAGAAGTATATAGCTCATAAAATATGTAAGATTCTTAAAGCTTTGGTGGATTGGGAGCTGTGCATGATTATGATATCGATTAACTTCCATATATACCACAGACATGCACCGCATGAACATTTATCTAAGGAAATTGATATATACCTTATTGTATGTATAAAACGCACTGAAAAGAGAATCAGAAATGAAAGCACACAACTTCTCAAATTCTCGGTGACACCCCATGAAGAATCAATCATTTATCAACTCACTACAAAAATTATTATTTCAGAACTTCTACTATTCCTACAGTAATTGATTTTGTACTATGTGGTTCTTTATGTGATCTCGCTGACCACAAGGGGAAATCCTAATAGGAGATTGAAAGATAGTACATTTCGGATATACGTGATTTATTTGAGGCCAATTCTCATGGGTATCAAACAAAGTACAACTAAAAGAACTTTCATTCATCAAATCCATCTGTCTTTTCATGTTCAACACTCTTATTTCCAACCAACCGAGCATAAAATTGAGGGAAGATTTAAGTTTTTGGAGGAATTTCCTTCTCACTTCATTTATCCTCAATGGTCCTAAATATTTGAACCACTCTTCAAGAGATCCTAGAGCCGGAGGAGAGTCGCAGAGGTGAGAGGCTGTCACTTGTTCATGAGGGGCAATTACGGCTAATGGGCAGGAAGAAAAATGGGGCTTTAATGATGGGATTTCCTTGTGTTGCTATTAGGGATGCACCGAATCTGCTATTTTATGATTTAGCCGAATTCTGAATCCTTTGCAAAAGATTTGGCCTAATATCGAATCCAATCTAAAATTTGCATATGTAAATTAGGGAAAGAAGGAGGAAAGAGTACTGTGTGTTTTGCATGTGGTTAAAACGTTTTTTACTTCCTTGTTTGTGTGAAGAAAAGTCAAGTCATTTTTTGGAGTTCGGCCAGGCACTTGGATTTGGTTGGATCTGAATCCTGCTGAGAAAGGCTGAATCTTGGCTGAATCTTGGCTGAATCCCGAACCAAATCCTGGATGCCCAGTGCAAGTTCCTTCAGCTGATGCCATTTCCAGTAGAATAACTTATTTTGCCCCCCATGGGGCCCTTATTATTGTGCCATGTGTTCAAGGATTGAGGGAATACAGCTTGAAATCAATTCTACATATATGAGAAGTTTTTCCCATATTAGTACATAGCAGCCTCGCCTTAACATCACTTTTATTCTTCATTCTGATAATCTGAATTTTGAAATCAATTCTATTTATTGTTGTGTTGCAGACAAGTCAAATCATACGAGCTGTTCTCATGGGCCATTAGTTTGGGCTGGGATGGTACCAGCCTGGCACAGAGAGATACACAGCTATTTATATATAATGTTGTTTATGTAACACTGAGCACTAAATAAAGGCACTAACAAAGCCGGATTATCTGAAGGAAAACATGGATTTCTCTTGCAGCCATTGGGCACCTACAACTATGTCCATCTTATTTAGGTACCAGCAGCCAATGCTTCACTGGTTTCCCTCATAATCTGAACTTTCTATAAATCCCCCAAACCAGGGTGTAAATAGTTAATATTCTGATGTGCTGAGTTCACTTCTAATTAGTCAGTTAATTGGAAATAATTATTTCAAGTAATGAACGCCATGACCTCTTATTGCAGTTATACCAGAACATACCGGTTCCACTTCATGTCAGCTTTGTGCTCATACACCCATCCAAATGCCAAAAATATGACCAGAATCCAGCGGCTAATGCCATTCATAGAACAAGGGGAATATCCCAGAAAATTGCCCTCAGCTTCCAGAATTGTGAGAATGTGTTGCACTGAACACAACACACACACATAACACAATATTAGGGAATATCATTTGGGAAATACAAATATTACAGATTTAATTCATTTTAGGTGCAGGAAAAAACAAAAATAGTTCCATTTCCATAAATGTCTTAACTGCCTCATTAGGGGGACCTGGGACAGTTGTTCTTGTTCTCTTTGAGGGGAAACAGGTTCTGTTCATGCAGATCAGTCACTATTTCCATTGCCCAATATTTAGTCTGACACCCTCCTGATTGTTTCCCTTTTTATATGTTTAAACAATAAATTTGGGATTTATTATTCTACTCTTGCAGCAGTGTCCTTTTTAATGTCACCTTTTACTTGCTGGGTTTGGAAGAAAGGAGAATCGGGTGAATACGAATTGTGTCTATTTGCAAGAAAAGTCAATGGAGCCCTGTCTCAGAAAAGGGGGTTCTTACAGTGTATTAATAGTTAATTAATAGTATTAATAGTATATTAATAGCTCACGGGATGAATAACCCTTTGCATTTAAAAGGGAGTCTTGGTTTTTACAAGATGTTGGCATTTCCTAAATGTATTTATTCAATCATAAATTTCTTATTGAAACATGAAGATGTTCATAGCTTAGGGTGTTCACTGATAAAAATGCGCGTGGAAACACAAAATATATACAAAAATGTAAGATTCTTAAAGCTTTGGTGGATTGGACGTTGCAGATTATATATCTGCCTTAACTCCATATATCACAGAATCACCGACATGAACATTTACACAGGCTCTAAGGAAATGATATTATATTATTATAAACCACTGAAAAAAACATCAGAAATGAAAGAAAATCCAATCCTCGTGACATGGAAGAATATGAATTAATAAATCCAATTATCAACTCCACAAATAGTATTATTCAGATTCCAGCTATTCTCCAAATGTTGACTATGTGGTTCTTTACATGTGATCTCCCTGACCACAAGGGGATCCTAAATTGGGAGGATTGAAAGATACATTTCAGATTTCTGATACATTTATTGCCAAATTTCTCATTGGTTCAACAAAGTACAACTAAAAGACACTTTCATCTCATACAAATCCACTCTGTCTTTCATGTTCAACAAACTCTTATTTCCACAACCTGAGCATAAAATTAGGAAGATTTAAGTTTTTGGAGGAATCCTACTCTTAATCCTCATCCTATAGAAACCACTGCTTCAAAAATCTACAATTTGAAGTCTCTCCCAAGTCTTTGGTTGCCTTTAGCAATAACTTTAGTAGATTGTCACTTGGTTCATATAGAGGCTTTAATTCCAACTCAGAAAACACTTTCCTTTCAAAATGCTCTAAATGTGTCTTCCCTCAACCAAATAAATACAAACCCTATGGGAGTGCTCATTAACAAAACATTTCCAGAAGGAAATGGAGAGCCATTTAAAATCCATATCTCTTTTACATTGTAAACTGACCCCCAAAATTGCTTTATTAAATAAAACTGCTAACTTGGACTTTAATAAAAGCCCTATCTGAGTGGATATCATGACAAAAGAGAAAGTATTTTTAGACACAATGAAGACCAAGTAAAATTTGATGTCATTTTATTTGGATCAAGGGATAAATCAGACTTTAATAAGTTTAACCTTTAGATATTTAGCACAAGAACCCAACTAGTTGTTTCATTCAGTTAATGTAGATTGTTACTCAATATTACCTGAGTTGTTCATTCTCTATGTTATTAATGTTCTTTCAATGATATACTGTATTAACTATGTATCCTATGTATCCCCTTGATAGATCAATTGTTATTGCATTTATCTAAATAAAAATTAACAAAAAAAAAGTTGAATGAAAGGAAAAAAAGAAGCAATGGAACCTGAGTAAGGAAAACAAAATGGAAAGAGAGCAGAAGGGAAATGATAAAACACAGGGAGATGGTGGAGAAAGGAAGAACAAGAGTAGGGTGAGAAATGAGAGAATGAGAAGAGAAACACAGGCCAGGGAAAGGGGGGAACAGAATACAGAGGGGAGAAGAAGAGAGAAAAGCAGTGGGGAATGGGAAGCAACAAAAGAGAATAGAAAGGAATAGAAGGGAAGGGACAGGATAAATGGAAGAGCCAAACAAACATTGAAGAATGTGATATTGGTAAATTGAGGAAAACAGTGGGAACAATGAACATTAGGAGAGAAGCTGGAGTAGAGAAAAATTAAAATAAGAGGTTGGGTGGAGAATATCCATGTCTCCCCCTCTCCCTGTATCCATTCCCCATTGCTGATACCCAGTTATACCCATGTTTCTCCATGTATCCATTCCCCATCTCTGATACCCAGTTATACCCACGTCTCTCGCTCTCCCTGTATCTCCGATACCAATTTCTAAGGAACAGAAAGAGAAAGAAACTGCCCCAATGATGGCTGAATGCGGGAGGGAGACTCCTTCCCAATCTGATCATGATGATATAACAGTATATTTTTGTTATCTAATTATCAGGCTGCTTTGGAGCAAAATAGTTAATTATGAAGATACTCTGTCCAGTCAAATTTTATGCAGAAGTAGGTGCAACAATGATACAGAGAGGAGCCTTATTATGTAAAGAGAAGTCATTTGCATTAGGTATTACATATTGATCTTTATTTGGGTGTGTTCTAGCACTTTATTTACTGTGGCTATACATAATATTGTTGATATCTCTGCAGGGAACCAAGTTCAGTATCTTTCTTTATTTAGACTTGGTGCTGTTTTTATCCTCCCCTGGCTAATGGACTGGCTAATGGACTGGCTAATGGACTGGCTAATGGACTGGCTAATGGACTGGGTACATCCTCCATGTTAATTAGGGTTCTACCTCCTTATCACCCAAGATCCTGCCTACTCAAGAAATGGCCTGCTGCTTAGGCCTCAAGGTTCTGCACACTTCTATTCCCATTATCCTTCATGGTATTACCTTGGTTCTGTTTTTTATCCCTCTGGGTTCTGTATATATGGGGTAGTAGCACATTATCCCTCAGGGCACTGGCTCTTGTTTATGTGAGTGTGAGTATGAATGTGAGTGTAGGAAGTTGCAGTTAGTCAGTGTTATCTAGGGGCCCCCAAATCTGAAGGTTTCCCTGTACAGTTACATGGCAGGTGATTTTGGTATCTATAGTATTAAATGAAATACTCCCACGTCTCCAGCCATTAGCAACATCGAGTTCAATCCCAGTTTCTAAGCACTCACCAGTTCTTATGATTTTGTTGGAATGTGAAGAAACACAGGGAGCGACAGAGAGAGAAAACAGAGACCCCAGTGACCTCCCCAAGTGCCTCTCCAACCCCCCCTGAGCAAAGGGAGCTGAATGAAGGCACGTCCCACTTGTAACCCCATTAAACTTTCTTCTCTTTCTCGGGAAGGGAAAACTCTGGGTTCTGATTATGATCCACTACAATCTGCTTCTTTGTCTCCTGATTCTCACCAGTATTCTCTTCAGAGCCTTATTATTGGTGATTATGGACCTGTCTCCCCATGTGCCCTCTCTGCCCGTTGTTTGTATTATCACATTTATCTAATTAAATGTTAGTATAAAGGTGATTATTATGCAAGGATAAATGTCAGACTCATAGACTCCAATGAATTGCTGCCTCCAACTGTACAGTTACTTTATAGAGTGGCAGAACCCCTGCGTGGCAATGACTGGGCCCTTATTTAATCAGTGGAATTTAGAGACTCAGTAACAATAAGGTGTCTCCCCTTGGGTCTGAGTTGCGTGAGTGTCCAGTTAACCCCTCCACACCCAGATCTTCATATCATCACATACTCAAGTGCTTATGTTCAGCATGTTATGGAAGATTAACGGGAAGGGCTGGTCACAAGAAAATGTGTTTAATGACTATCATTCTGTATAATAATCCAGGATAAATGTACAGTTCTGCAACTGGCATTTGAAAACATGTAGCCAATGATACATTTAAAGGGATGAACCAGTTGTATGTATGTACGTATGTATGTATGTATGCACGTATGTATGTATGTATAACTTTAATTGTAAAGTGCTGTTAAGGAGCCGCAGCGCTGTACAGAGCATAAAAGTACAATATATATAAAAGTATACATGGGGGAGACAAATCACATAATAAATATATAAAGAATCATATCAGGACAAAGAGCTTAAGTGCTATGTGGTAAGAGACATAGTGGGAATGAGGTCCCTGCCCTGTAGAGCTTACAGTCTAAGTGGATGGGAGGATAACATACAGGTACAAATTGGAGATGAAAAAGTGCACAAGGTAAGGCTTAGTCAGTAGGGACAGGACTAGGCTAATGTTCTAGTGCTCCAAAATGTAGACTCCTTGGGGTATATTTATCATATTTATCAAAGAGTGAAGTTAGAGATCAGCATTATAAGCTAGAGTGAAATACCACTTTTCTCCATTAATTTCTATGGGATTTTTAAATGCGTATTTATCAAAGGATGAAAGGGAAAGTTCACCATTTGATAAATACGCCTTTAAAAATCCCATGAAAATGAAAGGAATGAGGTGGAATTTCACGCTAGTGGACTGTGGCGATCTCTAAATCCACTCTTTGATAAATACACATTCTCTCTCTGAAGAGAATGAGAGAGGGTTCCATACGGAGGAATTCTGGGATGGAGTCACAGAGGTAAGGAGCAGCAAGATAGAAGGGTTTGAGACGAGAGGTGGCAGTGAATGTGGCAGTTGTCCTGTATTAAAAGGGGAATTACATCATCGGAGGAAAGGGATGTTCTTTCCCTTTATACAGTTCTGGTAATGCCCCATATAGAATATACCATGCTGTTTTGGTCTCCAATGCTCAACTGGATTTTGAATTGAAGAGAGTCCAAAGAAAAGCAACTCAGCTGATAAAGAGAATGGAAAGTCAGGACTGGTTAAACTGGAGAAGAGGCAGTTTAGGGGGATCACTATATATAAATATATAAGGAAGATATGATCACTATATATAAATATATAAGGGGTATATGATCACTATATGTAAATATATAAGGAGATATGATCACTATATATAAATATATAAGGGGGATATGATCACTATATATAAATATATAAGGGGATATGATCACTATATATAAATATATAAGGGGGATATGATCACTATATGTAAATATATAAGGGGGATATGATCACTATATATAAATATATAAGGGGGATATGATCACTATATATAAATATATAAGGGGATATGATCACTATATATAAATATATAAGGGGATATGATCACTATATATAAATATATAAGGGGGATATGATCACTATATATAAATATATAAGGGGGATATGATCATTATATATAAATATATAAGGGGGATATGATCACTATATATAAATATATAAGGGGATATGATCACTATATATAATATATAAGGGGGATATGATCACTATATATAAATATATAGGGGGATATGATCACTATATATAATATATAAGGGGGATATGATCACTATATATAAATATATAAGGGGATATGATCACTATATATAAATATATAAGGGGATATGATCACTATATATAAATATATAAGCTAAGATATGATCACTATATATAAATATATAAGGGGGATATGATCACTATATATAAATATATAAGAGGGATATGATCACTATATATAAATATATAAGAGGGATATGATCACTATATATAAATATATAAGGGGATATGATCACTATATATAAATATATAAGGGGGATATGAGTACTATATATAAATATATAAGGGGATATGATCACTGTATATAAATAAATAAATAAATAAGGGGGATATGATCACTATATATAAATATATAAGGGGATATGATCACTATATATAAATATATAAGGGGATATGATCATTATTCATAAATATATAAGGGGATATGATCATTATATATAAATATATAAGGGGAATATGATCACTATATATAAATATATAAGGGGGATATGATCACTATATATAAATATATAAGGAGATATGATCACTATATATAAATATATAAGGGGATATGATCACTATATATAAATATATAAGGGGATATGATCACTATATGTAAATATATAAGGGGGATATGATCACTATATATAAATATATAAGGAGATATGATCACTATATATAAATATATAAGGGGATATGATCACTATATATAAATATATAAGGGGGATACGATCACTATATATAAATATATAAGGGGGATATGATCACTATATATAAATATATAAGGGGGATATGATCACTATAAATAAATATATAAGGGGGATATGATCACTATATATAAATATATAAGAGGATATGATCACTATATATAAATATATAAGGGATGTGATCACTATTTATAAATATGTAAGGGGGACAGTGATGAAATAGAGAAAGTACAGAGAACAACGACTAAGCTGATAAAGGGAATGGAAGGGATTGGGGATATAGGACTGCATTGAAGAATAAAGTGCAAGTCCAGTCTGTTAGAGTCCATATTCTTTATAAATACAATTGCATGTATGGGGGAAGTAATGCCCACTAACCCTATCACTTAATGCCCGGGGAGGTATTTTTATTTTGAACTCTGTTGAGTCAAACACACCAGGGGTAATTTTCCAGTCTCTCACTGAGGGCACTGGGTTTGCAGAGAGGCAGTTGCCAAGTACAAGGCTGTGAATAAACATCACCCACTCCCTTCCCTGGACAGGGTTCAATAGTCATTAATCTTCCTTCACTGGAGAGGAGCCAACAACTGCCTGTTGCAGGGTGTCCTGGTTTCATGGAGAAAAGCCCCCAGTGGGGCAGGTTTATTATGTTTTCCCATCATACAATTGAATTCAGCCACTGGTCTTGGCAGTGCCCCTATTAAACAGCTGCTGTAGCTTATAGGGGCATTTACAGATAACTGGGAAATAAGCACAAGAGCTTGCACCTTAGTACCCCTTCATGCCCCTTCATGAATCTCTTCTTACCCTGGTCTGGCTGGGAGCTGCCCGTTGAGGGGTAAATATCAGACGTGACTTGCAGGGCACTGTCCTGTTCTTACCTCCTGCCACAGAGATGATATTAATTACTGGACCCCTTATGGGCAGCTCCCTCCTTAGAACAGCATATCCCAAGAAGATGTTTCTTGCCCCACTACATAATAGATCCATAATCCCCTGTGTGTGGCCTTTTGTCTGACCCAGTGCTGGGCCAAGTCTGCTGTACTCCATAGGCCACCTCTCACTCCCCGGCCCCCGTGCATGAGGACGCATGAATAGGTGTGTGCATGTAACAATGCAGCAAGGAGGGCTATGACCAGCAAGTGGGGGGGGGGGACAAGGGCCTGGACTAGGGGTGGGCAACAGAAATGATACACACCTAGTGGGCCACCACTAGCCACGTACCTCTTGTGCTCCTGTGCCACTGACTCCATTACATCCATGAATATAAAAGGAAGTTTTTCTCTTCTCATTAGGTGGGCTCTTCCTGGGCTGCCCATATCCTAAATCATTTTCTGGTACCCCCCCCCCCGTGTGAGACAGTGGGTTAGACATTGGGGTGCTGAGATACACAAGGGGTTCATGATAATCGCTGCCTCATTATATTGCTCTACTTTTCCTCTATTACCTCTACTAATTGCATCTAATTTGCCCAGATTTCTAGCTTTTCTGCTCACTCTGTGTCACTTACATGGGATGGGGCGCTGGATAGTTCTCATTTTGGAAATGGAAGGACAATCCCAAACTCTGCCCCCCAAGCTTCACGATATCCCCAATACCAAAGACTGGGACCTGGCCAGACCCCCCAGAAAAAATGTCACAGACAGCAGAGGCCACACATCTCTGTAGAGATCACTGAGGTTCATTAACAGTGGGGAGACCTTCTTGTCATTTATAGACAATGAACCCCTTCTTCTGACATTGGCATCTTCCCAGCATTCCATCTACTTTACAGAGATTATTAGGGTTAGGGTTATTAGAACCTTCTCTCTGCTTGGGGCATTATGCTGACCCCCCCCCGCCCAAATGCTATACCCTTCCTTACTGACAGGTTAAACAGCTGGTAACTTTCCCGGGACTTTAGGGATATTGGGCTCTTACTATAAATCCATTTGTAGCTTTATCTTTAGAAGGTTCCAGAGGGAAGAGGAAAGCCAAATAAATGAGGAGGTTCAGGTGAAGCCAAAGAGCTGCACAACTGCTGGAGGCTCCTCTAGTGGAGAAACATGGGAAAACCAAGGTCAATGCGTTCACTGATTGGCCGAGTGCCCGGCTTTAATTACACAGAGGATCTTCACGTATTTACATTCTTGTCATGAGAGAAGTGTCTTTCCTTTGGTGCCAACTGGGCCCAGAGCCAAATGCTGGGAGGAGGGAGGGAAAGTGTCTGTGTGAAATGGGAAAGAGAAGGAAAAGAAAGGGAGAAGGAAAGGAGAACGGGAAATGGATGAAGAAAAGGAAAAGTCCGGGGGAAGAGAAGGAAAGGAAAGAGTAAGTGAAACCACTTTAATTTTGGGTTTCCTAGGAAACAAAAGCTGAACCCCAGTGGGTGATGGGATGCTGGTATAAATATATGGATATTGTGATATTCATTGTAATTTCACTGTAAAATCGCAGTGGGGCTGGGAACACTGACTACTTGTAATTGTGACACATAGATTAAAGGGTAACTCTGACCCCACCCACTGGCTGCTGCTGGTATGACATCATCACCTGCTCTGAAACTCCCTCCTGACCCCCAGTAGCTGCTGCTGCCCCAGCACCATTTGCTGCTTGAAATCCAAGTGGCTGCAGCTGGTATGACATCATTAATCCCTTTCTCATTAATCCCTTTTGAGATTCCAGTATGGTTGCTGGTATGACATCATTAACCCCTTTGAGGTTCCAGTATGGGCTGCTGGTATGACATCATTAACCCCTTTGAGGTTCCAGTATGGGCTGCTGGTATGACATCATTAACCCCTTTGAGGTTCCAGTATGGTTGCTGGTATGACATCATTAACCCCTTTGAGGTTCCAGTATGGGCTGCTGGTATGACATCATTAACCCCTTTGAGGTTCCAGTATGGGCTGCTGGTATGACCTATGTAGAAAAGAGATTTGGTAACAATAATGGAAGCAGGGGGCCCTCAACCGTGGGGTCTGCTTCCTCTATTGTTCAAGAGTTCCGTCGGCTCTCAGGTGGGAGAGCGGGTGGTTATTTATACGTGAGCAGCAAGACATTTTTATCCAAAGATTTTTTGGCAAGGGGACCCGGCACAGAGTAGATACCCACGGATGGTGTCAGCGAAATGATGTAGCGTTGCTATAGAAGGTGCCGACTCCACAGCGGATGGGGGGAGCCTGGTAGAATAGGAGGTACTTAGGTAATGGTGGGGGAAGAGGTGCAAATCACCCACAATGCTTAGGGTTGCCATATCACCCCTTTAATGTAGGACATTTACTGAATCCACATGCTGCAAGTTGGATGCAAATCCAAAGGGGAGGGAGAATATATTCAGTTTTGCTACCGACACAATTTGGCCCAGAACTGGACATCCCATGTAAAGACCTGGACAGGAGCATTAATATCCCGGGGAAGGGAATTCACAAAAGTGCATAAAACTAAACTTGGAGTAAGAAATATTATTGCAGTTAAAAATAAAGTACATTGACAAAAACCATAGTCCATTCTGTATAATATTTGCGCTACCTAATTATTCCAGAGAGATCCAGAGTACAATTTCTGGCAATTTAAAGATGGTGCAAGTTTTTGGGAGATAGTAACAATTTTCTGCTGCCATTAATAACATTGTACACAGAAGAGCGGTGTTACACTGGCAATTTGCTTTACTGCAGGTTAAAAAAGGTTTAAAAAATTCACATTCAGAGAGAATTTGTGGTTCAATGATTTTCTGGTGCAAATAAACATTTTACTGCAATTTCATGCCAAATTCATCTTAACTACACTTTTGTCTGTTCCTCACACAATATGTAAATCATTATGGGAAATGGAATCTTCAAGCTCACTACTATTGCTATTGTTTTATGTAGTCAGGATCAGCAGTGCAGAAAAAAGAGACACTGCTTTAAATAACAATATACATGTAGCTACATTTATTGCTGTTTTTTTACGTATTGCTTTAAGAAACTAAATATAATGACAAAACCCCAACGGGAATAACATTTCCAAATACACAGTAACATCCACGTAACTGGTTATTAGTAAACTGTAGCCTCAAAGCATCGAAAAATATATTATAAAGTGTGGACTTACCTAATCCTTAAAAATGATTGCGTGTGTGTTTTTTTGATACTGAACAACAAACAGTGCAATTAAGTGAAACAAACGTCACAATACACATTGCTTAGAGAAATATGAAGTTGAAGATAATATAAAAGTTATAACAATGAAATGAGCAGAGAATAACAGTGATGAACTTTCCAGAAGTCAGTAATGTTTCCTTGTGCAATGCAAGTCTGAATAATAATAATAATAATAATAATAATAATACTGGAGGAATCTCCTTTCTGGATATAATATAACAATATAATAATGGATTTCAGTTTCCAGGGAACAGAGATCAACGTCACTCATTCTCATTCTTCGTTTCCTAAATATTTTCCATTTTATAATACATTTTAGATGGTTTTTAAAATGATAACTTCATTTGTACAAAGGATTTTAAAATTGCTTCTCTAAGGGGCTGATTCACTAAGCTCGAGTGAAGGATTCGAATGAAAAATACTTCGAATTTCAAAGTATTTTTTGGGTACTTCGACCATCGAATTGGTTAAATTCGTTCGAATTCGAACGAAATCGAACGAATCGAACGAAAAATCGTTCGACTATTCGACCATTCGATAGTCGAAGTACTTCCCCTTTAAAAAAAACTTCGACCCCCTACTTCGGCAGCTAAAAGCTACCGAAGTCAATGTTAGCCTATGGGGAAGGTCCCCATAGGCTTGCCTGTGATTTTTTGATCGAAGGATTTTCCTTCGATCGTTGGATTAAAATCCTTCGAATCGTTCGATTCGAAGGATTTAATCGTTCGATCGAACGGAAAATCCTTCGATCGATCGATCGCAGGATTAGCGCTAAATCCTTCGACTTCGATATTCGAAGTCGAAGGATTTCAATCCGAGGGTCGAATTTCGAAGTATTTTTAACTTCGAAATTCGACCCTTAGTGAATCGGCCCCTTAGAGTAGGAGAATAGTGACGGGCGAATTTGCGCCGTAAAATTCGCGAAACGGCCCCGGCGTCTCGTTTTTGACGCCGGCGCCCGTTTTTTCGACGCCGGCGAATTTTTGCCGCGAATTTTCGAAGGCGTTTCTCAAATTTATTCGCTGACGGCGAAACGCGCAAATTCGCCGCAAATTCGCGCCTGGTGAATAAATTCGCCCATCACTATAGGAGAAGTCTCAATCAGTTTCTTGAATATAATTCTTTGTGCTGCTGCTAAGAATAATTTCAGAGATTTCAAAATGTGAGAGAATTTTGAATTATTAATTGTGGTAAAATGGGAAAACATTCTAGAGTTCAAAAAGAATTCAGTATCTTTCCTGCAGTTGTTTTCCAATGGGACACTCCCACAGCAGAATGAAAGAGTTAAGACAAAAGGGAACAACATTTAGGGAAATTATTAAGATATTTGTTTAATTCTGAGGGAAACTATATCTTTTGTATACCAGACTAATACATCTATAGATTTGATCTCTTCAAATTTCAGATCATAAAAAACTATGAAAATTATTCACAGAAGTAACTAAAGAGTCAGTAGAAATTCCCCATTAGAGATAATTTGCCCATTTTGCTGTGATTTCAATGAGATGAGGTTAGAGATCAAATAATATTCCACAGTTTTGGCAACAAAGAAGACAAAGAAGACAAAGAAGAGGTGACGTTGTTAACAAACATATCAATGTAAATTAGTTGGGTGCTTGGAATTCATTTTGCTTTAACGGAGATGTAAACCCAAATGACAATGACAATGACAGTTACACAGAACTATAAACCCAGTGAGAATGAGGAATGAATGGATATTGGGAAGTTGTATCAGGAGTCAGAGGCAGCAGTGCAGAGAAAGGGACAGACACAATGACAGTTACACAGAACTATAAACCCAGTGAGAATGAGGAATGAATGGATATTGGGAAGTTGTATCAGGAGTCAGAGGCAGCAGTGCAGAGAAGAGAAAGGGACAGACACAATGACAGTTACACAGAACTATAAACCCAGTGAGAATGAGGAATGAATGGATATTGGGAAGTTGTATCAGGAGTCAGAACCAGCAGTGCAGAGAAGAGAAAGGGACAGACACAATGACAGTTACACAGAACTATAAACCCAGTGAGAATGAGGAATGAATGGATATTGGGAAGTTGTATCAGGAGTCAGAGGCAGCAGTGCAGAGAAGAGAAAGGGACAGACACAATGACAGTTACACAGAACTATAAACCCAGTGAGAATGAATGGATATTGGGAAGTTGTATCAGGAGTCAGAAGCAGCAGTGCAGAGAAAGGGACAGACACAATGACAGTTACACAGAACTATAAACCCAGTGAGAATGAGGAATGAATGGATATTGGGAAGTTGTATCAGGAGTCAGAGGCAGCAGTGCAGAGAAGAGAAAGGGACAGACACAATGACAGTTACACAGAACTATAAACCCAGTGAGAATGAGGAATGAATGGATATTGGGAAGTTGTATCAGGAGTCAGAAGCAGCAGTGCAGAGAAGAGAAAGGGACAGACACAATGACAGTTACACAGAACTATAAACCCAGTGAGAATGAGGAATGAATGGATATTGGGAAGTTGTATCAGGAGTCAGAAGCAGCAGTGCAGAGAAAGGGACAGACACAATGACAGTTACACAGAACTATAAACCCAGTGAGAATGAGGAATGAATGGATATTGGGAAGTTGTATCAGGAGTCAGGACCAGCAGTGCAGAGAAGAGAAAGGGACAGACACAATGACAGTTCCACAGAACTATAAACCCAGTGAGAATGAGGAATGAATGGATATTGGGAAGTTGTATCAGGAGTCAGAAGCAGCAGTGCAGAGAAAGGGACAGACACAATGACAGTTACACAGAACTATAAACCCAGTGAGAATGAGGAATGGATGGATATTGGGAAGTTGTCAGGATATTCCTTTAAGTGCAGCAAATGTGACTTACTATGAGATTCCTGTTATATTTTGTGATTTTTCAGTGATTCATTAGAGAGAATGATGTTGTTATAATCAATGGAGAAACTCTAGAGAAATTCTAGAGAATTACCAAGGAAACGACTGATATCTTTGAATATAAAAAACATAACTGCAAAAAAACAAAATAAAAAAGGAAAGGAAAATCAGGGACATGGGAAATTCTGTTTAATAACAACATAATTCTGTGTTTGTGAGCAAAGTCCCAGCAAGGAGTGCAAAGGGTTAATAGTGTGAGATTTATTCAGTGCGTTATATAAATGCAAAAAATGTACCAAGAATTCCGCCCAGAATCAGTGGCTCGTCAGTGTGTGATAATTGCAGCTTATTAGTCTAATGACTAGGAATAACCAGATACACATTAACCCCTTGTGTACCACCCTGTGAATTCATTTTTCCACCAATGCCAGTAGTGTAACTTCGGGCTCATTCTCAGTTTTCTGGTGCAACCCATCTGAAGTCTCTCCAATTTGCCTCATAGTTTGGAAAATTCCTTCCTGACTCCAAAATGGCAATGGTACCAGTCCCTGGATCAACTTGTACTATGAGCTATCTCCCATATCCCTGTATTCCCTCACTTGCTAAACACCATCCAACCCCTTCTTATACCTATCTAATGTATCAGCCTGTACCCCTGATTCACTTCCCAGCTCTCCCTGTAACACCCCTTTCGCTCCTCTAATCTCATTGGCTCCCTCCTGTCTGCTGGGAGGAGCTACTGGTGAATAAAGCATCCGACCCTTCCTTATACCTATCTAATGTATCAGCCTGTACCCCTGATTCACTTCCCAGCTCTCCCTGTAACACCCCTTTCCCTCCTCTAATCTCATTGGCTCCCTCCTGTCTGCTGGGAGGAGCTACTGGTGAATAAAGCATCTGACCCTTCCTTGTACCTATCTAATGTATCAGCCTGTACCCCTGATTCACTTCCCAGCTCTCCCTGTAACACCCCTTTCCCTCCTCTAATCTCATTGGCGCCCTCCTGTCTGCTGGGAGGAGCTACTGGTGAATATAGCATCCGACCCTTCCTTATACCTATCTAATGTATCAGCCTGTACCCCTGATTCACTTCCCAGCTCTCCCTGTAACACCCCTTTCCCTCCTCTAATCTCATTGGCTCCCTCCTGTCTGCTGGGAGGAGCTACTGCTGAATAAAGCATCCGACCCTTCCTTGTACCTATCTAATGTATCAGCCTGTACCCCTGATTCACTTCCCAGCTCTCCCTGTAACACCCCTTTCCCTCCTATAATCTCATTGGCTCCCTCTTGTCTGCTGGGAGGAGCTACTGGTGAATAAAGCATCCGACCCTTCCTTGTACCTATCTAATGTATCAGGCTGTACCCCTGATTCACTTCCCAGCTCTCCCCTGTAACACCCCTTTCCCTCCTCTAATCTCATTGGCTCCCTCCTGTCTGCTGGGAGGAGCTACTGGTGAATAAAGCATCCGACCCTTCCTTGTACCTATTTAATGTATCAGCCTGTACCACTGATTCAGGGAGACAATTCCACATCTTCACATCTCTCACTGTAACAAACTCCTTCCCAATATTTAGGCGGAACCTCTTTTCTTCTAATCGGAATGGGTGACCTTGTGTCAGCTGGAAAGACCTACTGGTAAATAAATCATGAGAGAGATTATTATATGATCCCCTTATATATTTATACATAGTTATCATATCACCCCTTAAGCGCCTCTTCTCCAGCGTGAACATCCCCAATTTGGCCAGTCTTTCCTCATAGCTAAGATTTTCCCTTTACCAGCTTAGTTGCCCTTCTCTGTCCCCTCTCTAATACAATAATGTCCTGTTTGAGTGATGGAGACCAAAACTGTAGGGCATATTCTAGATGGGGCCTTACCAGTGCTCTATACAGTGGGACCCCCTCCTCCCGTGACTCTCTGCCCCATTTAATACAAGTCAAGACCTTATTTGCCCTTGATGCTGCTGACTGGCATTACTTGCTACAGACAAGTTTATTATCTACAAGGACTCCAAGCTCCGTCTCCATTATGGATTTGCCTAGTGCAGTCCCATTAAGGGTATAAGTGGATATTGTTACATCCCAGGTGCAGGACATTTATCAACATTGAATCTCATTTGCCACTTAGCTGCCCAGATTGCCAGTTAGTCAAGATCCTGTTGCAAGTGCCACATCCTGGATGGAATTAATTGGGCTGATAGTTTTGTCTCATCTGCAAACACTGATACATTACTTACAATCCCCTCCCCTAAGTCATTAATGAACAAGTTAAATAAAAGTGGCCCCAATACTGAGCCCTGGGGGACCCCACTAAGAACCTTACTCCAAGTAGAGAATGTACCATGCAAAAAACATATGAAAACATCAATCTACAAATATAACCATTTAATTTAACAACAGTATAAAAATTTCACATCAAATTATATATATATATATATATATATATATATATATATATATATATATATATATATATATATATATCCCTGTGTGCAGCAATAGAAACCCCCCTGTCGGCCCTGTCCTTGATATCACAGTCTCCTGGCTCAGAGAACCTGCCTCTCCCTGACTCTGTAACTCCAGTAGTGACTCTATTGAGCGCTAATTCCCAAGGGTCCAACTCATTTCCTGTAATAAGTTGCCACCAATCCACCAACTCTGGCCACATACTGTCCCTGCAGACTGACAAGGGCCCGGAGCTGTGACAATACACTCCCTTAGCAACACTTTACCGACATAACTCCAGTCCTTACTAATTCTTTTATCTCACTAACTACTAACTGTTGTAGCAAAACCCTCTAGGCCACCTAAGTGACAACTAGTAAACAAAAAACTCAAAAACCAACTCTCAGTTCCTGAGGGGAGGGGGATGGGCAGGGACTCAGCTTTTTTGCTGGCTAACCTAAAATGGTGGCCAGCTGTCCTTAGCCTAGACTAAAATGGCTGCCCCCAGATCCACCCCCAGTCTATACCTCCCCCACATGCTGCGCTACAACCCAGGGTGACTCTTAGAGGCTGCACTTGGTCATGGCCACCCCTTCTCCGAGCCTGGCTGTCTGCTGTCTGTCCAAACAGATAATGGCACTCACAGATCCCACAGACGGACTAAAGAACTGAGAACTTTATTTCAGGCCACAAAGCCAATTAATACACAGCCTTACGCTGTATTTGGCTGTTTTGAATAACTTACTATATTTTTAGAATTATAGTTTTTTTGTATCTTGTTAATTATGAATAACTTGCTCTTAAATACCCTTTATTGTACATTGTTTTTACTGTTCCTCCCTCCTTCTGTTGGTTAATTAATGCACTTTAGTGATTGGTCAGTTTGGGTTATATAGATGATATACCAATCTGTTTTGCTTTGCCTATGATTAAATGCCCAGGGGCACAAAATGTGTTAGGCTATGTATTTCTCATACTTTGTGGCCTGAAATAAAGTTCTCAGTTCTTTTAAAATCCTGTCTGCCCGATCTGTGAGTGACTGACATTTTGTGTTTTGGTTGGATTTCTCCACCTTGAGCTGTAGGTCTGGGACCTGTGCCCCCAAACCCCACATACTACTGGTGAGATTACAAACTTACTGGCCTTACACTGGGAATTCCTGGCTCACAAGAGAAGGCCCAAAATGTAGTCTGTACACATGACCTGAATAAATCACTTTTTCACAGTGTGTACTCATTAGTATTTTCCTATTGAATAACATAGTGCTGTATCTCAGGCTATACTCATTCCAATGATTATATCATGAGGGGTTTGCCTGAATGTTTTATAGGGATCACGACAATACTAACCATTTAGGGGATGTAAAAAATGTTATTAGTTGTAATATTTACTTTGTTATTGGTGCTCATTGGGGTCTTATACACTGGCATTTGAAACCGTTGGTGAGGTGGAACTCGTGAGGCAACTTCAGACGACTTTGGAAAAACGAAGTGTTCCGAGTGCCATCCTGCCGGCGATTTACATTCTATCCAGAGGGACGGCAGTATGGGGAGATTAGTCTTCTCGAAAATAGCTCTTCTCTCAAAATAGCAGCGTGTGTCTCTGCCCGTAAAGTCAATGGGTGTTTTTTCTTATGGCGACTTTTTTTCTCCAAATGCATTAAAGTCAATGGGCGTTTTTTCTTACGGCGATTTTTTTGTCCTAATGCATTATTAAAGTCAATGGGTGTATGGCACCAACGTGTGGCCACATAAAAGATCCATGTGTCATGTAGGAGTTTGACATAAAAGAATAATTGTGTTGGCTACTGATATTTGTTCTATATTTTTATTCATATAGCGGTAATTATGCACACACCAGTGTACAGTAAAACATTAAATGAATAGAACAAACAGGGGGCATTACAATAATAAATGCACATAAATAAATTCAGTTGTATGAAAAATTAAGAGCTAAGTATTAGAGATACAAGAGGAAGGTGCTTCCTGCCCCATAGAGCTTACAATCTAAATATGATTGCTGGGGGGGCAATGGCATATATACAGATGTAGCCACACTGCCGTTATACGTGTGACTGCTCCATGGGCCAGCAGCGTGTGTCACGCCAAAGACATGCATAATGACACCGTGTCACTGGAGGCGGGTACAGCAGAGCCAAAACCAATTGCCAAGGAAGTTAAGTGAAATGAAACTGATTATATCACTGGGTTCCTGTAAGAAAGATTATTGCTCTATTGATCAGGATGAACAGGATGATGATGCACAGCCATGAATTTATTCTTAAAGGGACATTGCATTATAAAGCTATAAATGTATTCTTAAAGGGACATTACTCTGCACAGCCATTCATTTACTCTTAAAGGGACATTGTACTATACAGCCATTAATTTACTTTTAACAGGACTTTGGGCTGCACAGCCATTAATTTACTCTTAAAGGGACAAATACAGCCATGAATTTGAGGCTGAGATGCTGAGCAGACATTGGCCAACATGGACTGGGTAACTGAAATCTGTGGGATGTTCTTTTGCTCAATACTATGCTAAATTCCATTGATATGAATAAAGCAGAACCTTCAGGTGAATATGGCATAGATACAATTATTGGCATCTATTTGATATTGTAGGCTGATTAGCTATTGTCCAACACCACTGGGGCCACAGTGTAATTAAATCATGAAATCATTGGAGGTCTATTTGCAGGCTAGGGGCCCGACACAGTAGCCAAAAGGGCCACATGGATTTATAGACCTGTAGCTGCACAGCTCTGGATTATGATGAGGTGAAACACATGTATCTCCCTGTGTGGCCTCTAGGTCAGACTCACATTAATCACAATCAGTTGTAGAAATGTATTGGCTCTGCTTCATGCCAAGTCCAGTTCTGTGCCCAACTGAGTGTCTGTAACAATACAAGGGCCCATTCATATACACAGGAATATCTCTATAGGGAATGTTCCTGGATACCGGGATAGTCACAGAGTAACCTGCTGCCAATTAAGGAATGATGGGAATTGCTCTTCATTGATAGGGGTTTAACAGAGAGGGTAACGAAGCAAAGAAGGGTTAATTAGGGAGAGAGAGTACTGGTCCATAATAAGTTACAGGTTGGTTATTGTTATGTAGGTGCCCAGCAATGAGGTTTCCTTGCCTTATGGACTTAATTCTGTTGGGTTTGGTTCTGGTTCAGGGCTCAGCACTGTCTATTATTCCTCTGCAACCAGTGGCCTGGATCTGGGATGCTGTTCCTGGCAGTGCCAATTTGTGTTATTTGAGTGATTTTGCTGTAAATGTTAGAAATGAGCCATGCACCCCCCCCCCCTCCCCGTGAAAATTCCCCTTAATCAAATGATTTGGCAAATTAGTAAGTTCTGATTCTGTCTGATTGTGCACAGGATTGTCACCCATTGTAATGACTGTGACCCACATATTTGTGGAGTTGTATTAACCCTCTCAGTGCCAGTCAGTATTACACAGCTGTTCAGTGCCTTTAGAATAATATTTACTGATAGTCCGGTTCCAGTGAGATGCCCCCCCCCCCATGTTAATCTTTAGCCTTATCTTCAGATTTGCATTGAGTTGGATTGAGGAGTGTGTGTAATGATCCTCGTCCAGATCTGATCCGGGCCGGGCAGCAGTGAATTGGAACAAACTGATGTTCTCTATTAACATCTCTATTGCTGATCAGTTCCTGTAGATTGGGGGCAATTGTGTAAGAACCGGAAAGAATGGCTTTATTTTATGATATTATGT